>NC_092387.1:4032352-4339070 GCF_030028105.1 Mobula birostris | reverse complement strand
CACCCTGGCCCCTCTGACCCACGCCACCCTGGCCCAATGACCCACGCCACCCTGGCCCCTCTGACCCACGCCACCCTGGCCCAATGACCCACGCCACCCTGGCCCCTCTGACCCACGCCACCCTGGCCCAATGACCCACACCACCCTGGCCCCTCTGTCCCACGCCACCCTGGCCCCTCTGACCCACGCCACCCTGGCCCAATGACCCACGCCACCCTGGCCCCTCTGTCCCACGCCACCCTGGCCCCTCTGACCCACGCCACCCTGGCCCAATGACCCACGTCACCCTGGCCCCTCTGTCCCACGCCACCCTGGCCCCTCTGACCCACGCCACCCTGGCCCAATGACCCATGTCACCCTGGCCCCTCTGACCCACGCCACCCTGGCCCAATGACCCACGCCACCCTGGCCCCTCTGACCCACGCCACCCTGGCCCAATGTCCCACACCACCCTGGCCCCTCTGACCCATGCCACCCTGGCCCAATGACCCACGCCACCCTGGCCCCTCTGACCCATGCCACCCTGGCCCAATGACCCACGCCACCCTGGCCCCTCTGACCCGCGCCACCCTGGCCCCTCTGACCCACGCCACCCTGGCCCAATGACCCACGCCACCCTGGCCCCTCTGACCCACGCCACCCTGGCCCAATGACCCACGCCACCCTGGCCCCTCTGACCCGCGCCACCCTGGCCCCTCTGACCCACGCCACCCTGGCCCAATGACCCACACCACCCTGGCCCCTCTGACCCACGCCACCCTGGCCCAATGACCCACGCAACCCTGGCCCCTCTGACCCACGCCACCCTGGCCCCTCTGACCCATGCCACCCTGGCCCAATGACCCACGCCACCCTGGCCCCTCTGACCCACACCACCCTGGCCCAATGACCCACGCCACCCTGGCCCCTCTGAACCACACCACCCTGGCCCCTCTGACCCACGCCACCCTGGCCCCTCTGACCCACGCCACCCTGGCCCAATGACCCACGCCACCCTGGCCCCTCTGACCCACGCCACCCTGGCCCAATGACCCAGGCCACCCTGGCCCAATGACCCACACCACCCTGGCCCAATGTCCCACACCACCCTGGCCCAATATCCCATGCCACCCTGGCCCAATGACCCACGCCACCCTGGCCCAATGTCCCACGCCACCCTGGCCCAATGACCCACGCCACCCTGGCCCCTCTGTCCCACGCCACCCTGGCCCCTCTGACCCACGCCACCCTGGCCCAATGACCCACGTCACCCTGGCCCCTCTGTCCCACGCCACCCTGGCCCCTCTGACCCACGCCACCCTGGCCCAATGACCCATGTCACCCTGGCCCCTCTGACCCACGCCACCCTGGCCCAATGACCCACGCCACCCTGGCCCCTCTGACCCACGCCACCCTGGCCCAATGTCCCACACCACCCTGGCCCCTCTGACCCATGCCACCCTGGCCCAATGACCCACGCCACCCTGGCCCCTCTGACCCATGCCACCCTGGCCCAATGACCCACGCCACCCTGGCCCCTCTGACCCACGCCACCCTGGCCCCTCTGACCCACGCCACCCTGGCCCAATGACCCACGCCACCCTGGCCCCTCTGACCCACGCCACCCTGGCCCAATGACCCACGCCACCCTGGCCCCTCTGACCCGCGCCACCCTGGCCCCTCTGACCCACGCCACCCTGGCCCAATGACCCACGCCACCCTGGCCCCTCTGACCCACGCCACCCTGGCCCAATGACCCACGCCACCCTGGCCCCTCTGACCCACGCCACCCTGGCCCCTCTGACCCATGCCACCCTGGCCCAATGACCCACGCCACCCTGGCCCCTCTGACCCACACCACCCTGGCCCAATGACCCACGCCACCCTGGCCCCTCTGACCCACACCACCCTGGCCCCTCTGACCCACGCCACCCTGGCCCCTCTGACCCATGCCACCCTGGCCCAATGACCCACGCCACCCTGGCCCCTCTGACCCACGCCACCCTGGCCCAATGACCCAGGCCACCCTGGCCCAATGACCCACACCACCCTGGCCCAATGTCCCACACCACCCTGGCCCAATATCCCATGCCACCCTGGCCCAATGACCCACGCCACCCTGGCCCAATGTCCCACGCCACCCTGGCCCAATGACCCACGCAACCCTGGCCCCTCTGACCCACGCCACCCTGGCCCCTCTGACCCATGCCACCCTGGCCCAATGACCCACGCCACCCTGGCCCCTCTGACCCACACCACCCTGGCCCAATGACCCACGCCACCCTGGCCCCTCTGACCCACACCACCCTGGCCCCTCTGACCCACGCCACCCTGGCCCTCTGACCCACGCCACCCTGGCCCAATGACGCACGCCACCCTGGCCCCTCTGACCCACGCCACCCTGGCCCAATGACCCAGGCCACCCTGGCCCAATGACCCACACCACCCTGGCCCAATGTCCCACACCACCCTGGCCCAATATCCCATGCCACCCTGGCCCAATGACCCACGCCACCCTGGCCCAATGACCCACGCCACCCTGGCCCCTCTGACCCACGCCACCCTGGCCCAATGACCCACGCCACCCTGGCCCTCTGACCCACGCCACCCTGGCCCAATGACCCACGCCACCCTGGCCCAATGTCCCACACCACCCTGGCCCAATGACCCACGCCACCCTGGCCCAATGTCCCACACCACCCTGGCCCAATGACCCACGCCACCCTGGCCCAATGTCCCACGCCACCCTGGCCCAATGACCCACGCCATCCTGGCCCAATGACCCACGCCACCCCAGCCCAATGTCCCACGCCACCCTGGCCCAATGACCCACGCCACCCTGGCCCAATGTCCCATGCCACCCAGCAACCCACCGATCTTCCCCCAGGCTATTCATGGGACAATTTACCAGTACTAATTACCCTACTAACTGGTACATCTTTGGACTGTGGGAGGAAACCAGAGCACCCAGAGGAAACACATGCATACCCGGCAAGGAACATACAAATTCCTTACAGAGGACGCTGTAAATGAACTCCAAGCTCCGACGCTCCGAGCTGCAATAGTGTCACGCTAACTGCTATGCGGCCGTAGCACCCCATGGGTCATCTAGATTGTAACTTGCAGCTCCTGGTTCATTCACCAGTTAAATGCTCTAGTCCCTTGATCTTACAGCCACAGAAACAGCCTTTCTGGATTCAGATAGCCCCTATGATGAATCTGTCCTTGGTGAACAATCCCTCCCTGCCCAGTCAATCCACAGAGCCCTCATTTCCTTCCCAAAGTCTTCACATCCTTCCTAAAAAATGGATTCAACACTCCAGCTGGTGTCAAACCGTTGATATCAGTTTTATGATTCATGTAACATTCTTGCAGATGAAATCTATCCCCGGTTTATAGAACTTAACTTCCTGTGTCCAATTATAAACAACCTTCTCAATATTTTCAACACTTTAGACCTACTCCTGCTCCCCTTCGAAACTGTAACATCTAATGTATTTGATCAGGAACCAGGAGGCATTAACGTTAATATCAATCCCCTCATATTTTCAAACAGAATGTGTAATTTCGCTGCTTTAGGGACAGACTAAGGGTGAATCTCATTGAGACCTATTGAATATTGAATGGCCTGGATAGAGTGGATGTGGAGAAGATGTCTCCAATAATGGGAGAGTCTAGGACCAGAGGGCACAGCTTCAGAGTAGAAGGATGTTCATTTAGAACAGAGACAAGGAGGAGTTTCTTTAGTCAAAGGATGGTGAATCTGGAATTTATTGCCATAGGCAGCCATGGAGGCCAGAGTATTTAAAGGGGAGGTTGATAGGTTCTTCATCAGTCAGAGTATGAAAGGTTACGGAGACAAGGCAGGAGAATGGGGTTGAGAGGGAAATGGTTCAGCCTTAATCAAATGACAGACCAGACTCAATGAGACAAATGGCCTAATTCTGCTCCATCTCTTATAGTTTTATGGCTGTGTAGACCCAGTCATTGGGTATATTTAAAGCAGAGGTTGGTAGGTTCTTGATTAGGCAGGGTGACAAAGGTTACGGGGGAAGGCAGGAAAATGGGGTTCAAAGGAATAATAAATCAGTCATGATGGAATAGTAGAGCAGACTCGATGGGCCGAATGGAATAATTCCACTTCTGCGTCTTACAGTCTTATCGTCTCAAGACAATCTGGCTCACGTCCACCCCTTTCGCCAATCTGTTTGTGACTTGAAACCTGTGATTTCCTGCACTGCTTACTACAATTCTCAGCTTAGTAAACTATGCAAATGTTGTAAAAATGTCATGTCAAGCCTACTTTATAACAAAAGCACTTATCAAACAGACAGTGGAATTAATACCAATTGCAAGAGAACAGTAGTGTATCCTAGGTCACAACTGCTCATCACTATTCTCTCTGCTTTCTGTTTATCTAATATTACATGCAGTCTCTACACTGGGGGTCCACACACCCCTTGCTTAATGGCATTGGTCTATGGCAGAGAAAAGGTTGGGAACCCCTGCCTTACTCCCAGTTTTCCTAATGCCTCATGGCACCTTATCAAATTTTGAAAGTCCGCATTTACAAAATCAACTACACCACCCTTATCAACCCTCCCCTGATACAAACAACTCAAGTTAATCAAACATGACTTACACTTAATCTATGTTTGACAGCCACCTTCTATTCAATGATGAATTATGTCTGAATTTGTTGAATCTGTTCCCTATAATGGGGTGGCTATGGTTTCCTGGTTTAACTTCTTGTCTTTTATTTTACACAGAGGAACACACACAAAGTGCTGGGGGAGCTCAGCATCTACTCTTCTTCTTCCCATCACGCCTACTGTGGCAGAGGTCACCAACAGCAGCTCACCAGAAACCTCTGTCCTGGGCCAGTCTTTCGAGGTGTAACCTATCAGAGATCCTTCCTCTCCCAAGGATGGATCTTTGGAGCTTCTGTTGGAGTGTCTGCACCACTGAATTTTTCTATGGGATGGGATTGCTAGTGCCATGCCCGACCCTCTTTCGTAGCCGGGCTTGGGACCGTCCATTGCAGAGCAGGCAGCATCTATGGAGAAGAGTAAACAGTCGATGTTTTAGGCAGGGACCCTTCAGCAGGTCTTGGCCTGAAACATCGACACTCTATTCCCCTCCATAGATGTTGCCTGACTTGTTGAGTTGCTCCAGCATTTTGTGTGTATTACTCTGGATTTGCAGCATCTGCAGAACTCTCATGTTTACACAGGGAGCTACGTTTGCAGTGCTCCAGCCATCCAGCAGAACCCCTAATTCTGTGGAGTTGTGGGTGACTGTGGTGAAGCCTTTGCGATCTCTACCCAGAGTAACATTGGCTGCTGCCAGCACAAAACTAGAAATTGCTGGGTTCTGGTGAAAGGTCATTGGCCTGAAATATTAACTTTGTTTCACTCTCCACAGAAGCTGCCTAACCAGTTATTTTGCATCATTTCTGCTTTTATAACAGATGTATTGCACTTGCAGGTTTAGCTTTTCAGTTTGACGTCCTCCACCTAGACTGGATGGAGTTTTGAACAGTGCCAACCTCGAATGCATCATCATTTTTCTGCACAGTAGTAGCGTAATGGTGAGCAGGATGATATTACAGCTCTGGGCGTCGGAGTTCAGAGTTTAATTCCAACGTCATCTGTAGGTCCCCCCCACGATCTCTGATTGCTCCAGTTTCCACCCACAGTCCAAAGACGTACCAGTTAGTAGGTTAATTGGTCATTGTAAATTGTTAGGTGATTACTGGGCAGTGCAGCTTACTGGGCTGGAAGGGTCTGTTCCACTCTGTATCCCTAAATAAAATCAATAAAAATAAATATAAATCTGCCTCCCCTTTCCCGCAACTTTACTTATTTACTTATTTGGAGATACAGAGCAGAACAGACACTTGCCAACCTACTGAGCTGCGCCCAGCATCCTTCTGACTTAATCCCTAACCTAATCAGAGGACAATTTACAATCACCAATTAATCTGCTGATCAGTACATCTTTTGACTGTGGGAGGAAACCAGAGTATCCGGAGGAAACCTACATGCCATGGGCAAGTTAGTACAGTGGGCTCCGAACTGTTCTGCCCTGAGCTGTTACACTAATTACCACGGTGCTCCTGACTTTGAGCAAGTGCTGACTTTGACTTTGTCTACCCGCTGGCTTTACCAGTGAGTGTCGCCATGTCCTGTTTCAGGGGCTCTCTCCCCGCTGGACTTGCCACCGAAGGTTCTGGACTTACACTGAACTCCAGAGGAACTTGGGCCATACTCAAATCTCAGCTTCCAGGTGGAAATCTGCCACATTCTCCAGGGAAGAAAGGAAAATGAAACACAAACTCACGTCTTCTTCAGTGAAGCTGAAAACATTCCCAGTGATGTTCTCATTGTGAACTGCAACTAGCTGTCCCAAGGCAGGGGGCGTCACAATTGTGTATGTGATTGGTCGGTTCCTTGCTTTACTGTCATCATTGGTTCTTGCTGTTAGGTGCCTGGTTGTGATTGGCTGGCGTGTTCCTGGGAATGGGATAGTGAAATGAAATGAAGGACAAGGGTTTGTACCAATTTCATGACCATTCTGCCAACTCTTTGCTTGGACTTCTCTACGTCACTCACATCATGCACCATTCCCATCCAGACAGGTATCAGGCACCTCCTCACGGGGGCAGTCCCAGATGGACTGGTTAAATACCATCCAGTTTAGGAGCCTCACTGTTTTCTAAGTAAACACCTTTAACCACATGTCCATCAGGCAGTGGTCAGTGTGGACTGTTCCTGCTGACAATGTGGGACAAGGACACTATGGATCCCGTGGCTTGTTCCCTGAACAAATGGTTCAAACAAACTGGCAGAATGGCTCATCACCAACAAGCACTAAGACTTTGCTTGGATGGCGGTGAGAGGAGCCCTCATAGTCAGAGCTTTACACTACAGATGACATCTCACCCCCTGTACACACTGTCTTTGGGATAGCCATGATGAGGAAGAAACAGCCTCCCACCTCTTTGCAGACTGTGGATTTGCTGAGAGAGTGTGGAGGTGAATGAAAGGGTTTATCCCTAGCAGCCGCAGAACAGAGCATGCTCTGATCTAGGGGTGGACACACACTGAGACAGGCATCAATTGCTTCTGGAAGGTCATGAACTCAGTGAAAGACGCCCTTCGGTGTTCCCGAAACCTGTTGGTCCTGCAGCTGCTAATGATTAGCGAGAGGGAATGCTAATGATTAGCGAGAGGGAATACTAATGATTAGTGTAAGGGAATGCTAATGAAAGGGAATGCTAATCATTAGCATAAGGGAATGTTAATGATTAGTGTGAATGCTAATGATTAGCGAGAGGGAATGCTAATGATTTGCGTAATGCTAATGATTAGCGTGAGGGAATACTAATGATTAGCGTGAGGGAATACTAATGATTAGTGTAAGGGAATGCTAATGATTAGCGAGGGAATGCTAATGATTAGCGTAAGGGAATGCTAATGATTAGTGTAAGGGAATGCTAATGATTAGCGTGAGGGAATACTAATGATTAGCGTAAGGGAATGCTAATGATTAGCGAGAAGGAATGCTAATGATTAGTGAGAGGGAATGCTAATGATTAGCGTAAGGGAATGCTAATGATTAGCGTGAGGGAATACTAATGATTAGTGTAAGGAAATGCTAATGATTAGCGAGAGGGAATGCTAATGATGTGAGAAGGAATGCTAATGATTAGTGTAAGGGAATGCTAATCATTAGCATAAGGGAATGCTAATGAGAGGGAATGCTAATGATTAGTGTGAGGGAATGCTAATGACTAGCAAGAGGAAATGTTGATTTGCGTAATGCTAATGATTAGCGTGAGGGAATACTAATTAGTGTGAGGGAATGCTAATGATTAGTGTGAGGGAATGCTAATGATTAGCGTGACGGAATACTAATGATTGTCAGGGAATGCTAATGATTAGCATCAGGGAATGCTAATGATTAGCGAGAGGAAATGCTAATGATTAGTGTGAGGGAATGCTAATGATTAGTGTAAGGGAATGCTAATGATTAGCGTGAGGGAATGCTAATGATCAGCGAGAGGGAATGCTAATGATTAGTGCATTTCAGGCTGCAGAGTACATGGGAGGGATGCGCTGAAGCTCAGTGCAATCAATGTGGGTTCGGACCCCGTCTGGGCTCTTTTCAGAAGACATAGGAGCAGAATTAGGCTCTTCAGTGCAGTGAGTCTGCTGCTCCATTTATTATCCCCCTCTAATCCATTCTCCTGTAACATTTGACATGCTGATTAATCATGAACCATCAACCTCCGCTTAAAATATAACCAATGATTTGGCCTGTGCAGCTGTTCATGGAAATGAATTCCACAGATTCACCAACCCCTAGCTAAATAAATTCCTCCTCATCTCTGTTCTAAATGGATGTCCCTCTATCCTAAGGCTGTGCCCTCTGGTTCTAGATTCCCCCTCTATAGGCAACATCTTCTCCACGCCCATTCTATCTAGGCCTTTCAATATTTGATAGATTTCAATGAGATCTTCCCTCATTCTTCTGAACTCCAGTGAATGTAGGCTCAGAGCCATCAAACGGTCCTCATACGTTAACCCTTTCATTCCTGGGATCATTGTTGTGAACTACCTCTGACCGTGTCCAATACCAGCAGATCTTTTCTGGGATAAGGGGCCGAAAACTGCTCCAAGTGTGGTGTGACCAATGCCTTATAAAGCCTCAGCATTACATCCTTGTTTTAGTATTCTAGTCCTCTCAAAATGAGTGCTAACATTGCATTTGCCTTCTTTATCACTGACTCAACCTGCAAGGTAACCTTCAGGGAATCCTGCATGAGGAATCCCAAGTCCCTTCGCACCTCTGATTTTTGAATTTCTCCCCATTTAGAAAATAGTCCATGCTTTTGTTCCTTCTACCAAAGTTCATGACCATACACTTCCCGGCACTTTATTCTACCTCCCTTTAATCTTCCTCCTGGCACTTATACCTGAAAGCACTGTGTATTTACCTCCTCCCTCACCTCCATTCTGGGCCCCAAACAGTCCATTCAGGTGAGGCAACACTTCACCTGCAAATCTGCTGGTGTCCAGTGCTCTCAATGCAGCCTCCTCTAAATTGGTGAACCCATCATAAATTGAGGGACCACTTTGTCGACCACAGCTCCATCTACCATAAGCATGACTTCCAGGTAGCCAAACATTTTAATTACGATTCTCATTCCCGTTCTGATGTGTCAATCCATCATCTCCTCTTATGCCAAGATGAGACACCCTCAGGGTGGAGGAGTAATACTTTATGCTCTGTCTGGGCACCCTCCAACTTGATGGCATGAATATCGATTTCTCCTTCCAGTGAACAAATCCACCCCCACTTCCTCTGTTGCATGCTCTGACCTTTCACTTCTTCCCACCTGCCTATTACATCCCCCTGGGTCCCTTTCTCTTATTGTCCTCTCCTATCCGGTTCCTTATTCTCTAGCCTTTGACCTTTTCCACCCACCTGGCTTCACCTGTAACCTTCCAGCTAGCCTCTTTCCCCTCCCCTCATCTTTTTATTCAGGCATCTTCCCCGCTTCCCTTCCGGTTCTCAAGAAGGGTCTCAGCCCAAAATGTCAACCGTTGACTCTTTTCTACAGATGCTGCCTTACCTGCTGAGCTCCTCCAGCATTTTGAGTGTGTTGCTCTATATTCCATCAGACCCTTTGCCCATTCTCCAATATGACTAAGTCCTTCTGCAGCTACCCTGTTTCCTGAACACTACCTGCCCCTCCACCAATCTTTGTGTTGTCCACAAACTTGGCCACAATGCCATCCATTCCTTAAGCCAAATCATTGACGCATTACATGAAAGGCGTGGTCACAACACTGACCCCTGCGGAACACCATCTGTTACTGGCAGCCAACCAAAAAAGGTCCCCTATATTCCCACTCCTGCCAGTCAGCCAACCTTCTATCCATGCTAGTAACTTTCCTGTAATACCATGGGCCCTTATCTTGCACAGCAGCCTTATGTGTGGCACTTCATCAAAGGCTTTCTGAAGATCCAAAGAAACAACATCAACTGACTCTCCTTCGTCTATCCTGCTTGTTATTTCCTCAAAGAACTTCAACAGATTTGTCAGGTAAGATTTCCCCTTAAGGAAACCATGCTGACTTTGGCCTATTTTGTCATGTGCCTCCAAGTACCTCAAAACTTCATCCTTAATAATAGACTTCAATATCTTTCTAACCACTGAAGTTAGACAAAGTGGCCTGAAATTTCTTTTCTTCCGCCTCCTTCACCTCTTAAATAGTGGGGTGACATATTCAGTTTTCCAGTCCTCTGGAGCCATTACAGAATCTAGTGATTCTTGAAAGATCATTACTAGTGCCTCCATGATCTCTATCAGAACCATGGAGTGTAGACCATCTGTAGTCCGGATGACTTACTTTCCTACAGACTTTTCAGCTTCCCAAGCACCTTCTCCTTAGAAAGAGCAAAGACACTCACTTCTTCCCACTGACACTCTCACATTTCTGGCATTCTGCTGGTGTCTTCCACAGTGAGGACCAATGCAAAAATTTTATTAAGTTCATCCGCCACTTCTTTGTCCTGCATTACTACCTCATCAGCATCATTTTACAGCAGTACAATATCTATCTCATCTCTCCTCATATATCTGTAAAAAATCTTCTGAATCCTCTTATATTATCGGTAGCTAACCTTCATACTTCAACTTTTCTCTCTTTATGGGATTTTTACTTGCCTTCCATTGGTTTTTAAAAGCTTCCCAATCCACTACCTTCCCACTCATTTTTGCTCTATTATATGCCCCCTCTTTTGCTTTGATGCTGTTTTTGACTTCCCTTGTTAACGACAGCTGCCTCAACCTCACTTTAGAATACTCCTTCTTTGGGAAGTATCTTTCATGTGCCTTACGAAACTTGCTCCCAAAAACTCCAGCCTTTGCTTTTTGCTATCATCCCTGCTAGTGTCCCCTTCCAATCAACTTTGGCCATCTTCTCTCTCATGTCTCTGTATTTTCTTTTACTGTAATACTGATACATCCAATCTTAGCTTCTTCTTCTCAGACAGCAATTCTGTCATAAGGTGAATTCTATCACACTATAATCATTGTATCCTAAGGTTTCCTTTACCTTCAGCTCTCTAATCAAATCAGGTTCATTACACAACATCGAATCCAGAATTGCCGTTCCTGTGGTGAGCTCAACTACAAGCTGCTCTAAAAAGCCATCATGTAGGAACTCTACGAATTCCCTCTCTTGGGATCCAGAACCAATCTGATTTTCCCAATCAACCTGCATAATAAAATGCTCCATGACTATCGTAACATTACCCTTTCGACATGCATTTTCTATCTCCTGTCGTAATTTGTAGTCCACATCCTGGCTACTGTTCAGAGGCTTGTATATAACACCTATCAGGGTCTTCTTACCCTTGCAGTTTCTTGACTCTATCCACAAGGATTCTACATCTTCTGATCCTATGTCACCTCTTTCTAAGAATTTGATTTCATTTTTTAACAGTAGAATTACCTCACCCCCTCTGCCTACCTGCCTGTCTTTTAATACACTGTGCATTCTTGGATGTTAAGCTCCTGACTATGATCTTCTCTCAGCCATGACCCAGTGATAGAAACATAGAAACATAGAAAGCCTACAGCACAATACAGACCCTTCGGCCCACAATGCTGTGCCAAACATGCACGTACTTTAGAAATTACCTTGGGTAAAATAGCCCTCTATTTTTCTAAGCTCCATGTACCTATCCAGGAGTCTCTTAAAAGACTGTATCATATCTGCCTCCACCACCATTGCCGGCAGCCCATTCCATGCACTCACCACTCTCTACGTAAAAAACTTACCCCTGACATCTCCTCTGTACCTACTTCCAAGCACCTTAAAACTGTGCCTTCTCATGTTAGCCATTTCAGCCCTAGGAAAAAGCCTCTGACTATCCATACGATCAATGCCTCTCATCATCTTATACACCTCTATCAGGTTATACACCTCTATCAGGTCACCTCTCATCCTCCATCGCTCCAAGGAGAAAAGGCCAAGTTCACTCAACCTATTCTCCTAAGGCATGCTCCCCAATCCAGGCAACATCCTTGTGAATCTCCTCTGCACCCTTTCTATAGTTTCCACATCCTTCCTGTAGTGAGGTGACCAGAACTGAGCACAGTACTCCAAGTGGGGTCTGACCAGGGTTCTATACAGCTGTAACATTACCTCTCGGCTCTTGAACTTAATCCCACGGTTGATGAAGGCCAATGCGTCGTATGCCTTCCTAACCACAGAGTCAACCTGCGCAACAGCTTCGAGTGTCCTGTGGACTCAGACCCCAAGATCCCTCTGATCCTCCACACTGCCAAGAGTCTTACCATTAATGCTATATTCTGCCATCATATTTTACCTACCAAAATGAACCACCTCACACTTATCTGCGCTGAACTCCATCTGCCACTTCTCAGCCCAGTTTTGCATCCTATCAATGTCCTGCTATAACCTCTGACAGCCCTCCACACTATCCACAACACCCTCAACCTTTGTGTCATCAGCAAACCTACTAACCCATCTCTCCACCTCCTCATCCAGGTCATTTATAAAAATCACAAAGACAAGGGGTTCCATAACAGATTCCTGAGGCACACCACTGGTGACCAACCTCTATGCAGAATATGACCCGTCTTCAACTACTTGTTGCCTTCTATGGGCAAGCCAGTTCTGGATCCACAAAGCAAGGTCCCCTTGGATCTCATGCCTCCTTACTTTCTCAATAAGCTTTGTATGGGGTACTTTATCAAATGCCTTGCTGAAATCAATATACACTACATCTACTGCTCTACCTTCATCAATGTGTTTAGCCAAATCCTCAAAAAATTCAATCAGGCTCATAAAGCATGACCTGCCTTTGAGAAAGCCATGATGAACACATCATACTATAATCATACTATGCCTCTCCAAATGTTCATAAATCCTGCCTCTCGGGATCTTCTCCATCAACTTACCAACCACTGAAGTAAGACTCACTGGTCTATAATTTCCTAGGCTATCTCTACTCCCTTTCTTGAATGAGGGAACAACATCTGCAAACCTCCAATCCTCTGGAACCTCTCCCATCCCCATTGATGATGCAAAGATCAATGCCAGAGGCTTGGCAAAACTCCTCCCTCACCTCCTACAATAGCCTGGGGTACATCGTATCCAGTCCCAGAGACTATCCATTTTGATGCTTTCCAAAATCTCCAGCACATCTTTTTTTAATGTCTATATGCTCAAGCTTTTCAATGTGCTGTAAGTCATCCCTACAACAATCAAGATCCTTTTCCGTAGCGAATATTGAAGCAAAGTATTCATTAAGTATCTCTGCTATCTCCTCTGGTTCCATACACACTTTTCCACTGTCACACTTGATTGTTCCTATTCTCTCACGTCTTATCCTCTTGCTCTTCACATACTTGTAGAATGCCTTGGGGGTTTCCTTAATCCTGCTCACCAAGGCCTTCTCATGGCCCCTTCTAGCTCTCCTAATTTCATTCTTAAGCTCCTTCCTGCTAGCCTTATAATCTTCAAGATCTCTATCATTACCTAGTTTTTTGAACTTTTCATAAGCTTTTCTTTTCTTCTTGACAAGATTTACAACAGCCTTTGTACACCACAGTTCCTGTACACTACCATCCTTTCCCTGTCTCATTGGAACGTACCTGTGCAGTATGCCACACAAATATCCCCTGAACATTTGCCACATTTCTGCCGTACATTTCCCTGAGAACATCTGTTCCCAATTTATGCTTCTAAGTTCCTGCCTGATAACTTCATATTTCCCCTTATTCCAATTAAACACTTTCCTAACTTGTCTGTTCCTATCCCTCTCCAATGCTATGGTAAGGGAGATAGAATTATGATCATCATCTCCAAAATGCTCTCCCACTGAGAGACCTGACACCTGACCAGGTTCATTTCCCAATACCAAATCAAGTACAGTCTATCCTCTTGTAGGCTTAACTGCATATGGTGTCAATAAACCTTCTTGAACACACCTAACAAACTCCACCCCATCTAAACCCCTTGCTCTAGGAACATGCCAATTGATATTTTGGAAATTAACATCTCCCACCATGACAACCCTGTTATTATTACACCTTTCCAGAATCTGTCTCCCTATCAGCTCCTCAAAGGCCCTGTTACTACTGGGTGGTCTATAAAATACACCCAGTAGAGTTACTGACCCCTTCCTGTTTCTAATTTCCACCCACAGAGACTCAGTAGACAATCCCTCCATGACTTCCTCCTTTTCTGCAGCCGTGACACAATCTCTGATCAGCAGTGCTACGCCTCCACCTCTTTTCCCTCCTTCCCTGTCCTTTCTGAAACATCTCAAGCCTGGCACTTGAAGTAGCCATTCCTGCCCCTGAGCCATCCAAGTCTCTGTAATGGTCACAACATCATAGCTCCAAGTACTGATCCACGCTCTAAACTCTTCCGCTTTGTTCATGATACTTCTGCATTAAAATAAACACATCTCAAACCATGAATATGATGTCTACAACATCATACCTGCCAATCTCTAACTCTGCCAAAGATCATCTACCTTATTCCATAAACTGCATACATTCAAATACAACACATTCATTCCTGTATTAATCATATTCATCACCCTTCTCAATTCTGGCCCCCTCTTAAACACACATCTCACTGACTGCCACATTCTCAGCCCTATCATTCTGGTTCCCATCGCCCTGCCAAATTAGCTTAAACCCCTCTCAACAGCTCTATCAAACCTGCCCACATGGATATTGGTCCCCTTCAGGTTCAGGTGTAACCTGTCCCTTTTTGCAGGACAAGATCTTCTACCTTTTTCCGTATAATATGTGCATTCAAAAGTCCTGTATTCATCACTCTTTTAAATTTTGCCCCTTCACAATCTCATCCCACTGACTGCCATTTTGCCCTATCATCTGCCTGTCCTTCCTCACAATCTCACTACACACTTCATCTAGTTGTATAGTAACTCCCCCATCCTTGGCTGTATCACTCCAGCTCCTATCCTCCTGCCAAATTAGTTTAAACCCCCCTCAACAGCTCTCACAAGCCTGCCCACAAGGATATTGGTACCCCTCGGGTTCAGGTGTAACCCGTCCTTTCTGTACATGTCATCCCCTCCCCAGAAGACATTCCAACGATCCTGAAGTCGAAACACTGCCCCCTGCACCAATTCTTCAGCCACATACCCTATTCTTACTCTGACTGACACATGTCATAAGCAATCCAGAGATTACTACCCCAGAGGTCCTGCTTTTCAGCTTTCTATCTAGCTCCTGAAATTCTCTCTTCAGGACCTCCTCCCTTTTCCTACCTATGTCATTTGTACCAATACATACCATAACTTTCATCTGTCCACCCTCCACCTTTAGAAAGCTGTGGACCTGATCCAAGACCTCCCTGACCTTGCACCTGGGAGGTAACATACCATCTGGTTGTCTCTCTCATGTGCACAGAATCTGCTGGCTGCTCCTTTGATTGTGGAATCCCATATCACTACTGCAGTCCTCTACCCTCCCCTTCCCTTCTGAGCCTCAGAGATCAGTTTGCTGCAGCTTCCAACTGGGTACTCTGCATGGCCTGCCTGTTCCCTTTCCCTCTCCTGACAGTCACACAGGCAACCTAGAAGTGACTACTTCCCTGTAACTCCTATCTATACCTCCTCAGTCTCCCATATGAGCTGAAGGTCATCCAGCAGCAGCTCCAGTTCCTGAATACAGTCTTTATGGAGCTGCAACTCAATGCACTTTGTGTAGGTGTAGTTTATCAGGGAGACAGGTCTCACAAAGTTCCCACATCTCACACAAGGGATGTACCACTAACTCTGGACCCATTCTCAGTGCATTAGCTAGGTACTATCAGAGGAAAAAAAACTTAGCGGAAACTTGCTTGAAACGTCTGCCTGTGCTTGCCCAAGCCTATTGAGGTTAAGCCTGCCCTGTCAAAACTGTTCACTCACTGTTCACTCTTTTTGCGTTTTTACGGCCGTGTTCACTCACTGCTTCCAACTGGCTGCTTCGTTCACAACATCCTGAAGATGGGCCCAGCGTTGACTGTTTAGTCATTTCATTAGATGCTGCCTGACCTGCTGAGTTCCTCCAGCATTTTCTCTGTCATTTACACCTTTGCTTCTTTTTACTTGGCCCCTGCCGAGTGCCCAATAGATCATTATGATTGAGTCCGCTGAAAGCACCTGAGCTCTTTTTAAATCTTCAATACTTTTCAAACAAAGAAAGGGTGAATCACCTCAGGAATCCATGTGATGAGCAATGATACTACAGCTGTTTGTGTTTTTTCCTCTCTTTAGGCCGTCAAAGGTGAAGGGAGAAGGCAGGAGAATGGCGTTGACAGGGATAATAAATCAGCCATGATGGGCTGAATGGCCTAATTCTGATGCTACATTTTACGGTCCTTGCATTATGTTATGCACTGACTGATAGTGTCCATTTCATTTTTGCACGATTTCTTCCTTTTACATTTTCAATCATCAACAAAATCGAGTTTTGAAATAAAATAAACCTGCTCCCTTTGATCTTGGTTCTGGACAGCTGACTGTAGCGTGGTAGGGGAGGAAGGTCCTCAGCCCATATTCTGACACAGCCCACACTAGTTACCGAGCCCATATTCTGACACAGTCCACACGATATTCTGACACAGCCCACACTAGTTACCCTGAGCCCATATTCTGACACAGCCCACACTAGTTACCCTGAGCCCATATTCTGACACAGCCCACACTAGTTACCGAGCCCATATTCTGACACGGCCCACACTAGTTGCCCTGAGCCCATATTCTGATACAGCCCACACTAGTTACCGAGCCCATATTCTGACACGGCCCACACTAGTTGCCCTGAGCCCATATTCTGATACAGCCCACACTAGTTACCGAGCCCATATTCTGACACAGCCCACACCAGTTACCCTGAGCCCATATTCTGACACGGCCCACACTAGTTACCGAGCCCATATTCTGACACAGCCCACACTAGTTACTCTGAGCCCATATTCTGACACAGCCCACACTAGTTACCCTGAGCCCATATTCTGTTACGGCCCACACTAGTTACCCTGAGCCCATATTCTGACACAGCCCACACTAGTTACCCTGAGCCCATATTCCGACACAGCCCACACTAGTTGCCCTGAGCCCATATTCTGACACGGCCCACACTAGTTACCCTGAGCCCATATTCTGACACAGCCCACACTAGTTACCGAGCCCATATTCTGACACGGCCCACACTCGTTACCCTGAGCCCATATTCTGACACGGCCCACACTCGTTACCCTGAGCCCATATTCTGACACAGCCCACACTAGTTACCCTGAGCCCATATTCTGACACAGCCCACACTAGTTACCCTGAGCCCATATTCTGACACAGCCCACACTAGTTACCGAGCCCATATTCTGACACGGCCCACACTCGATACCCTGAGCCCATATTCTGACACGGCCCACACTCGTTACCCTGAGCCCATATTCTGACACAGCCCACACTAGTTACCCTGAGCCCATATTCTGACACGGCCCACACTAGTTACCCTGAGCCCATATTCTGACACAGCCCACACTAGTTACCGAGCCCATATTCTGACACAGCCCACACTAGTTACCCTGAGCCCATATTCTGTTACGGCCCACACTAGTTACCCTGAGCCCATATTCTGACAAAGCCCACACTAGTTACCCTGAGCCCATATTCCGATACAGCCCACACTAGATACCCTGAAACACACATAAAAGTTGCTGGTGTACGCAGCAGGCCAGGCAGCATCTCTAGGAAGAGGTGCAGTCGACGTTTCCGGCCGAGACCCTTCATCAGGACTAACTGAAGGAAGAGTGAGTAAGGGATTTGAAAGTTGGAGAGGGAGGGGGAGATCCAAAATGATAGGAGAAGACAGGAGGGGGAGGGATGGAGCCAAGAGCTGGACAGGTGATAGGCAAAAGGGATACGAGAGGATCATGGGACAGGAGGTCCGGGAAGAAAGACAAGGAGGGCAGCGGGGAGGACCCAGAGGATGGGCAAGAGGTATATTCAGAGGGACAGGGAGAAAAAGGAGAGTGAGAGAAAGAATGTGTGTATAAAAATAAGTAACAGATGGGGTACGAGGGGGAGGTGGGGCATTAGCGGAAGTTAGAGAAGTCGATGTTCATGCCATCAGGTTGGAGGCTACCCAGACGGAACGACCATGGACACATTCAAAGTGATTGCGCAACCACCAACTGCGACTCCAGCCTTGAACTCCAGGCCGGGTCTTTATGTGCTGCTATTGTGACTCCCGTCTCCCCTTCTCCCCCCACCACTCTGCAACTCCGTCTCCCTCAGATCCCACCGTCAGCTCCTGGGCCCTCGAGGCTCCATCTTCCTCTCACCCCAACCATCCCCTCTCCACTGAGACCACCTTGAGACCTTCCTGAAGCTCTACGCTTCTTTTTGGATTCCAGACCTAATCAGTTCCCCTCTACCACCACTCTGCTCCGTCTAGCAGAATTAGTCCTTACTCTTAATAATTTCTCCTTTGGCTCCTCCCACTTCCTCCAAACTAAAGGTGTAGTTATGGGCACCCGTATGGGTCCCAGCTATGCCTGCCTTTTTGTTGGCTTTGTGGAACAATCTATGTTCCGTGCCTATTCTGGTATCTGTCCCCCACTTTTCCTTCGCTACATCGACGACTGCATTGGCGCTGCTTCCTGCACGCATGCAGAGCTCATTGACTTTATTAACTTTGCCTCCAACTCTCACCCTGCCCTCAAGTTTACCTGGGCCATTTCCGACACTTCCCTCCCCTTTCTAGATCTTTCTGTCTCTGTCTCTGGAGACAGCTTATCCACTGATGTCTACTATAAGCCTACTGACTCTCACAGCTATCTGGACTATTCTTCTTCTCACCCTGTCTCTTGCAAAAACGCCATCCCCTTCTCGCAATTCCTCCATCTCTGCCGCATCTGCTCTCAGGATGAGGCTTTCATTCTAGGACGAGGGAGAGGTCTTCCTTTTTTAAAGAAAGGGGCTTCCCTTCCTCCACTATCAACTCTGCTCTTAAACGCATCTCCCCCATTTCACGTACATCTGCTCTCACTCCATCCTCCCGCCACCCCACTAGGAATAGGGTTCCCCTGGTCCTCACCTACCACCCCACCAGCCTCCGGGTCCAACATATTATTCTCCGTAACTTCCGTCACCTCCAATGGGATCCCACCACTAAGCACACCTTTCCCTCCCCCCGCCTCTCTGCATTCCGCAGGGATCGCTCCCTACGCGACTCCCTTGTCCATTCGTCCCCCCCATCCCTCCCCACTGATCTCCCTCCTGGCACTTATCCATGTAAGCAGAACAAGTGCTACACATGCCCTTACACTTCCTCCCTTAACACCATTCAGGTCCCCAAACAGTCCTTCCAGGTGAGGCAACACTTCACCTGTGAGTCGACTGGGGTGATATACTGTGTCCGGTGCTCCCGATGTGGCCTTTTATATATTGGTGAGACCCGACGCAGACTGGGAGACCGCTTTGCTGAACATCCAGGCTCTGTCCGCCAGAGAAAGCAGGATCTCCCAGTGGCCACACATTTTAATTCCACATCCCATTCCCATTCTGACATGTCTATCCACGGCCTCCTCTACTGTAAAGATGAAGCCACACTCAGGTTGGAGGAACAACACCTTATATTCCGTCTGGGTAGCCTCCAACCTGATGGCATGAACATCGACTTCTCTAACTTCCGCTAATGCTCCACCTCCCCCTCGAACCCCATCTGATACTTATTTTTATACACACATTCTTTCTCTCACTCTCCTTTTTCTCCCTCTGTCCCTCTGAATATACCTCTTGCCCATCCTCTGGGTCCCCCCCCCTCCGTCTTTCTTCCCGGACCTCCTGTCCCATGACCCTCTCGTATCCCTTTTGCCTATCACCTGTCCAGCTCTTGGCTCCATCCCTCCCCCTCCTGTCTTCTCCTATCATTTTGGATCTCCCCCTCCCCCTCCAACTTTCAAATCCCTTACTTACTCTTCCTTCAGTTAGTCCTGACGAAGGGTCTCAGCCTGAAACGTCGACTGCACCTCTTCCTAGAGATGCTGCCTGGCCTGCTGCATTCACCAGCAACTGTTATGTGTGTTGCTTGAATTTCCAGCATCTGCAGAATTCCTGTTATTTGCCTAGATACCCTGAGCCCATATTCTGACACAGCCCACACTAGTTACCCTGAGCCCATATTCTGACACAGCCCACACTAGTTACCCTGAGCCCATATTCTGACACAGCCCACACTCGTTACCCTGAGCCCATATTCTGTTACAGCCCACACTAGTTACCCTGAGCCCATATTCTGACACAGCCCACACTAGTTACCCTGAGCCCATATTCTGTTACGGCCCACACTAGTTGCCCTGAGCCCATATTCTGATACAGCCCATACTAGTTACCCTGAGCCCATATTCTGACACAGCCCACACTAGTTACCGAGCCCATATTCTGACACAGCCCACACTAGTTACCCTGAGCCCATAGTCTGACACAGCCCACACTAGTTACCCTAGCCCATATTCTGACACAGCCCACACTAGTTACCCTGAGCCCATAGTCTGACACAGCCCACATTAGTTACCCTAGCCCATGTCCTTACCTGGATAAACAACGAAAGGCTCCTCAGTTTTGATCTGAATCTTCAAGGATCTAGCCTTGACTGTGAATAACTGGCTGAGGGTGTGTTTAATACCATCGGACACCTGAAAATGGAACCCTCCAGACAATGATCCTGTGAGACACATGGAGGGGGAAACAGATTAGAAAACACTTCTCATTTGACCATCTTTCATGTTTGATTTCTGTCTGTTTCAGGCCCAGCATTTCCCATTTGATTCATCAGATTTACTGTCTCCCTTGGTCATCCTCTCTGTTGAAGAATGGTCACATTGCTACAGAAACAACGTGACAATTTCTAGATGGAGCAGAAGATTGAGAGAGGAGAGCACAGGAGCAGCCGCCTCACCTACCACGGTCTGAGGGAGGCCTATGGAGAGTGAGAGGAAAGATGCGGAGGGAAGAGGATCGATGATAAGGGAATGATCCAGGTGGGAGGGGAAGAGAAAATTTGGGAAGAAAAGGAGAGGTTCCACAGTTGAGTACTTGGAACAAGCTAGGGACATCACTACCCAGGACATGCCCTCTTCTCATTACTACCATCATGGAGGAGGTGCAGGAGCCAGAAGACACACACTACTCATTTTACAAACAGCTTCTTCCCTTCCACCATCAGAAATTTAGATTTCTAGATTTACTCTCTTTTTGTGCCACTTATCTACTCTATATATTTACTATTGTGACTGAGTACTTTTATGCATTGTGAGGTACAGCTGCCACACAACAAACTTCACAGAATTAAATCAGAATCAGGTTTAATATCACTGGCATACGTCAGGAAATTTGTTGTCACATGGCAGCAGTACATTGTAAAATATAATAATTAAAAACTATAAATTACAGTAAGATATATATTAAATTAGTGCAGAAAGAGAGAAGAAAGAGTGAGACAGTGTTCATGGGTTCATTGTCCATTCAGAAATCAGATGGCAGAGAGGAAGAAGCTGTTCCTGAATTGCTGAGTGTGTGTCTTCAGGCTCCTGTATTTCCTTCATGATGGTAGCAATGAGAAGAGGGCTTGTCCTGGCTGATGGGGGTCCTTAATGATGGATGGTGCATTTTGAAGGCATTGCATTTTGAAGGCTGGTGCACATGATGGGGGGGGTTGATGAGTTTACAACTTTTTGCAGCTTTTTTCGATTCTGTACATTAGCCTACATCCCCACCCCATACCAGACAGTGATGCAACCAGCCAGGATGCTCTCCACGGTACAGCTGTAGAAATTGGCTAGAGTCTTTGGTGACATACCAAATCTCCTCAAACTCCTAGTGAAATATATTCACCGTTTTGCCTTCATTGAAATTGCATCAATATGATGTACCCAGGGTAGCTCCTCAGAAATGTTGGTACCCAGGAACTTGAAACTGCTCAACTTATCCATTGCTGACCGCTTGATGGGGATTGTGTGTGTGTTCCCTGGCTTTCCCCAACACAACACAGAAATGTGATTCTGATTCTGGGAGATGGCAATGGGTCAGCCATGATCTTACTGAATTGTGCAGCAGGCTGAATTGGCCAAACGGCCTGCTTCTGCTCCAATTTCTGAATCTCTTATGTTACAGTCCAGTTTTAGGTGTGCACAAAACGGAGCTAGATGGTAAGATTAGGACTTGGGGAAGGCAGTTGGAGCATTGCAAAAGCAAAGGGTTTCTTCGTCTGTCCAGGATTGTTTAATGCCTCTGGGACAGGATCGGGGCTTGGTTCAAACTCACCAGCATATCCAGTAAAACAGATGGGGCCTTCCTTCACAAAATGAGTTTGGACTCCAGTACAAGAATGCTAAAATGCATTTTCAAATAGAATTACATCACATTAGATTCCTTCCTTACACTGGTTAGAGATGATTTTAAGTCTGGTGGGACCACGTATGGAGTATAGTGTCCCAGTCCTCTAAACTACGGAAAGATATTCCTGTGACAGAGGGACTTCAGTAGTTCATTCTTTGAATGGTGGGCTTGATTTAACAGACAGCTTGGAAGGATGAGGGGAAGGTGTTTCAGGCACTGGTGGGGTAGATGTAGGGATGGTTTAGAGACAGGGGTTACTGTCTGATAATAGGGTCACTTATCAGGATGAAGATGGGAAGGAATGTTCTTAACCTGCAGGGTAATGAATCTGGAGTGCTCAGCCCAAAAGTAGGGCTTGATCTGAAACTGTAATCTGTTCCATCTGTTGTTCTGGGGATCTTCTCTCCATGTTGGCATGGAACCAGGACCAGGTGTCTGCTTCACAACCCCGTCAGCCTGACTTTAAAATGAGGGAGCTCCATGGTATCCCAGCTCTCTGTGCCCGGTCACTGGGAAAGTTGACTAGGCTGGTTTTGGGGCACAGTGTTAGGTGAGGTTAGGACTGCCTTACCATGGTGTACAAAGGTGACCAGCCCTGCATTGATCTGAGCCTGGGTGAACTCCAGGACGTTGTCAGTCAGGTCAGGCTTCAGGGCCACGTGCCCATTAGATGGAGGGCTGATGGAATAAACTAGGTCATCTGCAGGGCTGTCAGCATCCTCCGTGTACAGTAAATCCAAGGAAATCTCAGCATGACTGTCTTCCCACATCTAGGAAAAGCAATGAAATATAGTCAAACTCTCTCCATTTGGAATTTCTGCCTCCACCCCTGAGTCCCGCCCCCCCCCCCCACACACACACACAAGAACATAAGAACATAAGACATAGGAGCAGGAGTCGGCCATCTGGCCCATTGAGCCTGCTCCACCATTCAATAAGATCATGGCTGATCTGACCTTGGACTCATCTCCACCTCCCTGCCTTTTCCCCATAACCCTTAATTCCCCTACTATGCAAAAATCTATCCACCCTTGTCTTAAATATATTTACTGAGGTAGCCGCCATGCTTCATTGGGCACGAAATTCCACAGATTCACCACTCTCTGGGAAAAGCAGCTCCTCCTCATCTCCGTCCTAAATCTACTCCCCTGAAGCTTGAGGCTATATCCCCTAGTTCTAGTCTCACCTATCAGTGGAATCTATCCCCTTCATAATTTTATGTTTCTATAAGATCCCCTCTCATTCTTCTGAATTCCAGAGAGGTAAGTGCCAGGCGACTCAATCTCTCATTGCAGTCTAACCCCTCGTCTCTGGAACCAACCTGGTGAACCTCCTCTGCACTGCCTCCAAAGCCAGTATATCCTTCCTCAAGTAAGGAGACCAGAACTACACACAGTACTCCAAAGTGCTGCCTCACCAGTACCCTGTACAGTTGCAGCATAACCTTCCTGCTCTTATGTTCAATCCCTCTAGCAATGAAGGCCAACATTGCATTTGCCTTCCTGATAGCCTGCTGCACATGCAAGCCAGGCTTTTGCGATTCATGCACAAACACTCCCAAGCCCCTCTGCACAGCAGCATGCTGCAGTCTTTTACTATTTAAATAATAATCTGATCTTCCATTTTTATTTCCGAAGTGGATGACCTCACATTTACCAACATTGGCCATACCCTTGCCCACACACTTAACCTATCGATATCTCTCTGCAGACTCTCCTTATCTTCTGCACAATTTGTTTCTCCACTCAATTTAGTATCATCAGCAAACTCAGATACACTACACTCGGTCCCCTCTTCCAGACCGTCAATGGATATCGCGAACAGGTGAGGGCCCAGCACCGACCCCTGTGGCACACTGCTCACCACTGGTTGCCGACCAGAGTAATACCCATGTATCCCAACTCTCTGCTCTACCAATCCTCTATCCGTGCTAGTACATCACCCCAACTCTATGCATCGTTATCTTATGTGGCACCTTATCAAACGCCGTCTGGAAACCCAAGTAAATAATGTCCATCTGTTCCCCTCGATTCACTGCACTTATTATATCCTCAAAGAACTCCAGATTACACACCTCTTGGGTACAGGACTCAGCCTCTCAGCACCCAGTGGTGGAGGGATCTCTGATTACTTTCCTTCCCCACAAAGTCTTTGCATTTGTTACACCCATCTTCAGTGCATGTCTTAGCACATATTCTTGCAGCCTGGAATGTGCCAGGCAGCAGAACCCACACGGACAGCTCACCGTACTGGAACACCAGTAATGTTCAGGCAGACGATAATGGCCAGATGTCTACCCTTGTGTTCAAAGTTCGAAGTTCAAAGTAAATTTATTATCGAAGTACATATGCTGTATGTCACTATATACAACGTCAAGATTCATTTTCTTGTGGGCATAACTCAGTAAATCCAAGAAACACAATAGAATCAATGAACAGGACAGACAGACAACAAACTGTGCAAATACAACATTAAAAAATACTAATAATAAATAAGCAATAAATACTGTAAGTGAGTCCCTAGGTTGTGGGAAAGATTCAGTGATGGGGTGGGTGAAGTTGAGTGAAATTATCCCCACTGGTTGAAGATGGTTGAGGGGTAATAACTGTTCCTGAACCTGGTGGTGTGAGTCCTGAGGCTCCTGTACCTTCTTCCTGACGGCAGCAGTGAGGACAGAGCATGACCTGGGTGGTGGGGGTCCCTGATGATGGATGCTGCTTTCCCGTAACAACGCTCCATGTAGGTGTGCTCAGTGGCGGGGAGGGCTTTACCCGTGGTGGACTGGGCCACATCCACTACTTTTTGTAGGATTTTCCGTTCCGGGTGTTGGTGCTTCCATACCAGGCTGTGATGCAGCCAGTCAATATACTCTCCACCACACGTCTATAGAAGTTTGTCAAAGTTTTACATGCCATGCCAGATCTTCGCAAACTTTGAAGGAAGTAGAAGTGCTGCCGTGCCTCCTTCGTAATTGCTCTTGCCTGCTGCCCCGGACAGATCCTCTGACATGGTAACATTCTATTTCACACACAGGTGATATTATACCGACACCAGGCTGTCACGGCTTTCCCTGCTGGGCCTATCGCTTGTCCCAGAACAGATTTGATCCAATTGGTGTTGGTCTCCGACAGGATCTTGTAATTCAGAGTGACATGGGTCTCCAATTGCTGACTTCAGTCTTCTCCCCCTCAGTTTGTAGATGTGGGTGATGATGCTCTTCCTTGTGGATTCTGACATGTTGACATCCAGAAGTTTCCAGGACACACTGGGCGGAGTCACCTCCTCCCACCCCCCTCCAGGCTATGTGGAATCCACCCCCCCCCCACACTGCATGTCATCTCATTGCTAACGTAATAAAGAGAAAGCAGGGTGCAGCTACTGGGGGGCCATGAGAAATCTATTTCATGCCCAGCGCTTTGAGGAGGACTCGGTAAGCAGAGACCCAGAGCTGCTGGTTGTCTGATACGTCAAACCACAGCAACCGCTAACACACCTGCCACTGATACACTCTGTCACCACCATCGATAGAGTACGAATGCAGGGATGTGTTCAAACAACAGACCCACCAGTCAGCAGTAGATGCACAGATCATCTGACAGGAATAATAATGCTGTCAGCTGGGTTCCAGCATTAAAATAGATAGGTAAAAATTCTCTTCTGTGATGCAACAACTTTTGTGTCCTAAATAAGGAAATGGAATCTTCTAAGATACACAAGAACTTCTGGGTCCAATGGAGTAGAAATGGATAGACAATAATTAATGGACAACGTACACTGTGACAATATTAAGTGGCTTAATGCTGTTCTGGAACAGTAACCATTTCCCATACAAGTATTAGACAATAGATATCCTATTGGAGTGAGCACATGGCCAAAGAGTTGGAGGGTAGCAGGGATCACAGCGGGGGAGCAGTGAGAGAGAGTTTCACCGAACTCCTGTCAAAGGGAAGATCTAAACTTCCTCAGGTTAGGCATCCCTGGAAGAGACCACAGAGTAGTAATCAAATCACAAACTAGAGAAAATATGCAGATGCTGGAAATCCAAGCAACACACACAAAATACTGGAGGAACTCAGCAGCTCAGGAGCTCAGCTTTTTCTCTCCAGTCCTGCCGAAGGGTTTCAGCCTGAAACATCGACTGTACTCTTTTCCCTACGTGCTGCATGGCCTGCTGAGTTCCTCCACCATTTTGTGTGTGTGCTCTGGATTTCCAGCATCTGCAGATTCTGACTTGTCTGTGATCCTATTGGAGTATCAGTCAGAATTATGTTTCCATTATATTAATTCCCAGATGAACATTAATTAATACCACTGGGCCATAAAGCATAGAAAGAGACCCTTTGACCTATCGAGGCTGAATTGGCCCTCGTCCACTCATTTACCCAATTCCTACATTTATCCTCAGCTGCAAGGTATCTGGCCGCGTCCCTACAAAGGATTGTGAGGGCTGCTAATGATGCAGGCCCTCCAGTCCCAGCAGCATCCTGGTAAACCTCTTCTGCACCCTCCCTAAAGCTTCCACATGCCGCCTTTAATGAGACAGCCAGAAATGAACACAGCATTCTAAGTGTGGTCTAAGCATCTATCTACATGAAACACTGTAACAGTATCCATCATCAAAGATCCTCACACCCAGGCCATGCTCTTTTCTCGCTGCTGCCATCAGGTAGAAGGTACAGGTATCTCAGGACTCACAAACAGATTAAAATAGTGGAAAACAGAAATAATATTTAAAAAGTGGGGTAGTGTCCATTAAAGAAAGGTATGGTAGAGGGAAGAATCTGTTCCTGAATGGCTGAGTGTGTCCCTTCAGGTTTCTGTATCTCCTTCCTGATGGTAACAATGAGAAGAGGGCATGTCCTGGGTGATGGGGGTCCTCAGTGATGAACATTGCCTTCCTGAGGCACTGCTCCTTGAAGATGTCTTGGATACTATGGAGGCTGGTACCCAAGATGGATCTTACTAATTTTACAACTTTCTGTAGCTTCTTTTGGTCCTGTGCAGTAGCACCCCACCACCCCACATATCAAACAGTGATGCAGCCTGTCAGAATACTCTCCACAGTACATCTACAGAAGTGTTTGAGTGTTTTAGGTGAAAAACCAAATCTCTTCAAACTCCTAATGAAATATAGCCACTGTCTTGCCTTCTTTATAGCTGCATCGATATGTTGGGACCAGGTTAGATCCTCAGAGATCTTGACACCCAGGAAATTGAAGCTGCTCATTCTCTCCACTTCGGATCCCTCTATGAGGATTGGTGTGTGTTCCCTCGTCTTACCCTTCCTGAAGTCCACAATCAGCTCTTTCGTCTTACTGACGTTGAGTACCAGGTTGTTGTTGCGACACCACTCCACTAGTTGGCATATCTCCCTCCTGTACACCCTCTCGTCACCACCTGAGATTCTACCAACAATGGTTGTATCATCAGCAAATTTATAGATGGTATTTGAGCTATGCCTAGCCACACAGTCATGGGTATATAGAGAGCAGAGCAGTGGGTTAAGCACACACCCCTGAGGTGCACCAGTGTTGATCATCAGTGAGAAGGAGATACTATCACCAATCCGCACAGACTATGGTCTGCTGATTAGGGTGCTGAGGATCCAGTTGCAGAGGGAGGTACAGAGGCCCAGGTTCTGTGGTTTATCGATCAGGACTGTGAGAATTATGGTGTTAAACACTGAGCTATAGTCAACAAACAGCATCCTGACATAGGTGTTTGTCTTGTCCAGGTGATCTAATGCTTTATCAAGAGCCATTGAGACAGTCATTCCTGGCCACACCATTCTCAGTGGTCAATCACGATCTGTGTCCCTGGTGGTCAATTCCAATCTCAGTGTCCCTGGGGGACCACACCATCCCCTGTAGTCAATCCTGCTACACCATCTGCGATGGTCAGTCCGAACCACACTACCCCTGGATGGACAGTACCTGCTATATTGTCCCTTGGTGAGCACATTCCAACCACATTCATAAAAAACAAGAAATTACAATGATTAGGTCACTTAAACCTGCCCAGTGGTCAATATTCAGGCCTTATCTCCCCCCTATACTAATATCCCACACCGCTCAGTTCCAGAATTATTCACTAATTTATCAATGTATTTCCAATGATCAGGCCTTTTCCCTCTTCAGTTACTGCTGCTCAATGCCGCCACCCAGTGGCTTCCCCTCAGACTGCAAATACAAAAAAACACCCTTCATCAGGGCTTTGTGTGAGCTGCTCAAGATTTCCAGCACTTGCTGAATCTCTTGTGTCTACAAAAAGTCAAGCATGTTTTATATTTTCTATCAACACACAAAATTACGCTGGAGGAACTCAGCAGGTCAGGCTGCATCTATGAAGGGAAATATTTTATCTGCAATACCCTGGTTTAAGGCCATGCATGAGTTATGATGTTGGATGTCTTATTTTCCACAGAGTTTCTCAAAATGCAATAAGCGTTCCTTTGATTACATTGTGCAATTGAATATTTCATTTTTGCTGATTAAGATAAAAAGTCAATTGATAAAGTCAGGCTTGTTGAATTATTCAATAGGGTCTGTCTTGGGAACATTTTAGCGAAGGTGGTGGGAAACAGGAAGCGGGATTGAGGAAGGAGAAAGAAGAAGAATGGAAATGGACAATGAACGCAACAGAAAAACATCGTGAGGCACTCACTGAACCCACTTGGAAGGATGGATACCGCTGTCGGAAAATCCTCCTGCAGACAATGGTCTCACGGAGAATGTGCAGATAACTTTTAGTTAGTTAGTTAGCTCACAACTTTGGAGAAAGTTCGACACCTTTTCCCATGGATGTGGCGTGGATATTTATTTATGTTTCACCTGGACTGGGTTTTCAGGCAAAACTGTTTCAGCACTATTAATAAACAAAGTGAAGCAAGCTGGACTGACTACGCGACAATGAGTTCCAACCATTATGTGCACATTATAGACTAATATAATTTATATATATATAGATCATGGGCCCTTTTCTGTATTTTGTATTATATAATATTATTGTGTTTGTTATAGTTTAAAATATTTTGTTAATACAATTTGAATTGAAGTTTATGCTGGTATGAGTTGAAGTATTGCTCCTGGGTAACAGTAAATTTGCATGGGTGTGTCGGTATTCATACGAGTAACAGGACTGCTTTCTCTTAAAGGAACATTCAAAGTTTTATGTTTGCTTTTACCCAAATCATATTCACCATAGACATGTTTATTTATAGCCTTCTCATTGTTATTCCCCATTCTTTGTAGAGTTATGTTGTTGGCAGGCTGAACTCACAGTAATAACTAACTCATTACAAACCTACGGTGAGAGGGTTACATAACAAAGTTAACAGAAAGCATTTGTGATGGTCAGCTGCAAGTGGTTGCAACCTCAAACATTTACAAGAGGAAGAGTTGGGTGGTTTTGCAACAGTTCTCTCAGACCCAGGATTTGGGGAATCAGACACTCAACTGCCTGTGTTGGCTGAAGGATATTTCAGTTGCCCAGCCCTTCCTGGCTCTATTGAAGTGCAGTGCTCTCACCCCACAGGCCTGCACATCCTTCACACTCAGTCACCTATATTCAGTTCCCCTTTGAATGCTGCAGTGCATTCTGATCCCCAATCTCTCACCACAGAAAGATTTCCCACATGTCATTTCCCTCAGCTGTGGAACTGACCAAGCCCCCATTCCTTCGGGTCACCTGCTGCGGACACTGGGGAAGGAGATGCTGGAGCTGGCTGGGCTCGGTGCTGCCCTTCAGTGTTCGTTCGGTGGAAGACGAGCTGGATTGCTTTCATCTGTGGCTTTACTTGCAAGAGATGAGGAACTGCTGCAGGCTTGCCCTTGCAGAATCATGGTTCCTGGACAATATCCACGTACTATCATTCTACCAGCCATGACACCCAGGGACTTGGGCTCCATTGTTTTTTAAATATATTTTTTGCCACTGCATGCTGGTCTCTGCTATCATAACTGTTGGGACTGCTGATACTGTGTTTTGCACCACGGCCCTGGAGGAATGCTGTTTCGTTTGGCTGTATTCATGAACTAAGACATAAACACAAAATAATTTCACTTTGCTTTGCTCCTCTCCTCCATTCCCCTAGCGCATGGCCCCTCTGTCAATGGGGACACCCTCTCTCTTCTCTGCATATATTCTTCAGGATTTTAAATCTATCTCTCAGGTACCTGGCCACCCCTCATCTCCCAAACCGCATCCTCCCTGAAGACTTCAAAGCTTTCCGTAAGTGGACATAGTTGTTCAGGATTTAAAGGCCAGCGTGTGATCCAGGAGGTAATGGGAATCAATGGAGACAAAAGAAGAGAGTTTTCGATACACTCAGTGGTACAGGAGAGGAACCCGGTGTGGTCATCTGCTGCTGTGGTGTAGCCCATCCACTTCAAGGTTCAACGTGTTATATGTTCAGAGATGCTCTTCTGCGCACCACTGTTGTAGCATTTGATTATTTGAGCTACCATTGCATCTGTCAGCTTGAAGCAGTCTGGATATTCTCCTCTGATCTCGCTCATTAACAAGGTATTTTCACCCACAGAACTGCCACTCACTGCATGTTCTTTTGTTTTTCGCACCATTCTCTGTAAACTCTAGAGACTATTGATCATGAAAACCCCAGGAGATCGACAGTTTCTGAGATATTCAAACCACCCTGTCTGGCACCAACAATCATTCCACGATCAAAACCACATTTCTTTCCCATTCTGATATTTGCACTCAACAACTGAACCTCTTGACTATGCCTGCATGCTTTTATGCATTGAGTTGCTGCCACATGATTGGCTGATTAGATATTTAGAATAACAAGCAGACATTAAGGTGTATCGAATTAAGTGGCCACTAAGTGTATTTTAAATAACATTATCCTTCCAATGATTGTTACAGAATCCAGTAATGAGGATCTGAAAGCAGAGCTGAGAAATCATCCATCCCTTCCTCCTGTTCAGACCATCAGCGGACTTTGTCTGGACAACCGGCCGGCCGGGGTGCTGCAGTAGAGTGGCAGTTAGTGACGAGGGTTCAATTCCAGCACCCTCCGTGAGGAGTTTGTACATTCTGCATGGTTTCCTCTCAGTGCTCCGGTTTCCTCCCACATTCCAAAGATATACCAGTTGGTAGTTTAATTGGTTACCTAAATTGCCCTGTGATTAGGCTAGGGTTAAATCGATGGGTTGCTGGAGGGTGTGGCTCATTGGCCGGAAGAACCTGTTCCACGTAGTTTCTCTAAATAAATAATAAAAACTAAGTTCTCATTAACCAGTGAGGTCAAGGTGGGAGCGGAGCCCAAAAGTAAAGAATGGTTACTGATGTTTACTTAATATTTCAAAGGATTCAAAGTACATTTATTATCAAAGAATGTATAAATCATACTCACCCCTTGAGATTCATTTGTTGACAAGCAGCCAGAAAGCAAGAAATCCGAAAGAACCCAATCAAAAAAAAAGGCCAACACCCAGTGCACAGAGAAAGAGAAACAAGCAATAAAAGCAAGCAAGAGCATTCCGAGCCAGATTGCGTCCTTAGACCCGGAGTGTGAAGCAGCTGAAGTAGGCCCAAGACCTCGATCTCAGTTCAGCACCCAGCAGGGCAAATCTCCACAAAACTCACAGTCACAAAGCACGCATCAGCCGGAGCAACTTTACTGCCTCAGCCACATGGAGAGACGAGTGAACATCGCGGAAGAGCGAGCGGATTCGACCTGACCCTCACCTCTGGTCCTGACACCCTGCATTTTCAGTCTATCTGGGCCAGCGTTTAAATCATCCCAACACTGGGTCATCCTCTGCACTAGGACCTGGGCCCTGCTGCATCAATACACTCTGGGTTTGTAACCCACTGCCCAGCCCAAGACCGTTCTTGACCTTTCCAAATCAGCTCAGCAGTTAGATCAGTCCACTCTCGCTCCCGGTGTAGGTGAACGGGCTACGAAACTCCTCCACACTGACTTAAATCAATCCACTCTCACTCCTGGTGTAGGTGAACGGGCTATGAAACTCTTCCACACCAACTCCTCTCCAATTTGCTCGTTCCAACTCCATCTCTGACTCTGTATTGATTTCGACTATGCCTTAACCTCACTTCTCCTCAGCCATGTTATGCTCCAACTTTGCATCACACCACCATTGCTTGACCCTCGAGTCAGCCTTGTCTGTCCTTGCCTTTTCATTGTTTGCAGAGATAGTTTACCACAATTTACCACAGAAATGTGTTATAATAAAATATTGAGTCGTATTTCTTGCCTTATTGCCCACCAGTAAGCTGTCACCTGACTTCAGTAGCGCTGTCTTAAACTGGACATATTTGAGTAATACTGAAAAATATATTGTTTGATTAAGTAGTCTTTGTTGTTTAAATAATTCATTACAAGTTATATGTAAAGTATGTGAATGGCACACGTTATTACGTCACCACATCATATGTGTGCATCTTACTAAAGTAAAAACAAAGTAGAAATGTTTCCTGGCTCCTGTGTTTTACCTTCAATTAGTTTAATGTTTTGGAGTTACAAAACATAAACAGTTACCTCCAGTGGAGTGTTAACGGTGATGATAGGCTGCTCGTCATTAACAGGGATCACCATTACATGGACTGTCTTCGCTTCACTCTTTCTGTCAATCTCAGAAGCATTTACAATCACAGTGAAACTATCTGTCAGTGTTTCACTGTTGTCATGGAAATAAAACACAGCATCTTCTTTAACCTAAAAACAGGCAGAAAACAGATGTTCAAAAGCAGAATCTTGGAAACAACAGAGTTAAACAGACACTAAACAGTTAAACAGAACGTGTGGTATGGTAGCACAATTCCGGCCACTGACTGTAAGGAGTTTGTACGTTCTCCCCGTGACCGTGTGGGTTTTCCCCGATGCTCCGGTTTCCTCCCATACTCCAAAGATGTACGGTTGGGGTGAGCAGGTTGTATGGTATGGGTATGTGTATGTGTATGGTTGGGGTGAGTAAGTTGTGTACTGGAGGCACACAGACACTTGTGGGCTGCCCCCAGCACATCCTCTGACGATGCGTTTCACTGTGCACATGACAGATAAATCTAATCTAATCTAACCTCAGCCATCACAGACCTAGCCACTCCATCACTTGCTGCCATTATCCACATTGCCAACCATTGTACTGCAGACAATGAACGGGCATCAAACACACACCTTACCCAACAGAGGGTTGTTAAATAGTCAAACAAAAATCAGCAGGTGCTGGATATCTGAAACAAAAATACAAAGTACTGAAACACTGAGCCAGAGAACACAGCATCTGTGGATCGATTATCGTCGTTATTCGTTCAGGTGTCAGGCCTTTCATCAGAACTGGGAAAAGGGGATCAGAGGAGGACGGGAGGGATGGGAGGAACAAAGGGTTAATGCAGATTATGTGTGTGTTAGCTGTTGCCAACAGCAGAACAGACTGTACGAACAGAGAGAACAAAACTGAGCCAAAATAATAGTAGAAGCCACCACACACAGAATGAAGGTATGCTAACTGGAAGCTGGGGAATTTGGCTGTAACCTGAAGGGAGATCAGACATTGTTGCTCAGGCCTGCACTGGGCCTCACTGTAATAGTGCAGGAGGCCACAGACTGATAGATCAGAGTGAGAGCGAGATGGGGGCGGGGGGGGGGAATTAAATATCAGCTTTATTTGTCACATGTACATCAAAACAAACAGTGAAATGTCATTTGTGTCAAATTAATTCAGCGAGGATGTGCTGGGGGGCAGCCCACAAGTGTCTCCAGGCTTCTGGCACCAACAGTGCATGCCCACAACTCACTAACATCTGTGTCTGGAATGTGGGAGGAAGCCGGAGCACGCGGAGGAAACCCACACCGTTACAGGGAGAACATACAAACTCCTCACAGCAGTGTGATAGCAGGCGGAGTAAAGCATTGCGCTATTTTGCTACCCAGCACAGTATGTAACTCGTGTTCACGGTGGCCATCAACACAAATAAACGGAGAAATATCCACATCAGCATTTCCAGACAGAGCAGGTACCACTGAAGTCCTGAGGCAGCCACAGAGTAGGATCCAATTATAAGCTTAAAAGACATTTTGAAAGGTACGTGATCAGAAAAGGTCAGACAGAAGGGGGCCAAACACCAGCAAATGGAATTGACCCAGACAGACACTGTGGGAGTTGGCCAGGTGGACCTGTTTCTGTGTGTTGTATAACTCTACAACATATCCACATCTGCACGAATCCTCATCCATGATTAGAACAACCAGCCAACCTTACCTCCTTCATACTGAAAAATGAAAGGCCGTCTTCAGGAAGCCCTTGGTACCCGATCCTGCCATGTTCCGGGGGTTTTGTGATGTAAAATCGAAAATTGGAGGAGTGGAGGTAATTGGGAATGTTGAGGATGTCCTCACCGAGCAGCTGTTCATCTCCCTCTCTCACTGAGATGTTCTGGGTTTCCAAAGAAATGAGATCAGGGATGATATCTATCACAACCGTTAGACTATCCACCGTCTTAAATCCATTGGATACATCCAGAGTGAAAGCATCTCCCTGAGGGCTGAGTCTGTGATTAATGTACTGGACTCTGTCTCTATTTATATCATCCTGGGAAAATGAGACGAGGGGCTTCTGCTGGGCAGCTCTCGAGCTGTCACTGACCATGGCTAGATGTCCATAAGCAGGAGGAACCTTCACAGAGTAGATCAGGTCCGATGGAAGACTGGCATCATGAGTTACCTGTCCAGGGGATCACAATAAACAGACACACTATCAGTAAATGCTGAAGAGTACTTGGTAGTTCAGTTATCACTGGACAACTAATTTAGCCAATCGCAGAACACTCTGACTGCCTGCGTCATTGCCTGGAACAGAGGCTCCAACACACCGGATTGAGGAGGCTGCAGAGGGTTGTAGACTTAGCCAGATCCATCAGGGACACAACCCTCCCCACCGTCACGGACACAACCCTCCTCACCGTCACAGGCACAACCTCCCCACTGTCATGGGCACAACCTCCCCACCGTTATGGGACACAACCTCCCCACCATCACGGGCACAAACTCCCCACTGTCACGGGCACAACCTCCCCACTATCACGGGCACAACCTCCCCACCGTCACGGGCACAACCCTCCCCACTGTCACGGGCACAACCTCCCCACTATCACGGGCACAACCTCCCCACCGTCACGGGCACAACCCTCCCCACTGTCACGGGCACAACCTCCCCACTATCACGGGCACAACCTCCCCACCGTCACGGGCACAACCCTCCCCACTGTCACGGGCACAACCTCCCCACCGTCACGGGCACAACCTCCTCACTGTCACGGGCACAACCCTCCCCATCGTCAGGGACACAACCTCCCCACCGTCACAGGCACAACCCTCCCCACCATCATGGGCACAACCTCCCCACCATCAGGGACACAACCTCCTCACCGTCACGGGCACAACCTCCCCACCGTCAGGGACACAACCCTCCCCACCGTCACGGGCACAACCCTCCCCACCATCATGGGCACAACCTCCCCACCGTCACGGCCACATCCCTCCCCACTGTCACGGGCACAACCCTCCCCACCGTCAGGGACACAACCCTCCCCACCGTCACAGGCACGACCCTCCCCACCATCATGGGCACAACCTCCCCACCGTCACGGGCACAACCTCCCCACCGTCACAGGCACGACCCTCCCCACCATCATGGGCACAACCTCCCCACCGTCACGGGCACAACCTCCCCACCGTCACAGGCACGACCCTCCCCACCATCATGGGCACAACCTCCCCACCGTCACGGACACATCCCTCCCCACTGTCACGGGCACAACCCTCCCCACCGTCAGGGACACAACCCTCCCCACCGTCACGGGCACAACCTCCCCACCGTCACAGGCACGACCCTCCCCACCATCATGGGCACAACCTCCCCACCGTCACGGACACATCCCTCCCCACTGTCACGGGCACAACCCTCCCCACCGTCAGGGACACAACCCTCCCCACCGTCACGGGCACAACCTCCCCACCGTCACAGGCACGACCCTCCCCACCATCATGGGCACAACCTCCCCACCGTCACGGACACATCCCTCCCCACTGTCACGGGCACAACCCTCCCCACCATCAGGGACACAACCCTCCCCACCATCACAGGCACGACCCTCCCCACCATCACGGGCACAACCCTCCCCACTGTCACGGGCACAACCCTTCCCACTATCACGGGCACAATCACCCCACTGTCACGGACACAACCTCCCCACTATCACGGGCACAACCTCCCCACCATCATGGGCACAACCCTCCCCACTATCACGGGCACAACCTCCCCACCGTCACAGGCACAACCCTCCCCACCATCACGGACAAAACCTCTCCACCGTCACGGGCACAACCCTCCCCACCATCACGGACACAACCTCTCCACTATCAGGGACACAACCTCCCCACTGTCACGGGCACAACCTCCCCACCGTCAGGGACACAACCTCCCCACTGTCACGGGCACAACCTCCCCACTATCAGGGGCACAACCTCCCCACCATCATGGGCACGACCCTCCCCACTGTCACAGACACAACCCTCCCCACCTTCACAGGCACAACCTCCCCACCGTCACAGACACAACCCTTCCCACCTTCACAGGCACAACCTCCCCATCGTCACGGGCACAACCTCCCCACTGTCACAGACACAACCCTCCCCACCGTCAGGGACACAACCCTCCCCACTATCACAGGCACGACCCTCCCCACCGTCAGACACAACCCTCCCCACCATCACGGGCACAACCTCCCCACCGTCAGGGACACAACCCTCCCCACCGTCATGGGCACAACCTCCCCACCACTGAGAACATCCTTAACAAACAGTGCTTTAAGGAGGCAGCATCCATTATGAAGGAGCCTCACCATTCAGGACATGCCCCCTTCTCATTACTACCATCAGGGAGGAGGTACAGATGCCCAACGACCCAAAATATTTTAGGAACAGCTTCTTCCCGTCAAGCATCAGATTTCTCCTTTTGAAATTTTCGTTATTTTTTTTCTCCAACAGCGTTCTGAGAGGAGGAACTGGGCAGGCGTGTGTTGTCGGGCTGTGCAGCGCGGCAGATTTAAAAGGAACAGAGCCTCATAGAGCGGACAGCGTAGTTTGCGGGCTGCGGAGTGAGCTGGGAGCAGAGTGAAGACTTAAGGGCTTCGGCTCAACGGGCTTAGGCGGAAACGGGCGAGGAAGGTTTGGCATTCATTTTCTGTTGTTATTTGAGGAGAGGGGCAGTATGAGTGTGAGGGCAGTTTGCTGTTCTCGGTGTCGGATGTGGGAGGCCCTGGAGTCTCCAAGCCTCCCGGACGTCTACATCTGCGCCAAGTGCATCGAGATGCAGCTCCTAAGGGACCGCGTTACGGAACTGGAGCTGCAGCTCGATGACCTTCGTCTGGTCAGGGAGAGTGAGGAGGTGATAGAGAGGAGTTACAGGCAGGTAGTCACGCCGGGGCCACGGGAGGCAGACAAGTGGGTCACCGTTAGGAGGGGGAAGGGGAAAAGTCAGGTAATAGGGAGTACCAAGGTGGCTGTGCCCCTTAACAACAGGTACTCCTGTTTGAGTACTGTTGGGGGGGACAGCTTACCTGGGGGAAGCGACAGTGGCCGTGCTTCCGGCACAGAGTCTGGCCCTGTAGCTCAGAAGGGTAGGGCAAGGAAGAGGAGGGCAGTTGTGATAGGGGACTCGATAGTAAGGGGGTCAGATAGGCGATTCTGTGGACGCAGTCCAGAGACCCGGATGGTAGTTTGCCTCCCTGGTGCCAGGGTCCGGGATATTTCTGATCGTGTCCAAGATATCCTGAAGTGGGAGGGTGAGGAGCCAGAGGTCGTGGTACATATAGGTACCAATGACATAGGTAGGAAACGGGATGAGGTCCTGAAAGGAGAATATAGGGAGCTAGGAAGGGAGTTGAGAAAAAGGACCGCAAAGGTAGTAATCTCGGATTACTGCCTGTGCCACACGACCGTGAGAGTAGGAATGTGATGAGGTGGAGGATAAATGCGTGGCTGAGGGATTGGAGCAGGAGGCAGGGATTCAAGTTTTTGGATCATTGGGACCTCTTTTGGCGCAGGCGTGACCTGTACAAAAAGGACGGGTTACACTTGAATCCTAGGGGGACCAATATCCTGGCAGGGAGATTAGCGGGGGCTACTGAGGTGATTTTAAACTAGAATGGTTGGGGGGTGGGAATCAAATTAAAGAGGCTAGGCGAGAGGAGGTCAGTTTTCAGCAGGGGGATGGGAACCAGTGCAGAGAGACAGAGGGGTGTAAAGTGAGGGTAGAAGCAAAAAGTACTAAGGAGAAAAGTAAAAGTGGCAGGCCGACAAATCCAGGGCAAGCATTAAAAAGGGCCACTTTTCAGCATAATTGTATAAGGGCTAAGAGAGTTGTAAAAGAGCGCCTGAAGGCTTTGTGTGTCAATGCAAGGAGCATTCGTAATAAGGTGAATGAATTGAAAGTGCAGATTGTTATTAATGATTATGATATAGTTGGGATCACAGAGACATGGCTCCAGGGTGACCAGGGATGGGAGCTCAACGTTCAGGGATATTCAATATTCAGGAGGGATAGACATGAAGGAAGGGGAGGTGGGGTGGCGTTGCTGGTTAAAGAAGAGATTAACGCAATGGAAAGGAAGGACACAAGCCGGGAAGATGTGGAATCGATATGGGTAGAGCTGCGTAACACTAAGGGGCAGAAGACGCTGGTGGGAGTTGTGTACAGGCCACCTAACAGTAGTAGTGAGGTCGGAGATGGTATTAAACAGGAAATTAGAAATGTGTGCAATAAAGGAACAGCAGTTATAATGGGTGACTTCAATCTACATGTAGATTGGGTGAACCAGGTTGGTAAAGGTGCTGAGGAAGAGGATTTCTTGGAATGTATGCGGGATGGTTTTTTGAACCAACATGTCGAGGAACCGACTAGAGAGCAGGCTATTCTGGATTGGGTTTTGAGCGATGAGGAAGGGTTAATTAGCAATCTTGTCGTGAGAGGCCCCTTGGGTAAGAGTGACCATAATATGGTGGAATTCTTCATTAAGATGGAGAGTGACATAGTTAATTCAGAAACAAAGGTTCTGAACTTAAAGAGGGGTAACTTTGAAGGTATGAGACGTGAATTAGCTAAGATAGACTGGCAAATGACACTTAAAGGATTGACGGTGGATATGCAATGGCAAGCATTTAAAGGTTGCATGGAGGAACTACAACAATTGTTCATCCCAGTTTGGCAAAAGAATAAATCAAGGAAGATAGTGCACCCGTGGCTGACAAGAGAAATTAGGGATAGTATCAATTCCAAAGAAGAAGCATACAAATTAGCCAGAGAAAGCGCCTCACTTGAGGACTGGGAGAAATTCAGAGTTCGGCAGAGGAGGACAAAGGGCTTAATTAGGAAGGGGAAAAAAGATTATGAGAGAAAACTGGCAGGGAACATAAAAACCGACTGTAAAAGCTTTTATAGATATGTAAAAAGGAAAAGACTGGTAAAGACAAATGTAGGTCCCCTACAGACAGAAACAGGTGAATTGATTATGGGGAGCGAGGACATGGCAGACCAATTGAATAATTACTTTGGTTCTGTCTTCACTAAGGAGGACATAAATAATCTTCCAGAAATAGTAGGGGACAGAGGGTCCAGTGAGATGGAGGAACTGAGCGAAATACATGTTAGTAGGGAAGTGGTGTTAGGTAAATTGAAGGGATTGAAGGCAGATAAATCCCCAGGGCCAGATGGTCTGCATCGTAGAGTGCTTAAGGAAGTAGCCCAAGAAATAGTGGATGCATTAGTGATAATTTTTCAAAACTCGTTAGATTCTGGACTAGTTCCTGAGGATTGGAGGGTGGCTAATGTAACTCCACTTTTTAAAAAAGGAGGGAGAGAGAAACTGGGGAATTATAGACCGGTTAGCCTAACGTCGGTGGTGGGAAACTGCTGGAGTCAGTTATCAAGGATGTGATAACAGCACATTTGGAAAGCGGTGAAATGATCGGACAAAGTCAGCATGGATTTGTGAAAGGAAAATCATGTCTGACGAATCTCATAGAATTTTTTGAGGATGTAACTAGTAGAGTGGATAGGGGAGAACCAGTGGATGTGGTATATTTGGATTTTCAAAAGGCTTTTGACAAGGTCCCACACAGGAGATTAGTGTGCAAACTTAAAGCACACGGTATTGGGGGTAAGGTATTGGTGTGGGTGGAGAATTGGTTAGCAGACAGGAAGCAAAGAGTGGGAATAAACGGGACCTTTTCAGAATGGCAGGCGGTGACTAGTGGGGTACCGCAAGGCTCAGTGATGGGACCCCAGTTGTTTACAATATATATTAATGACTTGGATGAGGGAATTAAATGCAGCATCTCCAAGTTTGCAGATGACACGAAGCTGGGTGGCAGTGTTAGCTGTGAGGAGGATGCTAAGAGTATGCAGGGTGACTTGGATAGGTTGGGTGAGTGGGCAAGTTCATGGCAGATGCAATTTAATGTGGATAAATGTGAAGTTATCCACTTTGGTGGCAAAAATAGGAAAACAGATTATTATCTGAATGGTGGCCGATTAGGAAAAGGGGAGGTGCAACGAGACTTGGATGTCATTATACACCAGTCATTGAAAGTGGGCATGCAGGTACAGCAGGCGGTGAAAAAGGCGAATGGTATGCTGGCATTTATAGCGAGAGGATTCGAGTACAGGAGCAGGGAGGTACTACTGCAGTTGTACAAGGCCTTGGTGAGACCACACCTGGAGTATTATGTGCAGTTTTGGTCCCCTAATCTGAGGAAAAACATCCTTGCCATAGAGGGAGTACAAAGAAGGTTCACCAGATTGATTCCTGGGATGGCAGGACTTTCATATGAAGAAAGACTGGATGAACTGGGCTTGTACTCGTTGGAATTTAGAAGATTGAGGGGGGATCTGATTGAAACGTATAAGATCCTAAAGGGATTGGACAGGCTAGATGCAGGAAGATTGTTCCCAATGTTGGGGAAGTCCAGAACGAGGGGCCACAGTTTGAGGATAGAGGGGAAGCCTTTTAGGACCGAGATTAGGAAAAACTTCTTCACACAGAGAGTGGTGAATCTGTGGAATTCTCTGCCACAGGAAATAGTTGAGGCCAGTTCATTGGCTATATTTAAGAGGGAGTTAGATATGGCCCTTGTGGCTACGGGGGTCAGGAGGAATGGAAGGAAGGCTGGGGCGGGGTTCTGAGTTGGATGATCAGCCATGATCATAATGAATGGCGGTGCAGGCTCGGAGGGCCGAATGGCCTACTCCTGCACCTATTTTCTATGTTTCTATGTTTCTCAATGGTCCATGAACCATGAACACCCCATTCTGCTGTTGCACCATTTATTCCGTCACTGAAACTCAATTTTTAATGTCTTGCTGCCACATAACAACAAATTTCATGATGTGTAAACATGATTCCTATTATAATTCTGATCTAAAGAACCTGATCTCACGATCCTTTCTGAAATAGTAGGTTTTGTGCTTCAGCCTGGCAGGAATCCACTATGAGATTTCACCTTGGCTTTCAGTGGACAGCACTTGACATGATGAAGATTTTTGCTCAGGTTCCAGAATGATGTAGTACACGACAAATTTCACAACATATGTTAGTGACATTAAACCTGTTTCCGATTCTGAAAATTCACTGAACAATTACACATATACAGGCGACTATAAAAATTATAAATTATACTATTAGAAAAATACTACGCTGTAAATCAACATTTCTTCAGTCAGAAAAAGACAGATTGTACAGATGTCTGCAGTTCCACAGTCTCCTTTGTGTCTCCGTGTAGCAGTGAAATTTGACATCATTGTCTGCCTTCCCTGGGAGTTGGTTCTGAAAAAGGTCCACGATTTCCAGGATCTCTCAGTGAGTTTGCACATTAACAATGTTCTCATCGACTGGGGAGCTCCTTCCCCTTCAATGTACAATCTGCAGTGGACTTGTATGTGATGGGGTCCACCACCAGCCAGGATCTGCTCTCTTCTCGCTGCTGCCATCAGGAATGAGGTACAGGAGCCTCAGGACCCACAACACCAGGCTTGGGAAAAGTTCTACCCCTCAATCATCACACTCTTGAACCAAAGGGATAACTTCACTCAACTTCACTTGCCCCATCATTGAATGTTCCCACAACCAATGGACGCACTTTCAAGGACTCTTCATCGCATGTTCTTGATATTTACTGCTTATTTATTTGCACAGTTTATTGTCTTTTACATTCTGGTTGAACATCTAAGTTGATGCATGTGGTCTTTCATTGATTCTATGATAGTTATCATTATTTCAATACACTGAATATGCCCACAAGAAAATGAACCTCAGGGTTGTATACGGTGACATATATTTACACACTTTGATAAATTTACTTTGAACTTTGAAATCTTATACTGCGACACTGAAACAAACTATAAATAGCAAACTATCTTCAGTACTCGGGGAACGAGGAAGGGAACTGTGATGTGGTTGGAAGGCCAAAACGGGATGTAACTATAATGGGGTTATAATCCATCTGGTCTCACCTATCGCCTTCCAGCTTGTACTCCTTTCCCTCTTCCACATTCTTATTTTGGCATCTTCCCACTTCCTTTCTAAACCTGGTGAAGGGTCTTGGCCTGCCATAGATGTTGCCTAACCTGCTGAGTTCTTCCAGCATTTTGTGTGTGTTGCTCTGGATTTCCAGCACCTGCAGGATCTCTTGTGTTAATCATTATTATTTTATGTTTCTTTTCACGACCCAGACTGAAGGGCCTGTTTCCCTCTGAACTCAGTTAACAGCACAAATCAAATATCAGCCAACTGGTTTGAAGGCTGGGTGCATCTGATTGCTCCATGACTGTATGCTAACTTCACATCGATGGATACCTGCTGCTTCTATCTTATTCACCTTGTAGAAGGTACACAAATACACTTTGCTACACCTGCTTCAACTCTTTTCTCTGTCAACCAAGAGAGATTATGGAGAATCTTTCTCAAATCTCTCTGTTCTCATTCTACGACTGCAAATCCTGACCCGCTTCATGATGGGTTCGCCATATGGCACCGTCGAGCATCACGACCAAGGGCAACATCCTCCAGACGGTTCACAAAACTACTTCTTTCACTGCTTTCACTTCTCTTTCTTCCAAATGTGGCTCTGCTCCTGTTAGTCATAGTCATAGTAGTCATAGTCATACTTTACTGATCCCGGGGGAAATTGGTTTTTGTTACAGTAATTTATGCCAGTAAATTATGAAACAATCTGACCCTCCAAGGGAGGAGTTGTAAAGTTTGATGGCCACAGGCAGGAATGACTCCCTATGACGCTCTGTGCTGCATCTCGGAGGAATGAGTCTCTGGCTGAATGTACTCCTGTGTCCACCCAGTACATTATGTAGTGGAAGGGAGACATTGACCAAGATGGCATGCAACTTGGACAGCATCCTCTTTTCAGACACCACAGTGAGAGAGTCCAGTTCCATCCCTACAACATCACTGGCCTTACGAATGAGTTTGTTGATTCTGTTGGTGTCTGCTACCCTCAGCCTGCTGCCCCAGCACACAACAGCAAACATGATAGCACTGGCCACCACAGACTCGTAGAACATCCTCAGCATCGTCCGGCAGATGTTAAAGGACCTCAGTCTCCTCAGGAAATAGAGACGGCTCTGACCCTCCTTGTTAGACCCTGTGATCTGCATTTAGGTGGTGTGTTTTCGGGCCGACTGAACGATCTGGCACTTTGCTAACTCTGAGGGGGTTTGGTGAGGTTTCAAGTGAAGTGTGTGGCCTAGAGATGGGGTAAGAGCCCATGAACAACTCCATTTCTCCTGATCTCACTGAACGAAGCATCGTGGACGGCTGAGAGCAGAGGGCCAGCAGTGTTTGGTGCCATCTGCCTGCATGTGGCTGTTCTCTCTTCCTCCCGCCCGTGGCTCCCAGAGGAAGGTGCAAGATGTTGAACCTTGCAAGGTGCAAGGTCTTGGGCAAGGTTTAATCAATGCAGTTTGTGGATGGACGCGGTACTTCATGTTATGATATCTTTCTGGTTTCTGGTTGCTCCTTTTTTTTGTGGCTATTTTGTGTGATTTTGATCGGGTTGGACTGGCTCTGCAGTCAGCAGATAGCAAAAGGCACAGTGTTGTATTGAACTGAACTGAGCTGAACTGACTGTGCCTGGACTCATCCAATGACTTTGTGGTTTGGTATTTTGTATTCTGCTTTTTGCTCATTTTTCTCTTTGCTGTTCTGCGATTTGTTCTTTTTTTGTGCACTGGGGGCTTGATGGCTTTCCTTGGGCAGGTCCATGGCTTTAGACCATAAGCATTGGAACAGAATTAGGCCATTTGGCCCATCGAATCTGTTCCTCCTTCAATCATGGCTGATCCTTTTTTCCCCTCCTCAGCCCCATTCCCCATTCCCCAGCCTTCTCCCTGTAACCTTTGACGCTGTGTCCAATCAAGAACCTTTCAATCTCTGCCTTAAATACATCCAACGACCTGGCCTCCACAGCTGCCTGTGGTAACAATTTCCACAAATTCACCACTCTCTGGCTAAAGAAATTTCTCCGCATCGCTGTTTTAAATAGACTCCCCTCTGTCCTGTGCTGTGCCCTCTTACCCTAGACTCCCCCACCATGGGAACATCCTTTCCACATCTACTCTATCTAGGCCTTTCAACATTCAAAAGGTCTCAATGAGATCCCCCTTCATCCTTCTAAATTCTAGCAAGTACAGACCCAGAGCTATCAAACGTTCCTCATATGATAACCCTTTCATTCCCAAAATCATCCTTGTGAAACTCCTCTGAATTCTCTCCAATGCCAGCACATCTTTTCTAAGATGAGGAGCCCAAAACTGTTCACGTTACTCAAGGTGAGGCCTCACCAGTGCCTTATAAAGCCTCAGCATCACATCCCTGCTCTTGTATTCTAGACCTCTTGAAATAAATGCTAACATTGCATCTGCCTTCCTCACCACCGATTCAACCTGCAAGTTAACCTTTAGGGTTTCTGCACAAGGACTCTCAAGTCCTTTTGCATCTCAAATTGTTGGATTTTTCCCTGTTTAGAAAATAGTCTGCACATTTATTTCTACTAACGAAGTGCATGACCATGCATTTTCCAACATTATTTCATTTGCCAATTTCTTGCCCATTCACCTAATCTGTCCAAGTTCTTCTGCAGCCTATTTCCTCAACACTACCTGCCCCTTCACCAATCTTCATATCATTGGCAAACCTGGCAACAAAGCCATCTACTCTATCATCTAAATTATTTATATACAGCATAAAAAGAAACAGTCCCCACACCAACCCCTGCGGAACACCACTAGTCACTGGCAGCCAACCAGAAAAGAATTCTTTTATTCCCACTGATTGCTTCCTGCCATGTTCATAACTTTCCCATAATACTCTTGGGCTCTTAACTTGGTAAGCAGCCTCATGTGTGGCACCTTGTCAAAGGCCTTCTGAAAGTCCGAACATACAACATCCACTGCATCTATCTAACGTGTAATCTCCTCAAAGGTCACCTCCCAACAGGTTCATTAGGCAGGATTTTCCTTGAAGGAAACCATGCTGACGTTGTCCTATCTAGTTCTGTGCCAATGGGGCCAACTGATTCAATCTCTCATCAGGCAACAGTTCTGCTCCCCCTGGGATCCTCATAAACCTCACTGCGCTCGCTCCATGATAAATCAACCCAATCTCATCCTGCTGACCATGCTGAAAATGTTGCCCTATTTTGTCCTGTGTCACCAAGTACTCCGTAACCTCATCCTTAACAATTGACTCCAACGTCTTCCCAACCACTGAGGTCAGGCTAACTGATCTATTATTTTTCTTTCTGCTACCTTCCTCCTTTCTTAAATAGTGGAGTGACACTTGCAATTTTCCCATTCTCTGGCATCACGTCAGAGTCCAATGATTTTTGAAAGGTCATTTCTAATGCCTCCACAATCTCTAACGCTACATCTTTTAGAACCCTAGGATGCAGTTCATCTGGTCTGGGTGACTTACATACCCTTAGGTTTTTCAGCTTTTTGAGCACCTTCTCCCTCATAATAGTAACTGCACTCACTTCCCTGCCCTCACACCCTTCAACACCTGGCTCACTGCTAGTGTCTTCCACAGTGAAGACTGATGCAAAATGTTCATTTAGTTCATCTGTCATCTCCTTGGCCCCCATGATTTCTCTGGCCTCATTTTCTTGTGGTCTTATATCCACTCTCATCTCTCTTTTATTTTTTACACACTTGAAAAAGCTTTTACAACCTCCTTTGATATTGTTTGATAGCTTGCTTTCATAGTTCATCTTTTCCCTCCAAATGATTCTTTCAGTTGCTCTCTAAGTTTTTAAAAGCTTCCCAATCCGGTGTAAACGATGTATCGGAAGGATAGGAAGGTAGGCAGAGGGGGAGGCGTGCCTTTATTGGTAAGAAATGATATTAAATCATTAGAAAGAGGTGATATAGGATCGGAAGGTGCAGAATCTTTATGGGTTGAGCTAAGAAATAGCAGGGGTAAAAGGACCCTGATGGCAGTTATTTATAGGCCTCCAAACAGCTGCAGGGACGTGGACTACAAATTACAACTGGAAATAGAAAAGGCTTGTCAGAAGGGCAGTGTTATGATAATTGTGGGGGATTTTAACATGCGAGTAGATTGGGAAAATCAGGTCGGCACTGGATCTCAAGAGAGAGAATTTGTAGAATGTCTGCGAGATGGCTTTTTAGAACAGCTTGTTGTTGAGCCCACTAGGGGATCGGCTGTACTGGATTGGGTATTGTGTAATGAACGGAGGTGATTGGAGAGATTGAGGTGAAAGAACCCTTAGGAGGCGGTGATCATAACATGATTGAGTTCACTGTTAAATTAGAAAAAGAGAAGCCGAAATCTGATGTGTCGGTATTTCAGTGGAGTAAAGGAAATTACATTGGCATGAGAGAGGAACTGGCCAAAGTTGACTGGAAAGAGACACTGGCGGGAAAGACAGCAGAGCAGCAGTGGCTGGAGTTTATGCGAGAAATGAGGAATGTGCAAGACAGGTATATTCCAAAAAAGAAGAAATTTTCGAGTGGAAAAAGGATGCAACCGTGGTTGACAAGAGAAGTCAAAGCCAAAGTTAAAGCTAAGGAGAGGGCATACAAGGAAGCAAAAATTAGTGGGAAGACAGAGGATTGGGAAGTCTTTAAAACCTTACAAAAGGAAACCAAGAAGGTCATTAAGAGAGAAAAGATTAATTATGAAAGGAAACTAGCAAATAATATCAAAGAGGATACTAAAAGCTTTTTCAAGTATATAAAGAGTAAAAGACAGGTGAGAACAGATATAGGACCGATAGAAAATGATACTGGAGAAATTGTAATGGGAGATGAGGAGATGGCAGAGGAACTGAACAAGTATTTTGCATCAGTCTTCACTAAGGAAGACAGCAGGATACCAGACACTCAAGGGTGGCAGGGAAGAGAAGTGTGCACAGTCACAATTACGACAGAGAAAGTACTCAGGAAGCTGAATAGGCTAAAGGTCGATAAATCTCCTGGACCAGATGGAATGCACCCTCGTGTTCTGAAGGAAGTAGCTATGGAGATTGCGGAGGCATTAGCGATGATCTTTCAAAAGTCGATAGATTCTGGCATGGTTCCGGAGGACTGGAAGATTGCAAATGTCACTCCACTATTTAAGAAGGGGGCAAGGAAGCAAAAAGGAAATTATAGACCTGTTAGCTTGACATCGGTGGTTGGGAAGTTGTTGGAGTCGATTGTCAAGGATGAGGTTACAGAGTACCTGGAGGTATATGACAAGATAGGCAGAACTCAGCATGGATTTCTTAAAGGAAAATCCTGCCTGACAAACCTATTACAATTTTTTGAGGAAATTACCAGTAGGCTAGACAAGGGAGATGCAGTGGATGTTGTATATTTGGATTTTCAGAAGGCCTTTGACAAGGTGCCACACATAAGGCTGCTTAACAAGATAAGAGCCCATGGAATTACAGGAAAGTTACATACGTGGGTAGAGCGTTGGCTGATTGGCAGGAAACAGAGAGTGGGAATAAAGGGATCCTATTCTGGTTGGCTGCCGGTTACCAGTGGTGTTCCGCAGGGATCAGTGTTGGGGCCGCTTCTTTTTACATTATACGTCAACGATTTGGATTATGGAATAGATGGCTTTGTGGCTAAGTTTGCTGACGATACGAAGATAGGTGGAGGGGCCGGTAGTGCTGAGGAAACGGAGAGTCTGCAGAGAAACTTGGATAGATTGGAAGAATGGGCAGAGAAGTGGCAAATGAAGTACAATGTTGGAAAGTGTATGGTTATGCACTTTGGCAGAAAAAATAAACGGGCAGACAATTATTTAAATGGGGAAAGAATTCAAAGTTCTGAGATGCAACGGGACTTGGGAGTCCTCGTACAGGATTCCCTTAAAGTTAACCTCCAGGTTGAGTCGGTAGTGAAGAAGGCGAATGCAATGTTGGCATTCATTTCTAGAGGAATAGAGTATAGGAGCAGGGATGTGATGTTGAGGCTCTATAAGGCACTGGTGAGACCTCACTTGGAGTACTGTGGGAAGTTTTGGTCTCCTTATTTAAGAAAGGATGTGCTGACGTTGGAGAGGGTACAGAGAAAATTCACTAGAATGATTCCGGGAATGAGAGGGTTAACATATGAGGAACGTTTGTCCACTCTTGGACTGTATTCCTTGGAGTTTAGAAGAATGAGGGGAGACCTCATAGAAACATTTCGAATGTTAAAAGGCACGGACAGAGTGGGTGTGGCAAAGTTGTTTCCCATGATGGGGGAGTCTAGTACGAGAGGGCATGACTTCAGGATTGAAGGGCGCCCTTTCAGAACAGAAATGCGAAAAAATTTTTTTAGTCAGAGGGTGGTGAATCTATGGAATTTGTTGCCACGGGCAGCAGTGGAGGCCAAGTCATTGGGTGTATTTAAGGCAGAGATTGATAGGTATCTGAGTAGCCAGGGCATCAAAGGTTATGGTGAGAAGGCAGGGCAGTGGGACTAAATAGGATAAAATGGATCAGCTCATGATAAAATGGCGGAGCAGACTCGATGGGTCGAATGGCCTACTTCTGCTCCTTTGTCTTATGGTCTTATGGTCTAATCCCCAATCTTCCTGCTAATTTTTGCTTTGTTGTGTGCCCTGTCTTTTGTTTTTACATTAGCTTTGACTTCTCTTGTCAGACACATTTTGCCATTTGAGTTTTACTTCGTTTTTGGAATACATTTATCCTGCACCTTCCTCAGTTTTCCCAGAAACTCATGCTATTGCTGCTCTGCTGTCATCCCTGCCAGCAGCTCCTTCCAATTTACTTTGGCCAACTCTTCTCTCATACCACTGTAATTTCCTTTACTCCAGTGAAATAATGCTATGTCAGACTTTACTTTCTCCCTATCAAGTTTCAAGTTGAACTCAATCATATTGTGTTTATTACCTCCTACTTCCTTTACCTTAAGTTCCCTAATTGCCTCTGGTTCATTACATAACACCCAACCCAGTATAGCTGATCCCCTAGTCGGCTCAATGACAAACTGCTCTCAAAAGCCATCTCATACGCATTCAACAAACTCACTCTCTTGAGATCTATTACCAACCTGATTTTCCCAATCAACTTGCATGTGAAAATCTCCCAGGACTATTGTAACATTGCCCTTTTGACAGGTCTTTTCTATTTCCCGTTCTAATCAGTCGTCCATATCCCAGCTACTGTTGGGAGGCCTGTATATAACTGCCAGCAGGGCCCTTTTACCCCTGCAGTTTTTCAACTCAACCCACAAGGATTCAACGTCTTCCAATCCTACGCCACATCTTTCTACTGATTTGATGCCATTCTTTACCAGCAGAGCCATGCCACACCCTCAGCCTACCTTCTTATCCCTTCAATACAACGTGTAACCTTGGACATTCAGCTCCCAACTACAACCATCCTTCAACCATGAATCAGTGATGATCACCACATCATACCCGACAATCTGTAATAGTGCAACAAGATCATCCAAATTTTTTTGGTTTAGTGGCTGTCTGTGGGAAGGCAAATCTTAGGATTGTTACCTGCATACATACTTGGATGATAAATGTACTTTGCATCTCGGAATCTTTAAACCACAGACCCAACCTCAGTGTAGGCTGGGCCAACAAAGGATATAGCAATTTTCCTGCTCCAAGAAGCTTTCTATTGGTCAAGAGTTGATCTAGGATCACTGAGAAATTGTTGACTCTCTGTCATCAAGAATGGTAAATTCATTCAATGATAGAGTGTGTGTGAGTGATGAATGTATTCTCCACATCAGAGACAAAGTCATTGAATTTTTCACTGGGGGATAGAAAATAATCGGCCTTGCATTAAACAACTGGGGTGTAAGGATATTCTGCCAACCTAACCTCACAACAGCACCATGATAATCAAAGTCTCTGAGAGTCCCTGAAATTATGGACTCTTTTCTGATGTCAGGACCCAATTCCCAGGGAAGGCAGATAATGACAACAAGGTTCCCTGCTGCATGGACACATGAGAAAGACTCAGAAATCAGCTAGAAATCTGTACAATTTGTCATTTTCTGGCTGATGAAATGTTGGATTAGAGCATAGACTTGTTATTTTTCTTATACAGTAGTTTAACTTTCTCGAACTTACTTATAATTTTTATATAATCACCTGTACATGTAGCTGTTCAGTGAATTAGCTGATTCTGTATTTTTCTAGAAGTTTGTCTGCAGCCTGTGTCACGACACTGAAACTGATTATTTCATAGGTTATTCCTTATCACTGGAATGTCTTGTTATCTCTGTAGTTTGAGCAGCTTATTCATATAAAAGGATCACAACTTCTTTGTTCTTTTGAAACACACACAAAATTCTGGAGGAACTTATCAGGTGAGGCAGCACCTACGGGAATGAATATACAGTTGACGCTTCAGGCCGAGATCCTTCATAAGGACTGGAAAGGAAAGGGGAAGAATCCGGAATAAAAAGTTGCGGGGACGGGAAGGAGGGCAAGCTAGAAGTTGATAGCTGAAGCCAGGTGGGTGGGAAAGGTAAAGGGCTGGAGAAGAAGGAATCTGATAGGAGAGGAGAATGGACCATAGGAGAAAGAGAAAGAGGAGGAGCACTGGGGGAGGTGATAGACAACTGAGAAGGGGTAAGGGGCTGGGCAGGGGGGAATATATTCATGCCAACAGATTGGTGGCTACCCAGATGGAATATAAAGTGTATTGAAAAATGAATATCAATTTCTTCTTCCTGTTAAAAAATCCCCTTGTCCTCCCCTTTCTTCTATTCCCCACTCTGGCCCCTTACCTCTTCTTATTTACCTATCACATCCCCCTTGGACCCCTCCTCTTTCCTTTTCTACTGTGATCCACTCTCCCCTCCTATCAGATTCCTTCCTCTCCAGCCCTTTACCCCTCCTTCCCACCCAGCTTCACCAATCATCTTCTAGCTGTCCTCCTTCCCAAATCCCCTCACCTTTTTATTCTAGTGTCTTCCCCCATCCTTTCCAGCCATGATGTAGGGTCTTGGTCCAAAAGGTCAACTGTTTACTCATTTCCATAGATGCTGCCTGACTTGCTGAGTTCACCCACCATTTTGTGTGTGTGTTGCTCTGGATTTCCAGCATCTGCAGAATCTCTTGTGTTTATGTTCTTTAACCTTTTGCTTCCTTTGTCCATTCTTTGTTCCTGTAGCACCTTGTAAACAGCCATAACCACTAAGTTCTATGCCTTGTTCTTGATTTCTAAAGAACTTCTGAATCACAATATTACCAGATTGAACAGAAGAAAATGCTTAAAGACCAAGACCACAGTCTACCAAACAGCTGTGCAGCATGTGATTCAGAAACCTGGATAATCTCCGTACATACCTCAGAGCACTGGAGAATTGCCATCAATGCTGTCTGCACAAAACCCTCCCAATCTACTGGCAGCAGAAGGAAACCAAGGTCAACCTCCCTTCCCTGGCCAACATCGCCAGCATCGAGGCAGACTATGTAATTCACAAGGCTGACCCCAGACTCTTGAATCAGGGGTTATACTTCAAGGAATTACCAGGAGAACAAAGAAAACATTTGGTGGAAATTCTCAGCATCCCAGGTCTACATCTGCTGAAGGTGGAGATGGAATTGCCCACAGGAAGACAGTGAGCACGACAAACAGATGTATAAATATAAGAGACTCTGCAGAAATCCAGAGCAACACACACAAAATACTGGAGGAACAGCTGGTTCAGAGCACGTAGAGACATTACGTGAGCGAGGAGGGGTGGGGGGTGGTAACATACAACGTCCCCCAGCTTGCCAATCACAGGCGCATCAAATGTCTCCTGCCCTACCTATGCTATAGACCCCAAAGCCCTCATTGGCTTCTGAAGCTCAAACTGGAGTGCAAGTAGTGTATCCTCATTCCTGAGGAATATTGAAGATACCAACACAGATTTCCAAATTTCCAGTCTTCCAGCTGATCATATCCACTCTTCCCAGCACAGAGTGAGTGATCTGCCATTTGCTTAGATCCTGAGATTGTCTCAGCTCATTGGGCAGGAAGAGGGAGCTTTCTGGATCTGTAGCAACTATGTGGACCTTTAATCCTGAGTTGCAACCGGCTGCGTTAGCAATCAGCATCTACAGCACAATCTTAAATCAATCAGACTTGGGCGGTGGCCTCTGGCCCATAACTCACTGTTTCATTTGTTTCCTCTGAGTAACATTTCAACAGAAGCTGCAGCCTCAGCAAGCAGCTCATGAAACACAATATCATGCATGTCTGAATGCACGTATAACCCACCAGGAAAACACTCTTTAAAAATGGAGCATCATACTTAACCTCCTCCATATCCCCCAGTATCTCAACCACCCACACTCTCAAATATTCACTAGGTTTTCTCTTACAGTCTCCTCCACATTGCTCAGCCCACTTCTCTGGAGACGTGGTCATCACGCGGATGAAGGTCACTGGCTCGAAACTTTGTCCATCTTCCCTCTGAATCTACAGTCCCTGTGACGAACTGGTACTGATTTTATCCAGGCTTTCACTTCAGCCTTATCTTAACCTTTCATTCCAGAGTGTCCAAGCTGAGGCCCCACTGCAAAGGTAGTCAGTTACAGAGGTAAAGGGAAACCTCTGTATAAGAAAGACCACGGTCTATCTAATTAACCCTGGTTATAAAATTCAACACATTGACGACTAACGATAGCAATCAATCTCGATTATTCATTCTGCAACAGACACACACATTTCCCAAGGGAATCACAGGGACAGAAACCTTTGGAGAACATTGCTCCAAAGCCAACATTCCTCCCTGTTGGTTAAACCAGTCACAAATTTCTCATCGGCAACATTTCAACATACCATTTTCTTAAAGAACCCTATCTGCTTTGAATAAGACAGCATTATCTACTTTCAATGTTGCCCATTGACTGACTGCTCATGAAATTAAACTTGCTTTCTCCACAACAGAATTACATGTATCTGCTTTCCATGCCCTCCATTGTAATGTTCCAGACAAGGTGAACAGCTCCTCAGTATGCTGAGTCCCTGACCCTTTCAAACAGCTCCCAGCCTTTCCATGTGTCTCTGGACCTGCTATTCATCACTCAGTTACTCCAGTCCCTCATTCCTCCTGCCCATTATTATACATTACCTCGTTTCCTATGACAACCAGAAATGTACACGGCCTGATCATACAGTGAAATAGAGGGAGACAATTACCTTCACAAGAGTGATGACCTTTTAACGCACCGCAGCTGGGCCCCACCCGCTTGTGCTGGGAATCAGGTACTGGGCCCCAGCCACTGTGCTGGGAATCAGAGAGTGAGCCCCACCCACTGTGCTGGGAATCAGAATCTGGACCACACCCACTGTGCTGAGAATCAGGGAGTGAGCCCCTCCCACTGTGCTGGGAATTATAGACTGGACCCACCGACTGTGCTGGTAATCAGGGACTGGCCCCACCCACTGTGCTGGTAATCAGGGAGTGAGCCCCTCCCACTGTGCTGGGATTCAGGGACTGGACCCCTCCCACTGTGCTGGGAATTATAGACTGGCCCCACCTACTGTGCTAGGTATCAGGGACTGGACCCCACCCATGGTGCTGAGAATCAGGGAGTGAGGCCCACCTACTGTGATGGGAATCAGGGAGTGAGGCCCACCTACTGTCATGGGAATCAGGAACTGGCCCCACCCACTGTGCTGGTAATCAGGGAGTGAGCTCCTCCCACTGTGCTGGGAATGAGGGACTGAACCCCACACACTGTGCTGGTAATCAGGGAGTGAGCCCCATCCGCTGTACTGGGAATCAGACATTGGACCCCACCTACTGTGCTGGTAATCAGGAACTGGACCCCACTGACTGTGCTGGTAATCGGGAGTGAGCCCCACCCATTGTGCTGGGAATAATAGACTGGACTCACCAACTGTGCTGGGATTCAGGGAGTGAGCCCCACCCACTGTGCTGGTAATCAGGGACTGAACCCCACCCACTGTGCTGGGAATCAGGGACTGGCCCCCATCCACTGTGCTGGGAATCAGGGAGTGAGCCCCACCCACTGTGCTGGTAATCAGGGACTGGACCCCACCCACTGTGCTGGGAATCAGGGACTGGCCCCCATCCACTGTGCTGGGAATCAGGGAGTGAGCCCCTCCCACTGTGCTGGGAATGATTGACTGGACCCCACTCACTGTGCCGGGAATCAGGGACTGGACCCCACCCTCTGTGCTGGGAATCAGGGAGTGAGCCTTTCCCACTGTGCTGGGATTCAGGGACTGGACCCCACCCACGGTGCTGGGAATTATAGACTGGCCCCATCCACTGTGCTGGAAATCAGGGACTGGACCTCACCCACTGTACTGGGAATCAGGGAGTGAGCCCCACCAACTGTGCTGGGAATCAGGCAGTGAGCCCCGCCACTATGCTGGGAATCAGGGACTGAGTCCCACCCACTGTGCTGGGAATCAGGGAGTGAAGCCCACCTACTGTGATGGGAATCAGAGACTGGCCCCACCCACTGTGCTGGGAGTCATAGACTGGACTCACCGACTGTGCTGGTAATCAGGGACCGGCTTCACCCACTGTGCTGGTGATCAGGGACTGGACGCCATCCACTGTGCTGGGAATCAGGGACTGGATGCCATCCACTGTGCTGGGAATCAGGGAATGAGCCCCATCCGCTGTACTAGGAATCAGACATTGGACCCCACCTACTGTGCTGGTAATCAGGAACTGGACCCCACTGACTGTACTGGTAATCAGGGAGTGAGCCCCACCCACTGTGCTGGGAATAATAGACTGGACTCACCAACTGTGCTGATAATCAGGAACTGGACCCCACCCACTGTGTTGGTAATCAGGGAGTGAGCTCCACCCACTGTGCTGGGAATCAGGGAGTGAGCCCCACCCACTGTGCTGGTAATCAGGGAGTGAGCCCCTCCCACTGTGCTGGGAATGATTGACTGGACACCACACACTGTGCTGGTAATCAGGGAGTGAGCCCCACCCACTGTGCTAGGAATAATAGACTGGACTCACCAACTGTGCTGGGATTCGGGAACTGGCCCCAACCACTGTGCTGGTAATCAGGGACTGGCCCCATCCGCTGTGCTGGTAAATAGGGAGAGAGCCCCATCCACCGTGCTGGGAATCATAGACTGGATTCACCGACAGTGCTGGTAATCAGGGACTGGACCCCACCCTCTATGCTGGTGATCAGGAATTGGACCCCACCCACTGTGCTGGGAATCAGGAACTGGACCCCATACACTGTGCTGGGAATCATAGACTTAACTCACCGAGTGTGCTGGTAATCAGGGACTGGCCCCACCCACTGTGCTGGTAATCAGGGAGAGAGCTCCACCCACTATGCTGGGAATCAGGGAGTGAGCCCCAACTACTGTGCTGGGAATCATAGACTGGACTCACCAACTGTGCTGGTAATCAGGGACTGGACCGCACCCTCTGTGCTGGTTATCAGGGAGTGAACCCCACCCATTGTGCTGGTAATCGGGGAGTGAGCTCCACCCACTGTGCTGGGAATCAGGGACTGGCCCCACCCACTGTGCTGGGAATCATAGACTGGACCCATAGATTGTGCTGGTTATCTGTGACTGGCCCCACTCACTATGCTGGTAATCAGGGACTGGACCCCTCCCACTGTGCTGGGAATCAGGGAGTGAGGCCCACCCACTGTGCTGGGAATCAGGAAGGGAGCCCCACCCACTGTGCTTCCATCGTTTCCTGCACAAACAGTGTCAACGGTGCCGACCTGTTGTTCAGATGTCAGCGTTGTTAAACCATTCGTATTTCTTTATTGAGATACAGTGGGGTCAAGCCCTCCAGTCCTTCGAGCTGCACCAGCCAGCAATCCCCTGATTTAATCCTAGAATAATCACAGGGCGACTTCCAATGACCAATTAATCTAACAACCGGACAGTGGGAGGAAACCAGAGCACCTGGAAGAAACCCACGCAGTCACGGGGAGAACGTACAAACTTGTTACAGGCAGCGGCAGGAATCAAACCCATGTCCCCTGTATGTAAAACATTGTGCTAACCACTCCACTACCGTTCTGCCTTTCAAAACATCTGACCGCCCTGAGTCTCCAGGCTCAGTCAGATCTGGAGGATTTGTACCAGGGTTTCAGACAGCTCCTGCCTGACATCCGTAAAGGTCCTGGGAGAAAGTCTCGGTTGGACAAACATCTGTTCAAAGCAGCAAAACACTATTGACAGAGACGGACAAATGAAATGGAAACAGTTAGTGAACTGTGCCAGTTAGCAGTACTAGTTAGTGAACAGTGCTGGTTAGTCAACTGTGTCAGTTAACAATGCTGGTGAGTGAACTGTATTGGTTAACAGTGCTGCTAGTGAGCTGTGTCAATGAACTGTACTGGTTAGTAAACAGTGCTGGTTTGTGAACTGTGTTGGTTAACAGCACTAATAGTAAACTGTATCGCTTAACAGTACTGTCTAGTGAACTGTATCGATTAACAGTGCTGGTTAGTGAACTGTGTCAGTGAACAGTGCTGGTTAGTGAATTGTGCTGGTGAACAGTGCTGGTTAGTGAACTGTGTCAATGAACTGGTTAGTGAACTGTGTTGGTTAACAGCACTGAAGATCATAAACAACTGGCATGGCACATGGCAACTAGGGTCCTAAGCAGACTATTCCTTAAAGAGACAGAACTTCTACAGGAATAATTAAAGGAGGAATAAAGCTACACTTTGAGAACCAAATTCAATGAACTACATGCCAGGAAATATTAGCAATGTGTTATAAATAGCATTTTAAGCTAAAGATAAATAACAGAGGTTCATTCGTTCATTATGTTCCATGTCGTATGACGTGGGCGATCATGGTCTTTCCATGACCGTGATTGTTCTTGGCAAACTTTTCTGCAGAAGTGGTTTGCCGTTGCCTTCTTCTGGGCAGTGTCTTTACAAGATGAGTGACTCCAGTCATTACTCTTCAGCATTTACCTGCCTGGCATCACCAGGACTTTTGATCTCACCGGCTGCTCATACGACCGTCCACCACCTGCTCCAATGTTTCACCTGACCCTGCTCGGTGGGGGGACTAATCAGGTGCCACACCTTGTCCAAGGGTGACCTGCAGGCTAGCGGAGGGAAGGAGTGTCTTACATCTCCTTTGGTAGAGATGTATCACCACCCCACCACTCAAAGAGAAGAGCTAATTAATAACCTATTTTTCCGATAATAACCTTTTACTAAATATCAGAAAACTCTTCCATACTTGTTCAATTTGATTTAAACCCAAGGACCACAATAATGATCAAGAAAGCCTGCTTTAAACAGTATTGTCAGTGGGAGATGAGTATTTCACTCAGGGGCAGTTGTGGACAGATGGTTCAATCAAAGGGAATAAACCCATGAAAGACAGTTCATATTCTGCAGTGAGCAAAGAGAAAGTTACATTGATATTTCGCCTCATTCTTGTGGAATGAACATACAGGCTAAATCCAGATTTTAATCTTCAAAAGCTAACAGGCACATTTTCACAGCAGTGGGGAATTGGCCAGGGATAGAAATAAGCAAGTGGTGCCCCAGGAGAGTGAATCTGTGAGTGAACCATTTCTAAGGCCAGACTGCAACAGCTGGAGAGAGAGGGAGAGAGGGAGAGAGGGAGAGGAGAGAGAGAGAGAGTGGGAGAGAGGGAGAGAGGGAGAGGGACAGAGGGAGAGAGGGAGAGGGAGAGAGAGAGGGAAAGGGGAGGTGGAGAGAGGGAGAGGGGAGGGGAGAGACGAAGAGAGAGAGAGAGAGGGAGAGAGGGAGGGAGAGAGAGGGAGAAGGAGGGGCAGAGGGAGAGAGGGAGAGGGGGAGGGAGGGGGAGGTGGAGGGGGAGGGAGGGAGAGGGGAGGGGGAGGGGGAGGGGAGAGGGAGGGAGGGGCAGAGGAAGGGGGAGGGAGGGGGTGGGGGAGAGGGAAAGGGAGAGGGTGGGGGAGGGGGAGAGAGAGAGAGGGAGGGGAGGGGCAGAGGCAGAGCGGGAGAGGGAGGGGGAGGGAGAGGTGGAGAGGGAGATGGTGAGGGAGGGGGAGGGGGAGGAAGAGGAGGAAGGATGGGGAGGGGAGGGGAGAGGGAGGGGGTAGGGAAGGAGGAGGGAGGGGGAGAGGGGAGAGGGGGATGGTGAGGGAGGGGGAGGGGGAGAGAGGGAGGGAGAGGGAGGAGCAGAGGGAGGGGGAGGGAGAGGGGGAGAGGGAGAGAGGGAGGGAGATCAATCCTGCCACAACACCACCAGGAGATGCTGTGAGGCCATGTCATCACCCAACAGTGCGCATGGACAGAACCTCTGATGTTCTGACGTGAAATGTGTTGATTTTTGCAGCAGCACTACAGTGTAATGCCAATAACTTAATGCAGACTCTGGCTGAAGATTTTGGCTGTGTAGTTTCAAACAGGGGAACAGCATCGCCATTCTGCTCAGGAACACCAATCCAGCTTACACATACAAAATGCTGGAGGAACTCAGCAGGCCAGGCAGCATCTCTGGAAAAAAGTACAGTGAACGTTTCAGACCAAGACCCTAGCCTGCCGAGTTTCTCCAGTACTTTGTGTGCGTTGCATAGATTTACAGCATTTGCAGATTCCCTCTTGTTTGAAGATTGTGTTGGGTCGCCCCTAGCTCTGACACCTACATAGCAAGCCCACAACTCACTAAGCTGACCCGTATGTAACTCCTTACAGGCGGCAGTGGGAACCACACCCCACTTTACAGCTGGTTGCTGTAAAGCTTTGCACTAACTGAATTCACTGACTTTTAAATCTAATTTATAAATTTTATCCATATATTCTAACACTTTCTACAGATCCCTCTGAATGTCTTCCGGCCTGTGGTGTACTTTTTCAAGTGCAGGCACTTCAGAAACATGGGAAATAGAGTGGCCAACCTACCCATCCAGCTACATAATTACAGCTCTCTGTTGGTCGGCGTTAACCACGGATGTTGCGCCCCAGCTGTCAGATGTAAGCCAGGGCAGTACGATACAGAAAGCAAGCTGGCTGCTCCTCTCCACGCAGCTGATGAATCCAAAGGAATGGCAGAGACCAAAACAGCTTGGCACCAGTAGCGTTGAGCCCAATGAAGGACTGCCTTCGGGATCCAGCTCCAGACTGTTTCCTCGAGGCTTACACCTGAAGCCTTCCCACAAGTGGGTATAACTGCAAGGCAGCAGAGCTTTCCTTCTCCGAGATGAGCAGCCAACCACAGCTGATGAGCCCCATTTGCCCAAAGCGACTGGCACCAGTAACCCAGCTTTAGCTGGCCGGCGGTGTAGTGTCATCCACACCAGACTTCAAGGTGAGTGGTCCCGGGTTCGGATCTGGCCGGCTCCTTGAATGCTTTCCATCCGTGCTGGGTTGAACGTCGAGCTGGCAATTCGGCCTCAGAAAAGCCAGACAAATGCTAAAGCAACAGCAAGGTTGCCATCCACTACGCACAAAGTGCAGAGAGAGGAACAACAACCTCCTTTGCCCCACTCCTGCCAGTAGAAACGGTTCCGCCGGGCTCGGTAGTTAAACCACGTGTGAAGGCCAGGAGCTGGACTTGGTTGTCGGAGCCTATTTGAGATGTAGCCATTGGGGGCATTTAACAGGTAACAGGGTTTATTCCCCAGTACCTCTCCAGAGTCCGCCTCCCCCCCCCAGCTATGACAACATTAAGCTACATACTAATGACCAGGTAACGAGGCTGAATGTTGTCTGGGACCCAGGGTGGACCTTCCTCAGTACAAATCCTCCCTGGCTTATGAAGCCATGTGTGGCCTGTAGATACGTACACACGCTGGGGAGTCTGGGAGGGTGACTTGCCATCTGGGAACACAGGTCACAGGTCACAGGTCACAGCTGCCTTTCTGTCTTGTGGACTGTTTTAGAACACAGAACAGTACAACACAGAAACAGGCCATTCGGCCCACAGTGCTGTGCCAAACCAGCTGAAAAGCAAATCCAAAACACCTAAACACAAATCCCTCCTACTCACTCTATGTCCATATCCCTCCATCCTCCCTACATCCATGTGCCTATCCAAACATCTCCTAATAGTCTCTAATGTATGTGCCTCCACCACCATACCAGGCAACGCATTCCAGGCATCCACCACTCTCTGAGTAAAATTCTTACCCCTCACATCCCCCTTGAACCCAGCCCCTCTCTAAATGCTCTCTGGGTTTAGACATTTCAACCTTGGAAAACCGATACTCACTGTCCATTCTATCTATGTCTCTCATAACCTTGTAAACCTCTATCAGATCTCCCCTCAGACTCCGGCACTCCAGAGAAATCAACCCAAGTTGTTCCAGTTTCTCGTGATAGCACATGCCCTCTAAACCAGGCTGTATCCTGGTAAACCTCATCTGCAACCTCTCCAAAGCCTCAATATCCTTCCTCTAGTGGGGTGACCAGAATCGTACACAACACTGGAGATGTGGCCTAACCAGAGTTTTATAAAGTTACAACATTATCTCCTGATTTTTGAACTCGGTACCTGACTAATAAAGCAAGCATTCCATAAGCCTTCTTAAACACCTTATCGACCTGTGTGGCCAATTTCAAGGAGTTTGGCTCCCAAGATCTCTCTGCTCAGCAACACTGTTGAGGACCTTGCCCCTAACAGTGAACTGTCTCCGTGTATTTGCCCTACTGAGGTGCAACACCTCATTTATCTGGGTTAAACTCCATCTGCCATTTCTCTGTCCATATCTGCAACTGATCTATATCGTGCTGTATTCTTTGCCAATCTTCTACGCTATCCATAACTCCACCGAGCTTAGTATCATCTGCAAATTTACTAACCCACCCATCTACATTGTCTTTCAGGTCATTTATCGACATCACAAACAGCAGAGGTCCCAGCACAGATCCCTGTGGAACTCCACTAATTACAGACCTCCATCTCAGATGAGTCCCTTCAACCACTACCCTCGGCCTTCTATGCAATTCTGAATCCAAACAGCTAATTTGCCGCAGACCCCATGCATCTTAATCTTCTGTATTAGCCTCCCCTGAGGGGATTTGTCAAGTACTTTACTAGAATCCATGTAGACAACGTCCACTGTCCTAAAACTCTATCAAGTTGGTAAGGAAGGATCTTCCCCACACAAAGTCACACTAGCTGTCCCGAATTAGGCCATGGGTTTCCAAATGCTCACATATCCTATCCCAAAGAATTTTTTCCAGCAATTTCCCTACAACTAACATGAGATTTACTGGTTTACAGCTCCCAGGATTCCCTCGTTCCCTTCTTAAATAGGGGTCCAACATTAGCCACTCACCAGTGCTCAGGGACCTCACTTGTGGCCAGAGAGGACACAAAGATACTGGTTGTTGATTGGAGTGCTGTGCAGGTGCAATAGATGCATTCCCTCACAAGTCGAGCAAAAAGCTCTAAAAACTCAGTCTCCATAAAAAAGAGGTACCGTCTAGCAGAACAGTCATCGTGGCAGTGGTCTGAGTCAGAGTGGTAAGGCTTCGGCAAGAACAGGCAGACTCAAGGTAAGTACGTTAGTTCATTCCTATTTCTTTTTAAAAATTTAAATCTTGAGGGAATAGGAGGCATGTCTACAGGGCCAGTGTTCTGTTCTGTATGTCAGCTGTGGGATTTCCAGGAGACTCCCAGCCTCCCCAATGGACACATCTGTGCCAGGTGCATTGAGATGCAGTTCCTTAGAGACTGTGTTAGGGAACTGGACCTGCAGTTTGATGACTTTCGGCTTGTTAGAGAAAGTGAGGCAGTGATAGACAGATACCAGCGCTAACAGGGAACTCTACAGATAGGGGCACAGGTAGGTGATTCTGTGGACACGAAAAAGAAACTCGGATGGTAGTTTGCCTCCCAGGTGCCAGGGTCCACGATGTTTCTGAACGTGTTCACAATATCCTGAGAAGAGAGTGTGAACAGCTAGAAGACATGGTACCTATTGGTACCAATGACATAGACTGAAAAAGGGAGGAGGTCCTGAGAACAGAATACAGGGAGTTAGAAAGGAAGCTGAGAAGCAGGCCTTCAAGGGTAGTACAATGCAACAGTGAGGATAGGAATAGAATGAGGTGGCAGAAGAATTGGAGCAGGGGGCAGGGATTCAGATTTCTCAATAATTCGGATCTCTTCTGGGGCAGGTGGGACCTGTACAAAAGGGACAGGTTGCACTTGAATCTGAGGGGGACCAATATTCTTGTGAGCAGGTTTACTCAAGATGTTGGTTTAAACTAATATGGCAGGGGAATGGGAACCAGGATGATAGAGCTGAGGATGAGCCAGCAGGTTTACAAGTAGATGATGGGTGTAACATGAATGTAAAGAAGGACAAGCCAATGATTGGGTACAAATGCAGACAGAGCAAAGAGTTAAATCGTCCACAGAGGCAAATTTCAAAAGGACAATTAACGTCTGACTGAAGGTACTGTACTTGGATATGTACCGGGCTGACCGGAAGTGCACTGAGAGCGGTAAGCATAAAGGAGTTGGGGGCTTGCTGTTCTGGTTAACAACGGATGGTGCAATCCGGGTCATATTACGATCGAGGGAACGTGTTTGTAGACCGGATATTGAACTTTTTGCTGTTGGACTTTGGCCATATTCCACCGAGATACAACACTGGGCGTCACGGGAAGTTGTTCCTGCCTGTGGCCATCGAATTTTGCAGCTCCTCCCGTGGAGGGTCAGACACCCTGAGCCAGTAGGCTGGTCCTGGACTTATTTCCATCTGGCATAGTTTGCATATTGTTGTTTAATCGTTTGTGGTTTTCGTATTTCTATATTTATGCTCTATGCTTGGTTGGCGCAGCTGTAACGAAACTCAATCTCCCTCGGGATCAAAAAGTATGTCTATGTCTATGTCTATATGTGCAGCATTCAGAATAAGGTGGACGAACTTGTGGCACAATTAGAGATTAGTCAGTATGACGTCATGGGCATCACTGACTTGTAGCTGAAAAAAGGTCATAGTTGGGAGCTTCACATCAAAGGACATGCTTTGTATTGAAAGGACAGGCAGGAAGGCAGAGGCGGTGGTGTGGCGGTAAGAGACGGAATTACATCTTTGTAAAGAGGTGACGTAGGGTCAGAGAAGGTTGATTCTTTGTGGATGGAGTTAAGAAACTGCAAGGGTGAAAAAATCCATTATGGGAATCATATCTCGGCCTCCAAATAGTAGCCAAGATGTGGGGCTGAGATTGCAAAGGGAGCTGGAAAAGGCATGTAATAAGGGTAATGACACAATTGTAATGGGGGACTTCAATCTGCAAGGGGATTGGGAAAATCAGGCTGGTGTCAGATCGCAAGAGAGGGAGTTTGTTGAATGCCCAAGAGATGACTTTTTAGTGCAGCTTGTGCTTGATCCTACTCAGGGAAAGGCTGTAATGGATTGGGTGTTGTGTCATAACCCAGATCTTATTAGGGAGCTTAACATAAAAGAACCCTTATAATATGATTGAATTCATACTGCCGTTTGAGAGGGAGAAGCGTAACTCAAATGTATCTGTATTGCAATGGAATAAAGGGAATTAGAGACATGAGACTGGAGCTTTCCCAGGTGGATTGGAGGAGGATATGGGTGGGGATGATGGCAGAGCAGAGATGGTTGATGTTTCTGGAAATAGTTCACAAGACTCAGGATAGATATGTCCCACAGAAGAAGTTGTTCTCAAATGGCAGGGTTAGGCAACAGTGGCTGACAAAGGAAGTTAAGGACTGCATAAAAGCCAAGGAAAGGGCATATAATGTAGCAAGAGTGAGTGGGAAGTTGGATGAATGGGAAGTTTTTAAAATCCAACAAAAGGCAACTAAAAAAGCTATAAGAAGGGAAAAGATGAAATGTGAGGACAAACTAGCCAATAGTATAAAGCAGGATGCTAAAAAAAATTTTCAGTTATATATAAGAGTAAAAGGGAGGTGAGAGTTGATATTAGACCACTGGAAAATGAAGCTGGTGAGGTAGTAATGGGAGACAAAGAAATGGCAGATGAACTTAATGGGTACTTTACATCTGTCTTCACTGTGGAAGACACTAGCAGTGTGACAGAGGTCCATGAGTGTCAGGGAGTAGAAGTGAGTGCCATTGCCATCACAAAGGAAAAAGCGCAAGGTAAACTCAAAGATCTCCAGGTGGATAAGTCACCTGGACCAGATGGACTACATCCCAGAGTTCTGAGAGAAGTTGCTGAAGAGATAACGGATGCATTGGTCATAATTTTTCAAGAATCATTTGATTCTGGCATGGTTCCGGAGGACTGGAAGATAGCAAATGTTACTCCACTTTTTAAGAGGGGAGGAGGGCAAAAGAAAGGAAATTCTCAGCCCAGTTCTGCATCCTATTGATGTCGCACTGTAACGTCTAACAACCCTCCAGATTATCCACAACGCCCCCAACCTTTGTGTCAACAGCAAGCTTACTAACCCACCCTTCTACTTCCTCATCCAGGTCATTAATAAAAATCACAAGGAAGAGGGGTCCCAGAATAGACCCCTGCAGAACACCACTGGTCACCATCCTCCACGCAGAATATGACCTGTCTACAACCACTTTTTGTCTTTTGTGGGCAAGCCAATACTGGATCCAGAAAGCAAGGTCTCCTTGGATCCCATGGCTCATTATTTTCTGAAGGACCCTTGCATGGGGAACCTTATCAAAGACCTTACTGAAATCCATACACACTGCATCCTCTGTTCGAGCTTCATCAATACGTTTTGTTACATCCTCAAAGAATTCAATCAAGCTCATAAGGCATGACCTGCCTTTGACAAAACCATGCTGACTATCCCTAATCAGATTATGTCTCTTCAAATGCTCATACACCCTGCCTGTCAGGATATTCTCTAACAACTAACACTGGAGTAAAACTAAAATTTCTATAATTTCCTGGGTTATCCCTACTCCCTTTCTTGAACAAGGGAACAATATTTGCAACCATCCAATCCTCCAGTACTTCTCGAGTCCCTAATGATGATGCAAAGATCATCTCAAGAGGCTCAGCAAACTCCTCCCTCACTTCCCACAACCCTGGTATAGTCCCGGCAACCTACCTAACTTAATGCTTTTTTCAAAGCTCCAGCAAAAGCTTTTCTTTAAAGTCTCTACACTCAAACATTTCAGTCAGCTGTAAGTCATCCCAACAATTGCCAAGATCCTTTTCACTGGTAATTACTGAAGCAAAGTATTCATTAACTACCTCCACTATCTCCTCCGGTTCTATGCAAATGCTTCCACTCTCGCTCCTGATTGGTCCTGTTCTCACACTTGATTGGTCCTATTCTTTCACGTCTTATCCTCTTGCTCTTCACATACTTGTAGAATGCTTTGGGGTATTCCTTAATCCTGCTCACCAAGGCCTTGTCATCGCCCCTTCTAGCTCTCCTAATAGCATTCTTAAACTCCTGCCTGCCAACCTTGTAATTTCCTAGAGCTCTAACAGTACCTAGTTTCTTGAACCTTTTGTAAGCTTTTCATTTCTTCTTAACTAGATTTTCTACATCCTTTGTACATCATGGTTCTTTTACCCTACCATCCTTTCCGTGCCTCAATGGAACATACCTATGCAGAACGCCATGCAAATATTCCCTGAATATTGGCCACATTTCTGCTGTGCATTACCCTGAGAACATCTGCTCCCAATTTATGTTCCCAAGTTTCTGCCTAACAGCATCATATTTCCCCCTCCCCCAATTAAATGTTTCCCCAAATTATCTCCTCCTATCCATCTCCATTGCTATGCTGAAGGAGATAGAGTTGTGACCATTACCTCCAAAATGCTCTCACACAGAGAGATCTGACATCCAACCAGGTTCATTTCCCAATACCCGATCAAGTACAGCCTCTCCTCTCGTCGGCTTATCTACATATTGTGTCAGGAAACCTTCCAGAACACACCTAATGAACTCCACCCCATCTAAACTAAACCCCTTGCTCTGAGGGGATGCCAGTCAATATTAGGAAAGTTAAAATCTCCCATCACAACAACCCTATTATTGTACCGTTCCAGAACCTGCCTCCCTATCTGCTCCTCAATATCCCTGTATCTATAGGGTGGTCTATAAAAACACCCAGTAGAGTTATTGCCCCCTTCCTGGTTCTGACTTCCACCCACATTGACTCGGTAGATAATCCCTCCATGACATCCTCCTTCTCTGCAGCTGTAACACTATCCATAATTAGCAATGCCACCCCCCCACCTCTTTTGCCTCCGTCTCTGTTCTTTTTGAAACACCTAAAGCTTGACACACTCAGCAGCCATTCCTGCTCCTGACACATCCAAGTCTCTGTAATGGCCACAACATCATAGTTCCACGCTCTAAGTTCATCCGCTTTGTTTATGATACTCCTTGCATTAAAATAGACATCCTAAACCATCTGGCTGAGTGCATCTTTGCTCTAACATCTGCCTATCCTTCCTCACAAACTCCCTACAAGCTGTCTCTACTTGTGCGCCAACCACCCCATCCTCTGCCTCTTCACTTCGGTTCCCACCCCCCTGCAAATCTAGTTTAAACTCTCCCCAATAGTGTTAGCAAAACCTCCCCGCCAGGATATTATCTTCCACCTCACTCTATTTCTATACTCACTGTCGCGTGGTACAGGCAGTAATCCCAAGAATACTACCCTTGTGGTCCTGCTTCTCAACTCCCTTCCTAACTCCCTGTGGTCTGCTTTCAGGGCCTCCCTTTTCCTACCAATGTCATTGGTACCGATATGTACCACGACCTCTGGCTGCTCACCCTTCCATTTCAGGATATTGTTTACATGTTCAGAAACATCGCAAACCCTGACATCTGGGAGGCAAACTGCCATCCTTGTTTCTTTTTCACCCCCACAGAATTGCCTATCTGTCCCCCTAACTATTGAGTCCCCTATTACTACTGCCATCCTCTTCTGTTCCCTACCCTACTGAGCTACAGGGCCAGACTCTGTGACAGAGGCATGGCCACTGTTGCTTTCCCCAGGTAGGCTGTTCCCCCCCAACAGTACTCACAATGGAGTACTTATTGATAAGGGGATGGCCACAGGGGTACTCTCCAGTACCTGGTGCCCTCCCTTCCCTCCCCTGACGATCACCCACTTATGTGTCACCTGTGGCCCCCAGGTGACTACCTCCCTGTAACTCTTATCAATCACCTCCTCACTTCCCTTAACAAGTCGAAGGTCATCGAGCTGCAGCTCCAGTTCTCTAACACGGTCTCCAAGGAGCTGCATCTTGGCGCAGATGTGGCCATCAGGGAGGCTGGAAGTCTCCCAGATATCTCCCTCTTTTATCTTCTCCTCTATCTTTTCATTACCTTTGAAAACCTGGTACATTTATCACCCATTCCTGCTCCTTTCTCAACCAAGTTTCGGCAATGGGTACAATAGCATAGTTCCATGTATTGATCCACGCTCTACGTTCACCACCCTTACCCATAATGCTCCTAACATTAAAATATACACACTTCAAGCTATCCGGCCCATCATACCTTCAATTATACCTTTCAATACTTTCCCTGACATCTATCTTCTGGTCTGATCCTTCCCTTACTGGCCTGGGCCTCTGCCTCCCAGCCTCCTGAAAAACTAGTCTGAACTCTCCTGAATAGCCTCAAAGAACTCCTGGCCAGGATACTGGTTCCCTTCCAGTTCAGGTGTGACCCATCTCTCTTGGAGAGGCCACCCTTCGGCAGAAAAAGTTCCAGTGATCCAAGAACCTGAAACCCTGCCCCCTGCACCATCTGCTCAGCCACTCATTCATCCGTGCTATCACCCCATTCCTACCTGAACTAGCCCATGGCACAGGGAGTAATCCGGAGATTACTACCTCCGACGCCCTTCTCCTCAGCCTCTTTCTTGACTCTACGTACTCACTGCGTAGGACTTCTTCCCCTTTTCCGCCCATGTCATTGGTGCCAATATGCACCACGACCTCTGGCTGCTCCCCCTCCTGCTTCAGAATATCCTGCAGCCGTTCTGATACATCATGGACCCTAGGACCTGGGAGACAACACATCATCCTTTTGTGGCCACAGAGTCTCCTCTCCATATCCCTAACTATCGAGTCCCCTATAACTATTACCCACCTGACTTTACCCTTCCCTGTCGAGGCTCAGAGCCGGCCACCTCGCCCAGCCCAGCAGCTGCTGCCATGATCTGATGAGTCATCTCCCCACCCCAGCAACATCCAAAGGGGTTTACTTGTTGCTGAGGGAATGGCCACAGGGAACGGACTTCTTAATCCCCTCACATCTCCTTATGGTCACCCGTCTACTGTCCGCAGCCTGTACTCTGGGTGTGACCAGCTCTTCAAATGTCTCGTCTATAACTTCAGCCTCCCGAATGATCCTGAGTACATCCAATACTTTGATCTGGTCAGTCAGGGGCTGAAGTTGGGTGTACTTCCTGCAGATACAGTCATCAGGGAAACAGTCAGGTATCCTGAATTCCCACACCTGATAGGAGGAGCATTCCTTGCTGACAACTCTATACTAAAACAGGAAAAGGCTTGCCTCTACTTAACCTGTTCACGCCGAAGCCTGTTAAGCCAAAGACTTCACTCTCTATCACTGGTACGTTCAAACAGTGGCCGCTCCACTTGAGTTTACCCCTCTTTTATTTGCAACTGAGTTTAGGCCTCTGGTGCTGACACTTCTGTACCTGCGCAGTCTAAAAAGACTGGCTTTGCCTGAATCTGCTCCTTTTATCCACTCACTCTCGAATTCAGTAGAACTCTGACACCAACACTCACACCCCTCGCACCTGAGTCACTGAAAAAAGACCAGCTCTACCCGAGTCTGCTCTTTTCATACTTGCTCTCCAAACTTCAGCAGGCCTCTGACTTCCCACACCCATGCAGCCCAAAAAGACCAGCATTGCCCAAATCTGCTTCTTTTATCCTCTCTCTCCCGACTTCCATAGGGCTCTAATGCTGACACTCACATTCCTCACGCATGAGCCGCCAAGAAAAGGAACTCCACCATGGACAATGCCAAGCCCGGCTGGGCATGGGGCAGCAACCCCATCCTGCACAAACCTAACAGGAACTCCAAAGAGCTCAGGCCAGGATTTTCATCAATAAGTTGTGTGAAGTTGTGTGGTGAAAGCAGAAGCCACAGAATCAATGTTCTGTCAGCCCAGGACCGAGGACTCTGACAAGATGCTATTGCAGCCCCTGCCCTAGCAGGGCTGATGGGCTTAACAAGAAAGACTATTCTGGTTATGAACAGTTCACAGGGCAGCAAAGAAAAAGTCTGGATCTCCACTGTGCAAGGAAGTCAGCCTTAAAATCCTGCATGTCATAGGCAAGAGTGCTAGTCTCTGAGGTACAACTGACACAACACAACAAAATAAAGAAAAAACATAGAACACAGAATGCCTACAGCACAATACAGGCCCTTCGGCCCACAAAGCTATGCTGAACATGGCCTTACCTTAGAAATTACCTAGGGTTACCCATAGCCGTCTATTTTTCTGAGCTCCATATACCTGTCCAGGAGTCTCTTAAAAGACCCTATCGTATCTATCTCCAACCTCGCCGCCAGCAGCCCATTCGACGCACTCGCCACTCTCTGCGTAAAGACCTTACCCCTGACATCTCCTCTGTACCTGCTTCCAAGCATCTTAAAACTGTGCCCTCTCGTGCTAGCCATTTCAGCCCCGGGGAAAAGCCTCTGACTATCCACACGATCATCTTATACACCTCTTTCAGGTCACCTCTCTCAGGTCACCTCTCATCCTCCATTGCTCCAAGGAAAAGAGGCCGAGTTCACTCAACCTATTCTCATAAGGCATGCCCCCCAATCCAGGCAACATCCTTGTAAATCTTCTCTGCACCCTTTCTATGGTTTTCACATCCTTCCTATAGTGAAGCGACCAGAACTGAGCACAGTACTCCAAGTGGGGTCTGACCAGGGTCCAACATAGCTTCAACATTACCTCTAGGCTCCTAAGCTCAATCCCACGGTTGATGAAGGCCAACTCACTGTATGCCTTCTTAACCACAGTCAACCTGTACAGCAGCTTTGAGTGTCCTATGGACTCGGACCACAAGAACCCTCTGATCCTCCACACTGCTAAGAGTCTTACTACATTCTGCCATCATATTTGACCTACCAAAATGAACCACCTCACACTTATCTGGGTTGAACTCCATCTGCCACTTCTCAGCCCAGGTTTACATCCTATCAATGTCCCGCTGTAACCTCTGACAGCCCTCCACACGGTCCACAACAATCCCAACCTTTGTGTCAGCAAAACCTATCCCTCCACTTCTTCATCCAGGTCATTTATAAAAATCACAAAAAGTAGGGGTCCCAGAACAGGTCCCTGAGGTCACCGACCTCCATGCAGAATATGACCCGTCTACAAGCACTCTTTGCCGTCTGTGGGCAAGCCAGTTCTGGATCCAAAAAGCAATGTCCCCTTGGATCCCATGCCTCCTTACTTTCTCAATAAGCCTTGCATGGGGTACCTTGTCAAATGCTTTGCTGAAGTCCATATACACTACATCTACTGCTCTACCTTCATCAATGTGTTTAGTCACATCCTCAAAAAAATTCAATCAGACCCGTAAGGCACTACCTCCCTTTGACAAAACCATGATGATTATTCCTAATCATATTATGCCTCTCCAAATGTTCATAAATCTGCCTCTCAGGATCTTCTCCATCAACTTACCAACCACTGAAGTAAGACTCACTGGTCTATAAATTCCTGGGCTATCTCTACTCCCTTTCTTGAATAATGGAACAACATCCGCAACCCTCCAATCCTGCAAAACCTCTCCCGTCCCCACTGATGATGCAAAGATCATCACCAGAGGCTTATTAATCTACTCCCTCGCCTCCCACAGTAGCCTGGGCTACATTTCATCTGGTCCCGGTGACTTCTCCAACTTGATGCTTTCCAAAAGCTCCAGCACATCCTCTTTCTTAATGTCTACATGCTCGAACTTTTCAGTCTGCTGTAAGTCATCCATACAATTGCCAAGATCCTTTTTCACAGTGAATACCGAGGCAAAGTACTCATTAAGTACCTCTGCTATCTCTTCTGGTTCCGTACACACTTTTCCACTGTCACATTTGATTGGTCCTATTCTCTCATGTCTTATCCTCTTGCTCTTCATGTACTTGTAGAATGCCTTGGGGTTTTCCTTAATTTTGTCCACCAAGGCCTTCTCATGGACGTTCTGGCTCTCCTAACTTCATTCTTAAACTCTTTCCTGCTAGCATTAAATCCGCTAGATCTCTATCATTACCTAGTTTTTTGAACCTTTCGTAAGCTTTTCTTTTTTTCTTGACTAGATTTACAACCGCCTTTGTACACCACCGTTCCTGTACCCTACTATTCTTTCCCTGTCTCATTGGAATGTACCTGCAAAGAACCCCACACAAATATCCCCTGAACATTTACCACATTTCTTCCACACATTTCCCTGAGAACATCTGTTCCCAATTTATGCTTCCAGGATCCTGCCTGATAGCCTCATATTTCCCCATACTCCAAATAAATGCTTTCCTAACTTGTCTGTTCCTATCCCTCTCCAATGTTATGGTAAAGGAGATAGAATTGTGATCACTATCTCCAAAATGCTCTCCCACTGAGAGAGCTGACACTTGACCAGGTTCATTTCCTAATACCAGATCAAGTACAGCCTCTCCTCTTGTAGGCTTATCTACATACTGTGTCAAGAAACCTTCCTGAACACATCTAACAAACTCCACCCCATCTAAACCCCTCACTCTAGAGACATGCCAACCAATATTTTGGAAATTAAAATCTCCCACCACAACAACCCTGTTACTATTACACCTTTCCAGAATCTGTCTCCCTATCTGCTCCTTGATGTCCCTGTTGCTACTGGATGGTCTATTTTAATAAACAAAACACCCAGCAGAGTTATTGACCCCTTCCTGTTCCTAACTTCCACCCACAGAGACTCAGTTGACAATCCCTCCATGACTTCCTCCTTTTCTGCAGCCGTGACACTATCTCTGATCAGCAGTGCCGCGTCCCCACCTCATTTGCCTCCTTACCTATCCCTTCTGAAACATCTAAAGCCAAGCACTCGAAGTAACCATTCCTGCCCCTGAGCCATCCAAGTCACAATATCATAGCTCCAAATGCTGATCCACGTTCTAAACTCATCTGCTTTGTTCATAATACTCCTTGCATCAAAATAGACACATCTCAAACTACCGGTCTGAGCACGTCCTTTCTCTATCACCCGCCTATCCTCCTTCTCGCACTGTCTCCAAACTTTCTGTATTTGTTAACCAACCACCTCTTCTTCTGTCTCTTCAGTTTGGTCCCCATCCCCCAGCAATCCTAGTTTAAACTCTCCCAATAGCCTTAGCAATCCTCCCTGCCAGGATATTGGTCCCCCTTGGATTCGAGTGCAACCCATCCTTTTTGTACAGACCACTCCAGCCCCAAAATAGGTCCCAATGATCCAGAAATCTGAATCCCTGCCCCCTGCTCCAATGCCTCAGCCACGTATTTATCCTCCACCTCACTCTATTCCTATACTCACTGTCACATGGCACAGGCAGTAATCCCGAGATTACTACCTTTGTGGTCCTGCTTCTCAACTTCCTTCCCAACTCCCTGTAGTCTGCTTTCAGGACCTCCTCCCTTTTCCTGCCTATGTTGCTGGTACCAATATGGACCATGACCTCTGGCTGTTCTCCTTCCCACTTCAGGATATTGTGGACACGATCAGAAATATCGCGGACTCTGGCACCTGGGAGGCAAACTACCATCTGTGCTTCTTTCTTGCGTCCACAGAATCGCCCGACTGACGCCCTAACTATGGAGTCCCCGATCGCTGCTGCCATCCTCTTCCTTTCCCTACCCTTCTGAGCCACAGGGTCAGAATCTGTGCCAGAGGCACAGCCACTGTTGCTTCCCCCGGGTAGGCCATCCTCCCAACGGTACTCAAACAGGAGTACTTATTGTCAAGGGCTACAGCCACAGAGGTGCTCTCTAGCATCTGAGTCTTGCCCTTCCCTCTCCTGACTGATACCCACTTACCTGTCTCCCCAGGCCCCGGTGTGACTACCTACCTATAGCTCCTCTCTATCACCTCCTCACTCTCCCTGACCAGATGCAGGTCATTGAGCTGCATCTCCAGTTCCCTAACACGGCCCCTAAGGAGCTGCAGCTCACGCACCTGGCACAGATGTGGCTGTCTGGGAGGCTGGGAGTATCCCGGATTTCCCACATCTGACACTACACATGTTACGGGTCTGCACAGTGTCGCAAAATAAAATAGGGCAGGGCACCATCATTTTGCCCGTTAGGTATCTGAGGACTTTAGAGCAGCTCATTACAGTAATGTCTCCACTAATCCACCCCCCTTCAACATTTCCCATCCCCTTGTCCTCTCTCATGTTATCTCCTTGCCCACCCATCACCTCCCTCTGGTGCTCTTCCCCCACCCCACACACACCTTTTTTCCTTCTTCCATGGCCTTCTGTCTCTTTCACCAATCAACTTCCCAGCTCTTTCCTTCATCCCTCCCCCTCCGAGTTTCACCGATCGCCTGGTATTTCTCACTCCCCTCCCCCACCTTTTAAATCTACCCCTCAGTTTTTTCTCTCCAGTCCTGCCAAAGGGCTTCGCCTGAAACATCAACAGTACCTTTTTCCATTGATGCTGCCTGGCCTGCTGAGTTCCTCCAGCATTTTGTGTGTGTTGCTCGGATTTCCAGCACCTGCATATTTTTTCTTGTTTGAGTATTTGTTGTGTGTTATTATTATTATTATGATTATTATTATAGTGTTTTTTGTGCTGTATTGAATCTGGAGTAACAATTATTTCATTCTCCTTTAAACTTGTCTACTGGAAATGGCATTAAACAATCTTGAGTGTTGAAACTTGAGACACAGACATTACGAAGGATTCTTGGACAATCGCACAAAAGCTGTGACTTGGCCCAGTGCCCCCAATACATCAGGAGACAGAGAAAGGGAGAAGTTGAAGCGGGCAGCTCTTGTGTCTTAGAGAATGAGGATTTATGATGCACTTTATTATTGGCAAAGGAAGGAAACAAACAAGTCATTATTTATTGATTTAATTGGAGATGCAAAGAGTAAAGGAATTAAATTTAGTTCGTTAATTAATGGGCTTGGATCAACAGACTGAAGTATAATTAATTAATACTGATGGAAGTGATAGGAAAAATTAATGGGAGAGTTATGTAATTTTTTTTTGATTGGCAGAGGTCTAGAAACAGCTCAAAGAAAACTATTAAGTGTAATGCAACAAATAAAGATCTGGACCTGAGGAGCTAAAATTCTTATTATATTTAGAGATAACACTTGGAATAGGCACTTCTCTGGCCCCATGAGCCACACCGCCCAACAACACACTGAACCACACCCCAACAACACACTGATCCACACACACCCCAACAACACACTAATCCACACACACACACCCCAACAACACACTGATCCACACCCAACAACACACTGATCCACACACACCCCAACAACACACTAATCCACACACACACCAACAACACACTGATCCACACACACCCCAACAACACACTGAACCACACACACACCAACAACACACTGATCCACACACACTCCAACAACACACTGAACCACACCCCAACAACACACTGAACCACACACACACTCCAACAACACACTGATCCACACACACTCCAACAACACACTGAACCACACCCCAACAACACACTGAACCACACACACACTCCAACAACACACTGATCCACACACACCCCAACAACACACTGAACCACACACACCCCAACAACACACTGAACCACACACACTCCAACAACACACTGATCCACACACACACCCCAACAACACACTGAACCACACACACTCCAACAATACACTGAACCACATACACCCGAACAACACACTGGTCCACACACACCCCAACAACACACTAATCCAGTGGTCCCCAACCACCGGGCCGCGGACTGGTACCGGGCCGCAGAGCATGCGCTACTGGGCTGCGAGGAAACGACATGATTTGGCGATATGAGTCAGCTGCACCATTCCTCATTCCCTGTCACGCCCACTGTTGAGCCATTACACGCGCGTCGTCCATGTCAGCGCGGGAAGGAGATCAACTCCTCGAGCTTGCAAATGACGACGGGCTGAAAAGTCTGTTTGACATAACATCTCTGCCGGCATTCTGGATTAAAGTCAAGGCAAAATATCCTGAGATAGCCACGGAAGCAGTGAAAACATTGCTTCCATTTCCAAAATATCTCTGCAATGAATGTAACAAAAACTAAATTGCGGATTAGACTGGACATAAGGAACCCCCTTCGAGTATTGCTGTCTCCCATCATTCCTCAATAGGACCGTCTTGTTGCAGGAAAACAAGCCCAGGGCTCCTACTGATTCAGCGATATTGGTGTGTTGCAATGATTTTATATGTTTATACGGGGAAAATATGTGCTGTGTTTAATATCCAAACATTACTTAAAATGTTATGACGCTATTGACTTATATAACCATATAACAATTATAGCACGGAAACAGGCCATCTCTGCCCTTGTAGTCTGTGCCGAACACTACTCTCACCTAGTCCCACCGACCTGCACTCAGCCCATAACCCTTATTACTTTCCTGTCCATATACCTATCCAATTTAACTTTAAATGATAATATCGAACCTGCTTCTGACACTTCTACTGGAAGTTCGTTCAACACTTACTTCAAGCTCCCCTGTCGTCCCCTCATAATTGGCTTATCACTATATTCATGTGTGACGAAAAACCAAGTAATCAGAAGATTGATGCTAATGAGGGAGATAAGTGAGACAATGGAGCAGAATTCAGAAATGTTAATGAGAGATGAGCGAGACTAACGAAAAGAGACACAGTTCCGAGTATTGTCAGACCGGTTGCTTTGAACCTGAACTGTTTGAAGTTTGATGGACAGGTGATACCCCAGCAGGGAGATAAAAGGAACAGGTTCACTAAGGCAAGATAGACACCACGAGATCATGAGATAACGAGACCCTGGAAGTGCGGTGTGCCCCCAAAAGTTGGTGGGAGTTTTGGAGGTCTGATCGCAGGACCGACCATAGACGCACAGGGTGAAAAGGTACGATCGGCGGGAACCTGGTGTGTGTGTCCACCCTTGCCTGGGTGCCGGGTTCACCGCGGAAGAACGATCGTATCCGGAACGGAGGGGTCACAGTCGATGACCTCAGAAGACATTAAAAAAGTCTCGCCCAAAAGCTAACTGCGGAAAACATCAAGGGCTGTCTGAATTCGATTTGCATATCATCCTTCTCTCTCTCTCTCTCTCTCCAATGGCACAACTGTACTCAGCTGAACTGAACTCTGCGTCACTTGAGACTGATCATTTTACCCCTAGACTGCGATAGAGCTTGATTGATCCTATTATCCTAGTTCTGTGTAAATGTGTGTTTTATCATTGCTAACCTGTTACATTTATATCCTTACGATTAGAGTACTGTGTTACTTATTTCTTTAATAAAACTTTCTTAGTTCCAGTAATCCAGACTCCAACTAAGTGGTCCATTTCTGCTGGTTTGGCAACCCAGTTACGGGATACGTAACACATGCGAGGAAAATATGCGCTGTGTGTTTAATATTAAATTCGTTAGATACAGCCTTTTAGAAACGAAATTCAGTGTATTTGCCACTTATCACAGATATTCCGGTCGTAATTAACAGCCCCACCCCCCGAACAGAATCGCCAAAACGATTTGTAGAAAAATAATCGGCAGGTGCCTGCGCAAGGCTTCATGGCCATTGTAGTCTTTCTCCACACATACACCCCAACAGAAAAACTGATCCACACCCCAACAACACACTGAACCACACACACCCCAACAACACACTGATCCACACACACCCGAACAACACACTAAACCACACACCCCAACAACACACTGAACCACACCCCAACAACACACTGATCCACACACACTCCAACAACACACTGATCCACACACACCTCAACAACACACTGATCCACACAGACTCCAACACACTGATCCACACACACACCCCAACAACACACTGATCCACACACACTCCAACACACTGATCTACATACACCCCAACAACACACTGAACCACACACACGCCAACAACACATTGATCCACACACCCCAGAACACTGATCCACACACACCCCAACAACACACTGAGCCACACACACCCCAACAATACACTGATCCACACACACCCCAATAACACACTGATCCACACACACCCCAACAACACTCTGATCCACACACACTCCAACACACTGATCCACACACACTCCAACACACTGATCCACACACACCCCAACAACACACTGATCCACACACACCCCAACACACTGATCCACACACACTCCAACAACACATTGATCCACACACCCCAGAACACTGATCCACACACACCCCAACAACACACTGATCCACACACACCCCAACAACACTCTGATCCACACACACTCCAACACACTGATCCACACACACTCCAACACACTGATCCACACACACCCCAACAACACACTGATCCACACACACCCCAACACACTGATCCACACACACCCCAACAACACACTGAACCACAGACACCCCAACACACTGATCCACACACACCCCCAACAACACACTGAACCACACACACCCCAGCAACACACTGATCCACACACACTCCAACAACACACTGATCCACACACACTCCAACACACTGATCCACACACACCCCAACAACCCACTGATCCACACACACGCCAACAACACACTGATCCACACACACTCCAACACACTGATCCACACACACCCCAACACACTGATCTACATACACCCCAACACACTGATCTACATACACCCCAACAACACACTGAACCACACACACGCCAACAACACATTGATCCACACACCCCAGAACACTGATCCACACACACCCCAACAACACACTGAGCCACACACACCCCAACAATACACTGATCCACACACACCCCAATAACACACTGATCCACACACACCCCAACAACACTCTGATCCACACACACTCCAACACACTGATCCACACACACCCCAACACACTGATCCACACACACCCCAACACACTGATCCACACACACCCCAACAACACACTGAACCACACACACCCCAACACACTGATCCACACACACCCCCAACAACACACTGAACCACACACACCCCAACACACTGATCCACACACACCCCAACAACACACTGATCCACACACACCCCCAGCAACACACTGAACCACACAGATCCCAACACACCCCAACAACACACCGATCCACACATACCCCCAGCAACGAACTGAATGATACACACCCCAAGAACACACTGAACAACACCCGAACAACACACTGAACTACACCCCAACAACACACTGAGCAACACACACCCCAACAACACACTGATCCACACACACCCCCAGCAACACACTGATCCACACACACCCCAGCAACACACTGATCCACACACACCCCAACAACACACTGAACCACACACACGCCAACAACACATTGATCCACACACCCCAGGACACTGATCCACACACACCCCAACAACACACTGAGCCACACACCCCAATAACACATCGATCCACACACACCCCAACAACACTCTGATCCACACACCCCAATAACACACCGATCCACACACTCCCCTAGCAACACACTGACCTCCTACCCCAGCGACGCCCTGCGCCTCATCCCCCCTCCCCAGCAAACACTGATTCACACCCCCAAGCACCACATCCCACAGGGAAAACACGTCCTTACAGACGGTGCTGGGATTGAACTCTGAACTGCAGAACACTCTGAGCTGTAAAAGTGTCACACTAACTGCTGTGGTATCAGGGCACACACAAATTGTTCTATTGTTGATCTAATTTTAACCACAGAAGAATGTTATTTCATTGCATTATCCAAAATAGGCAATACTTTTTAAATTTCCACAAAGGCGATTTCAATGTGGCAGTCGAAGTACAAAAGAGATTAAATTAATGTAATGCTTTATAATAGCAACGCATTTTCTCAAACTACAAGTTATTTGTGAAGTGTGGTCATTGCTGTTATCAAAATCAAAACAAATTTATTGCTATGTAAAGAGTTGTCTGAATCCTAAGAACTTTGTACAGGAGCACAACTGAGAGCATCCTGACTGGCTGCATCACTGCCTGGTATGGGAACTGTACCTCCTTTAATCGCAGGACTCTGCAGAGAGTGGTGCGGACAGCCCAGCGCATCTGTAGATGTGAACTTCCCATGATTCAGAACATTTACAGAGACAGGTGTGTAAAAAGGGCCCGAAGGATCATTGGGGACCTAAGTCACCCCAACCACAAACTGTTCTAGCTGCTACCTTTCGGGAAATGGTACAGCAGCAAAAAGGCCAGGACCAACAGGTTTCAGGACAGCATCTTCCACCAGGACATCAGACTGATTAATTCATACTGATACAATTGTATTTCTATATTATATTGACTGTCCTGTTGTACATACTATTTATTATAAATTACTATAAATTGCATATTGCACATTTAGATGGAGACATAACATAAAGATTTTTACTCCATGTATATGTATGATGGAAGTAATAAAGTCAATTCAATTCAATAATTCTCTAAGTCATGTGAGTAATTGTCTAAGTCCATAAAATTTAGGAGCAGAATTAGGCCATTCAGCCCATCAAGTCTTCTCCGTCATTCAATCAGGGACTGATCCACTTCATCCAGTCATCTCCACTCCCCATTGATGCCCTGGCTAATCAAGAACCTATCTATCTCTGCCTTAAATGAGCTCAATGACTTGGCCTCCACAGCCGCTCATGGCAACAAATTCCACAGATTTACCACCCTCTGAATATGAGGCTATCAGGCAGGAACTTGGAAGCATAAATTGGGAACAGATGTTCTCAGGGAAATGTATGCAAGATAATGTGGCAAATATTCAGGGGATATTTGCATGGAGTTCTGCATAGGTACGTTCCAATGAGAGAGCGAAAGGATGGTAGTGTACAGGAACCGTGGTGTACAAAGGCCATTGTAAATCTAGTCAAGAAGAAAAGAAAAGCTTACAAAAGGTTCAAAAAACTAGGTAATGATAGAGATCGGGAAGATTATAAGGCTAGCAGGAAGGAACTTAAGAATGAAATTAGGAGAGCCAGAACATCCATGAGAAGGCCTTGGTGGACAAGATTAAGGAAAACCCCAAGGCATTCTACAAGTATGTGAAGAGCAAGAGGATAAGACATGAGGGAATAGGACCAATCAAGTGTGACAGTGGAAAAGTGTGTATGGAACTGGAGGAGATAGCGGAGGTACTTAATGAATACTTTGCTTCAGTATTCACTACGGAAGAGAACCTTGGCAATTGTGGGGGTGACTTACAGCGGACTGGAAAGCTTGAGCATGTTGATATTAAGAAAAGATGTGCTGGAGCTTTTGGAAAGCATCAAGTTGGATAAGTCACCTGGACCGGACAAGATGTACCCCAGGCTACTGTGGGAATCGAGGGAGGAGATTGCAGAGCCTCTGGTGATGATCTTTGCATCATCAGTGGGGACGGGAGAGATTATGGAAGATTGGAGGGTTGCAGATGTTGTTCCCTTATTCAAGAAAGGGAGTAGAAATAGCCCAGGAATGATAGACCAGTGAGTCTTCCTTCATTGGTTGGTAAGTTGATGGAGAAGATTCTGAGAGGCAGGATTTATGAACATTTGGAGAGGCATAATATGATTAGAAATAGTCAGCATGGCTTTGTCAAAGGCAGGTCGTGCCTTACGAGCCTGATTGAATTTTTTGAGGATGTGACTAAACACATTGATGAAGGTAGAGCAGTAGATGTAGTGTATATGGATTTCAGCAAAGCGTTTGACAAGGTATCCCATGCAAGGCTTATTGAGAAAGTAAGGAGGCATGGGATCCAAGGGGACATTGCTTTTTGGATCCAGAACTGGCTTGCCCACAGAAGGCAAAGAGTGCTTGTAGACGGGTCATATTCTGCATGGAGGCCAGTGACCAGTGGTGTGCCTCAGGGATCTGTTCTGGGGCCCCTACTCTTTGTGATTTTTATAAATGACCTGGATGAGGAGGTGGAGGGATGGGTTAGTAAACTTGTCGAATGACACAAAGGTTGTGGCTGTTGTGGATAGTGTGGAGGGCTGTTAAAGGTTACAGAGGGACATTGATAGGATACAAAACTGGGCTGAGAAGTGGCAGATGGAGTTCAGCCCAGATAAATGTGAGGTGGTTCATTTTGGTCAGTCAAATATGATGGCAGAATGTAGTAAGACTCTTGGCAGTGTGGAGGATCAGAGGGATCTTGGGGTCCAAGTCCACAGGACACTCAAAGCTGCTGCGCAGGTTGATTCTGTGGTTAAGAAAGCATACGGTGCATTGGCCCTTATCAACCATAGGATTGAGTTTAAGAGCTGGGAGGTAATGTTGCAGCCATATAGGACCCAGGTCAGACCCCACTTGGAGTATTGTGCTCGGTTCTGGTCACCTCACTATAGGAAGGATGTGGAAACTATAGAAAGGGTGCAGAGGAGATTTACAAGGATGTTGCCTAGATTGGGGGGCATGCCTTATGAGAATAGGTTGAGTGAACTTGGCCTTTTCTCCTTGGAGCGATGGAGGATGAGAGGTGAGCTGATATGGGTGTATAAGATGATGAGAGGCATTGATCATGTGGATAGTCAGAGGCTTTTTCCCAGGGCTAAAATGGCTAACACGAGAGGGCACAGTTTTAAGATACTTGGAAGTAGGTACAGTGGAGATGTCAGGGGTAAGTTTTTTTTACGCAGAGAGTGGTGAGTGCATGGAGTGGGCTGCCAGCGGTGGTGGTGGAGGCGGATACGATAGGGTCTTTTAAGAGACTCTTGGTTAGGTACATGGAGCTTAGAAAAATAGAGGGTTACGGATAACCATAGGCAATCTGTAAGGTAAGGACATGTTTGGCACAGCTTTGAAGGCTGAAGGGCCTGAATTGTGCTGCAGGTTTTTTCTATATTTCTATGTAATTCCCCAGCTGTTCATGTTTTCAAATCTCTTCCATATGATGAATTGAGTAATGCACAGATTGTCAGCACCATTCCTTCCGTGTACACAGTGGGCTCACTGCCATCAAATAAGCAAAGTCACTCACCAGCTCAAGTCATGCTTCCATGAAACTGTTATAGAGTCATAGTCATTGAACACTACAGCACAGAAATAGGCCCTTCAGCCCTTCTAATTCATGCTGAACTATTCATCTGCCTAGTCCCATCAACCTGCACCCCTCCCATCCACGTACCTTTTCAAACTTCTCTTTACATTGAAATCAAAAGCGTATGCACCACATGTGCTGGCAGCTCGTTCCACAGTCTCACCACCCTCTGAGTGAAGAACTTCCCCCTCATATCCCCTTAAACATTTCACCTTTCACCCATAACCCATAACCCTTAGTTCTAGACTCACCCAACCTCAGTGGAAAAAGCCCGCTAGCATTTACCCTGTCTATACCCTCCATAATTTTGTATACTGTATCTCTATCAAATCTCCCCTCATTCTCCTACGCTCCAGGGAATGAAGTCCCAACCTGTTCAGCCCTTCCCTATAACTCAGATCCTCAAACCCCAGCAACATCCTTATCCATTTTCTCTGTCCTGATATTCCAATAGGTTGAGGATAATCAAAACCGATTTGGTGAACGAGTGGGGGGGTCTGTTAGCTCAGGGCTGCTGTGACCGGTACGGTTTCATTTATTGTTACCCCAGGGCCTTCCTCAATCGTTTAAACAGGATGCAATTTAAAATAAAAGACCTTGAAAATATCTATAGGCTGGGGGTTTTGGTGATAAGCTACTCTTAGACTAACCATGGATCTGAACCAGACAGATCTAATTAGGTCCACATGGTGACAGCAATTCAATTATATATAAAAAATCTAAGCAAATAATTCCAACTTTCCCTTCTGCTAATTACTGTCCTCAGAATGGACCAAGGCAGCCTGCAGCAGAAGCTCTCAACGGGCATATCTTGGAGCACAAATGATACATGTACAGCTATTGGAATATTGCATTTCTCTTTCCATAGTTTCTTCTATTCAGTACAATTTAATTTTTAATTTAGAAATACTCCACTGTAACAGGCCATGCCGCACAGATACACTCATGTGACCAATTAACCTACTGGAGATGTAGGAGGAAAGCAGGGAACCCAGAGGATACCCACGGAGGGCACAGACTCCTTACGAGCGGTGGCAGGAACTGGCACTGGCACTGCTAACCACTGCACTACCACATTGCCTAATTGCAGCACATACCAATAGCAAACTTAGAAGCTAAGTTCATGGTTTGAGATTCAGAATAGCTAAATTTGCCTCTATTTGTACAGAGCTCTCTTATTTCAACTTGTTACTTTTAACATAAATATAAGATTGGAAAGGAACAAATTACCATATCAGAATCAGAATCAGGTTTAATATCACTGACAAATGTCATGCAATTTGTCGATTGCAGCAGCAGTATGTTGCAAATATATAATAATAAAAACTATAATCTATAATAAGAAATGTATATAAATATATTTAATAGTAGTACAAAAAGAGAGTAAAAAAGAGAAAAAAATAGTGAGGAAGTGTTCATGGGTGCAATATCCATTCAGAAATCTGATGGTGGAGGGGAGGAAGCTGTTCTCAAAATATTGAGAGTGTGCCTTCGGTCTCCTGTACCCCCTCCCATAGCCCTGCCATGGATCTGAACTTATCATGAACTGGTCCAGTTGGGAGAGGATTGAAGGCAATGAAATAAGCATATAGTTAGACCTGACTTACCAGCAGTTGCTCCATTTGAATGATCTTTGCTCCTCCTTGGTCTACAAGGATTTTTTCATTGTGCATCACGACTGGTCGGTGATGATGACTGTCCATAAATATCAAAATGGGAAAAATTCCCTCTGCTTTAACCTCTTTCACTTCAACCATAAATTTAAAGGAATCTCTTGAATACCTGCTGTTGTCATGGTGATAAACTACTTGGTTATTATTTATATCTTTCTGGGAGAACAACAAATTTGGTTCACCATTGACTAGAATCTCCCCATGTCTTGGGGGAAGTGTTATTTGGTATACTATTTCTTCTTCACTCCAAATGTCCACATTGGACTCCACACTGAGGAAATAGCCATGGACACTTTCCTCTTGTCCTTGCTGAACCAAGAAGGTTGAGTTATTGACTATTTTCAGGTAAGGGTCTAATGCATGAACTTCCAGCACAGCTGTTGCTTGGTGTACACCATCAGACACTTGCAGCTGGAACTTTCCTCGGTGAGCGCCATGGTGTTTAAATAACACACGCTTCTTTTCCATATCTTCCTGACTGAAGCGGGAAAGCTCACGAGCAGTGTCATCTGCAGAGACAATATTGCCATTGGATGTCTCCCACTTAGTATAAATCAATTTGGAATCATTAAAATCAGAATCTGCATCGTGAAAACAAAGTTCTGCTGTGGTCAGTAAGTGTTGTCCGTTTAGGGTTACATTTAATGTCTTATTCACCACTCGAACAGGTGGCTGGTCATTTACTGGGCTTATGTAAATACGTAATGTACCATGAATCACATCCACCTTTGATTCATCACCTGTAAACTGTTCCACAACTACAAAACCAATCTTGTCTTTCAGTGTTTCAGAGTCGTCGTGCTTATACATGAGCCGCTCTTGGAGAATATCCTCATTGGTAAAGACTGTGACAGGTTCCTTGGTATCTGGCTGTATGGTCAGCTCTCCGTGCTGAGGGCCCTGTGTAACGTTATACAGAAAAGCAACAGTACCCTGACCCACAGTGAAAAGTTGATTCTTGGTAATGATTTTTTCACCTCCTTCCACCACAACTAATGCCTTAGTAATCAGAACCGGTATGTCTGGATCAATGCCAATCAATATTGGATAAGTATAAACAGGGGATTGTTGATCACCAACAAATACTTGAAACTGAAAACTATCTTGGGTTTCTTCAGTGTTTCTAACAGTAGCCACATAAGTGAGTCCTACTTGTTTTAAATCCTCCTGTGTGAAGGTAGAACCTGCTCTTAGCTCCTTATTTTCCACCAGTAACTTTCCTTTACCAGGAGACTTTAGAATCACATACCTGAACGAGTCAGCAGGGATTAAATCTCCTTCTATTGCAGCCTCAAGTTCATTGTGTGTAATCTTGCCTCGTCTAACATTATTCAGCTCATTTGGAGATATTCTGAGAAGCGTTATTTTGGAACTTTTTATTTTAATAAGAAATACATTATCTTCAAGAATTTGTCGTCCAACTGTCACTGAAAACTTTAGTTTTTCAGTAATGTCTTGTGTTCGGACCTCAGGATCGGTGCTGAAGTATTGAAGGTGGCCCTGCTCTACATCGTACTGGTGGAATGCCCTGACTGATTTCCATTCCCCAGTAGCATCACGTTTCTGGACCTCACCATAACGTAATGGCTCAGTAATGTTGTATACCACATCTACCTCCTGATTGACTGCATTGGTCTCTACAGAGAGATTGCTCATGGTGATTAGACTCACGCCTCCCTGTGGAAGAATTAAACCTGTGTTCTTGCCCAATTGGAGGTCAGCTTTCACAGCCACAATTCTCAGGGAAGTTACATCACTCATCCTTTCTCCATCACTGACCTGAAGCAACAAGTGGGACACTTTTGCCCCACCGTGAACATAGCGAATATTTCCTCCTTTAAGATCCTGACATGAAAATTCTGCAATCCTCTGGCTGGGTCTTCTCGCATCTTCAACATAACCTTGATCTTCTTTATTAATCACAATGATTTTTAATTCAGCACAAATGTTGTCAGCATCTCTGGGTACAATGACATCTGGACCAAGGGTCTTCCAGGTGTTCTCAAGAATCATAAGATCCTTGTTTGGGAAGGTTAGTTCTGGTGGGTCATTGACTGGGACAATTGACACATTAAAAATATAACGTTGACCCTTCTTTAAACAATTTGGGATCTCTTGCTTACTATGAATGGATACTTCCAATATTAACTGGTCATGTAACACTTCAGATCCATCGTGATGGTATTTAATATAGCCACTGATCACATCCAACAAAGTGAATGCTTTTCTGCTTTTGGCACCTGGAATATTTAGTTCCAGATGTCCATGTTTGCCATCCTGAGTTATCTTGAAAACCACTTGGGAATGTCTTATTCCAATTCTGCGTATATCAATAGTAGGCTGGATGTGTTTGAGGTCCAAGGTAGAACTTCCTGCTTCCTTTACAGTCAATGGTCTCAGATCTAATAGTCTTGTAAAACCATTGAAGATATTGGACATGTTTTTAGTAATCACACATGGTGGATTGCTCTTTAGAATTCCCCGAAAACTTGCAATGGGTACAGGTGAAACCCTAACTTCTGCCTTGTTTTCACCTTCTTCCATTGCCACATTCTCTTCTTCTGTACATTCAGTGTTGACAGCCCTGGTGACTAAAGCATTGGCCAAGCTTTTCTGCTCTGAGTTTACCCGTATGTTGCGAATACAACCAATGAAGGAGCCAAACGCTGTTCTTTCCACCAACACATAAGATGGACCACGTTTAACTAGTTCAGCTGAAGTTTTGTTGTCTGTTCCACCAATGAACAGATGTCCTTGGAGACCCAGATATGACTTCTTATTGACAATTAGCTGGTTTTGGGATAATTTATCATCTACTGTAAGTTGTACATAACTTGTATTAAAAAGCATTTTAACACTGTGCCATTTTCCATCACTGACAAAATGCATATTGTCCAGTATAACAATTCCATTTCCATTATCAATTAAGATTCTTAAATAACCACCTACAATTTCTAAAGCAATAAAGTTTGTTTGCCATCCTGCGTGGTAAAGTAGAGGGGCTTGCAAAATAGCTGTCTTTAGAAAGCACTCAAATTTTCTTTCTCCTTTTGTACTCCAACTTGGAAGGGAAATAAAGGATCTTGGACCTAGAAAGTTGGCAGGATAATCGGCCCCTGCAACAATTACATTGCTGCATCCCTCCTCTGTGTTATACTCAGGCAGTGAAACAAGTGAGGATAACATGTCATGATCATTAAACTCGGCCTTGGAAATGCAACCTCTGAACATGGTGGATGTCCGTGATAAATGGGGGATCTTTGCATCTCCAGGTCCACCCAGATACAAGCCAAAGTTGAATTGCAGTTTATTAAAATGGTCAGGTACTTCCATGGTTCTAGAAAGTCCATCTACAGTCAAGGTTAGAGACTTATTTTCATGAACAAGAGAAACGTCATGCCAGACCAGGTTGTTAAGGTTTACATCCTTCTGAGAATCCAATGTCCCTTCTTTAGATCCAAGCTGCAATTTCACCTGAAAAATCAAAAAGTAACAGAAATTACTTTTAATGGGAATCTCCAAAGTTAAAAGCAACAAGATTAGTAACAGTGCGATTTCTCCATCCATCAGAGTTTGCACAGTTCTGCAGCAAGGTGGAGCGAAGTCTCGTGGATCGATCAGGACATGGCACAGGTCTCCAAATACACTTTAGTGGCCACTGTCATAGGTACTCCTGTACACCTGCTCGTTAATGCAAATAATCAGCCAATCACGTGGCAGCAACTCAAAGCATAACAGCATGCAGATATAGTCAAGAGATTCAGTTGTTGTTCAGAGCAAACATCAGACTGAGGAAGAAATGTGATCTAGGTGACTTTGAACATGGAATAATTGTTGGTGCCAGACAGAGTGATTTGAATATCTCAAAAACTGCACTTCTCCTGGAGTTTACACACACAACAGTCTCTAGAATTTACAGAGAATAATGCGAGAAACAAATACCTTCATTGAAGAGCAGTTCTGTGGGTGGAAATGCCTTCTTAATGAGAGAGCTCAGAGGGAAATGGACGAATTGCTTCAAGCTGACAGGAAGGCGACAGTAACTCAAATAACCATGCATTACAACAGTGGTGTGCAGAAGAGCATCTCTGAATGCACACCATGTCGAACCTTAAGGTGAATGGGCTACGGCAGCAGAAGACCACAAGCATATACGCAGGTACAGGAGGTATATCTCCTTAATGCCAGTCGGAGATGATCCAGCAGGTTTTTTTCCACTGAGGGTGGGTGAGACTACAACTGGAAGGTGAAATATGTTAGGTGAACCTCTTCACTCAGCAGGTGGTGAGAGTGTGGAACGAGCTACCAGTGCAAGTGGTGGACGCAGGTTCAATTTCAACATCTAAGAAAAGTTTGGATAAGTAGATGGATAGGAGGGGTATGGAAGCAGGATAATAGCTCAGTACGGACTAGATGGGTTGAAAGGACTGATTCTGTGTTCTAGTGCTCTGACTATGATCTGGCAGGAAAAGTAGAGAGTGGCCTAAAAATCAGAGATGGAGAGGGATTGACTATAATACACTTCAGTAAACCAAGGATTTAACTTTGAGTACCTCAGTTTCATTGGATTGTTTACTGGACACAGAGAATCCGCTGCTAACTGATCATACAGAAATACTGATGGCTGGACATCTGTCTACTGAGCTCCCTTCTGACTGCCAAGGCCTGGTTCCCACATTCCCTCCCATTCACCACAGCCTGACTTCCCTTCTACTGGACTGGGCCCCACTTATCAGTCTCCCTTCTAGTGATCGGAGCCCCACTTCTAAATATTCCTTCTTCTGACTGGGGCCCCTTTCCCGATTTCCCTTCCATAAATCAGGACCACACTCCCAAGCCTCCCTTCCACCAAATGGGGACACACTTCCTGATATCCCTTCCACTGATCCTCTTCCCACTTCCCAATCGCCTTTCCAGCAATTGTTGCTCAACTTCTAAACCTTCCTCTCACCGACTGGGGCTCCTCAACCTGGCCTCCCTTCCACCAATCTGAGCTGCACTTCCCAATGTTCCTTCTACTGATCAGGGCCGCACTTCCAAATCGCCATTCCACTGATCCGAGCCCCACTATCCAATCTCCTTCCCATTGATCTGAGCACCACTTCCCAATCTCCTTCCCACCGATCTGAGCCCCACTAACCAATCTACTTCCCATTCATCTGAGCTCCACTTCCCAATCTCCTTCCCACCGATCTGAGCCCCACTATCCAATCTCATTCCCATTGATCTGAGCCCCACTATCCAATCTCCTTCCCATTGATCTGAGCTCCACTTCCCAATCTCCTTCCCACCGATCTGAGCCCCACTTCCCAATCTCCTTCCCACCGACCTGAGCGCCACTTCCCAATCTCTCTTCAAACGATCTCAACCCCACTTCCCAATCTCCTTCCCACTGTTCTGAGCCCCACTTCCCAATCTCCTTCGCACCGATCTGAGCTCCACTTCCCAATCTCCTTCCACCGATCTCAGCTCCACTTCCTAATCTCCTTCAGACTTATCTGAGCTCCACTTCCCAATCCCCTTTCCACCGATCTGAGCTCCACTTCCCAATCTCCCTTCAACCGATCACAGCTCCACTTCCCAATCTCCTTCCCACTTATCTGAGCTCCACTTCCCAATCTCCTTCCCACCGATCTGAGCTCCATTTCCCAATAACCTTCTCACCAACCTGAGCCCTACTTCCCAATCTCCCTTCAAACGAACTGAACCCCACTTCCCAATCTTCTTCCCACCAATCAGAGCCCCACTTCCCAATCTCCCTTCCACCGATCTGAACCCCACTTCCCAATCTCCTTCCCACTGATCTGACCCCCACTATCCAATCTCCTTCCCATTCATCTGAGCTCCACTTCCCAATCTCCTTCCCACCGATATGAGCCCCACTTCCCATTCTCATTTTCACCGATCTGAGCCCAACTTCCCATCTCCCTTCCACTTCCCATCTCCCTTCCACTGAACTAAACCGCACTTCCCAATCTCCTTCCCACCGATTTGAGCCCCACTTCCCAATCTCCCTTCCACTGAACTGAACCCCACTTCCCAATCTCCTTTCCATCGATCTGAGCTCCACTTCCCAATCTCCTTTCCACTGACCTGAGCCCCACTATCCAATCTTCTTCCCATTGATCTGAGCTCCACTTCCCAATCTCTCTTCCACTGATCTGAGCTCCACTTCCCAATCTCGTTCCCACCGATCTGAGCTCCATTTCCCAATCTCCTTCACACCGATCTGAGCCCCACTTCCCAATCTCCTTCCCACCGATCTGAGCCCCACTTTCCAATCTCCCTTCCACCGATCTAAACCCCACTTCCCAATCTCCTTCCCACTAATCTGAGCCCCACCATCCAATCTCCTTCCCACTGATCTGAGCCCCACTATCCAATCTCCTTCCCATTCATCTGAGCACCACTTCCCAATCTCCTTCCCACTGATCTGAGCCCCACTAACCAATCTACTTCCCATTCATCTGAGCTCCACTTCCCAATCTCCTTCCCACCGATCTGAGCCCCACTATCCAATCTCATTCCCATTGATCTGAGCCCCACTATCCAATCTCCTTCCCATTGATCTGAGCTCCACTTCCCAATCTCCTTCCCACCGATCTGAGCCCCACTTCCCAATCTCCTTCCCACCGACCTGAGCGCCACTTCCCAATCTCTCTTCAAACGATCTCAACCCCACTTCCCAATCTCCTTCCCACTGTTCTGAGCCCCACTTCCCAATCTCCTTCGCACCGATCTGAGCTCCACTTCCCAATCTCCCTTCCACCGATCTCAGCTCCACTTCCTAATCTCCTTCAGACTTATCTGAGCTCCACTTCCCAATCCCCTTTCCACCGATCTGAGCTCCACTTCCCAATCTCCCTTCAACCGATCTCAGCTCCACTTCCCAATCTCCTTCCCACTTATCTGAGCTCCACTTCCCAATCTCCTTCCCACCGATCTGAGCTCCATTTCCCAATAACCTTCTCACCAACCTGAGCCCTACTTCCCAATCTCCCTTCAAACGAACTGAACCCCACTTCCCAATCTTCTTCCCACCAATCAGAGCCCCACTTCCCAATCTCCCTTCCACCGATCTGAACCCCACTTCCCAATCTCCTTCCCACTGATCTGACCCCCACTATCCAATCTCCTTCCCATTCATCTGAGCTCCACTTCCCAATCTCCTTCCCACCGATATGAGCCCCACTTCCCATTCTCATTTTCACCGATCTGAGCCCAACTTCCCATCTCCCTTCCACTTCCCATCTCCCTTCCACTGAACTAAACCGCACTTCCCAATCTCCTTCCCACCGATTTGAGCCCCACTTCCCAATCTCCCTTCCACTGAACTGAACCCCACTTCCCAATCTCCTTTCCATCGATCTGAGCTCCACTTCCCAATCTCCTTTCCACTGACCTGAGCCCCACTATCCAATCTTCTTCCCATTGATCTGAGCTCCACTTCCCAATCTCTCTTCCACTGATCTGAGCTCCACTTCCCAATCTCGTTCCCACCGATCTGAGCTCCATTTCCCAATCTCCTTCACACCGATCTGAGCCCCACTTCCCAATCTCCTTCCCACCGATCTGAGCCCCACTTTCCAATCTCCCTTCCACCGATCTAAACCCCACTTCCCAATCTCCTTCCCACTAATCTGAGCCCCACCATCCAATCTCCTTCCCACTGATCTGAGCCCCACTATCCAATCTCCTTCCCATTGATCTGAGCTCCACTTCCCAATCTCCTTCCCACCGATCCGAGCCCCACTTCCCAATCTCCTTCCCACCGATCTGAGCTCCACGTCCCAATCTCCTTCCCATCGATCTGAGCCCCACTTCCCAATCTCCTTCCCACCGATCAGAGCCCCACTTCCCAATCTCCTTCATATTGATCTCAGCTCCACTTCCCAATCTCCTTCCCACCGATCTGAGCCCCACTTCCCAATCTCCTTCAAACCGATCTGAGCCCCAATTCCCAATCTCCCATCCACCGAACTGAACCCCACTTCCCAATCTCCTTTCCACCGAGCTGAGCCCCACTATCCAATCTCCTTCCCATTGATCTGAGCTCCACTTCCCAAGCTACTTCCCACCGATCTGAGCCCCACTTCCCAATCTCTCTTCCACGGATCTGAACCCCACTTCCCAATCTCCTTCCCACCGATCTGAGCTCCACTTCGCAATCACCTTTCCACCGATTTGAGCCCCACTTCCCAATCTCCCTTCCACTGATCTGAGCTCCACTTCCCAATCTTGTTCCCACCGATCAGAGCTCCATTTCCCAATCTCCTTCCCAACGATCTGAGCCCCACTTCCCAATCTCCTTCCCACCGATCTGAGCCCCACTTTCCAATCTCCCTTCCACCGATCTAAACCCCACTTCCCAAATCACCTTCCCATTCATCTGAGCCCCACTATCCAATCTCCTTCCCACTGATCTGAGCCCCACTTCCCAATCTCCTTCCCAGTAATCTGAGCCCCACTTCCCAATCTCCTTCCCACCGATCTGAGCCCCACTTCCCAATCTCCTTCCCACCGATCAGAGCCCCACTTCCCAATCTCTCTGCAAACGATCTGAACCCCACTTCCCAATCTCCTTCCCACTGATCTGAGCTCCACTTCCCAATCTCCTTCCCACCGATCTGAGCCCCACTTCCCAATCTCCTTCAAACCGATCTGAGCCCCAATTCCCAATCTCCCATCCACCGAACTGAACCCCACTTCCCAATCTCCTTTCCACCGATCTGAGCCCCACTATCCAATCTCCTTCCCATTGATCTGAGCTCCACTTCCCAAGCTTCTTCCCACCGATCTGAGCCCCACTTCCCAATCTCCCTTCCACGGAACTGAACTCCACTTCCCAATCTCCTTCCCACTGATCTGAGCCCCACTTCCCAATCTCCTTCCCACCGATCTGAGCTCCACTTCGCAATCACCTTTCCACCGATCTGAGCCCCACTATCCAATCTCCTTTCCATTGATCTGACCCTAACTTCCCAATTTCCTTCCCACCGATCTGAGCTCCACTTCCCAATCTCCTTCCCACCGATCTGAGCTCCACTTCCCAATTTCCTTCCCACCGATCTGAGCTCCACTTCCCAATCTCCTTCCCACCGATCTGAGCTCCACTTCCCAATCTCCTTCCCACCGATCTGAGCCCCACTTCCCAATCTCCCTTCCACCGATCTGTACCCCACTTCCCAATCTCCTTCCCACCGATCTGAGTCCCACTTATCAATCTCCTTCCCAGCGATCGGAGCTTCACTTCCCAATCTCCTTTCCACCGATCTGAGCCCCACTTCCCATATCCTTCCCTCCGATCTGAGCTCCACTTCCCAATCACCCTTCCACTGATCTGAGCTCCACTTCCCAATCTCCTTCCCACCGATCTGAGCCCCACTTCCCAATCTCCTTCCCACCGATCTGAGCCCCACTTCCCAATCTCCTTCAAACCGATCTGAGCCCCAATTCCCAATCTCCCATCCACCGAACTGAACCCCACTTCCCAATCTCCTTTCCACCGATCTGAGCCCCACTATCCAATCTCCTTCCCATTGATCTGAGCTCCACTTCCCGAGCTCCTTCCCACCGATCTGAGCCCCACTTCCCAATCTCCCTTCCACGGATCTGAACCCCACTTCCCAATCTCCTTTCCACTGATCTGAGCACCACTTCCCAATCCCCTTTCCACCGATCTGAGCTCCACTTCCCAATCTCCCTTCCACCGATCTCAGCTCCACTTCCTAATCTAATTCAGACTTATCTGAGCTCCACTTCCCAATCCCCTTTCCACCGATCTGAGCTCCACTTCCCAATCTCCCTTTCACCGATCTTAGCTCCACTTCCCAATCTCCTTCCCACTTATCTGAACTCCACTTCCCAATCTCCTTCCCACCGATCTGAGCTGCATTTCCCAATAACCTTCTCACCAACCTGAGCCCTACTTCCCAATCTCCCTTCGAACGAACTGAACCCCACTTCCCAATCTTCTTCCCACCAATCAGAGCACCACTTCCCAATCTCCTTCCCACTGATCTGACCCCCACTATCCAATCTCCTTCCCATTCATCTGAGCTCCACTTCCCAATCTCCTTCCCACCGATATGAGCCCCACTTCCCAATCTCATTTTCACCGATCTGAGCCCAACTTCCCATCTCCCTTCCACTTCCCATCTCCCTTCCACCGAACTAAACCGCACTTCCCAATCTCCTTCCCACCGATTTGAGCCCCACTTCCCAATCTCCCTTCCACTGAACTGAACCCCACTTCCCAATCTCCTTTCCATCGATCTGAGCTCCACTTCCCAATCTCCTTTCCACCGACCTGAGCCCCACTATCCAATCTCCTTCCCATTGATCTGAGCTCCACTTCCCAATCTCCCATCCACTGATCTGAGCTCCACTTCCCAATCTCGTTCCCACCGATCTGAGCTCCATTTCCCAATCTCCTTCACACCGATCTGAGCCCCACTTCCCAATCTCCTTCCCACCGATCTGAGCCCCACTTTCCAATCTCCCTTCCACCGATCTAAACCCCACTTCCCAATCTCCTTCCCACTAATCTGAACCCCACTTCCCAATCTCCTTCCCACTGATCTGAGCCCCACTATCCAATCTCCATCCCATTGATCTGAGCTCCACTTCCCAATCTCCTTCCCACCGATCAGAGCCCCACTTCCCAATCTCCCTTCCACCGAACTGAACTGCACGTCCCAATCTCCTTTCAATCGATCTGAGCTCCACTTCCCAATCTCCTTCCCATTGATCTCAGCTCCACTTCCCAATCTCCTTCCCACCGATCTGAGCCCCACTTCCCAATCTCCTTCAAACCGATCTGAGCCCCAATTCCCAATCTCCCATCCACCGAACTGAACCCCACTTCCCAATCTCCTTTCCACCGATCTGAGCCCCACTATCCAATCTCCTTCCCATTGATCTGAGCTCCACTTCCCGAGCTCCTTCCCACCGATCTGAGCCCCACTTCCCAATCTCCCTTCCACGGATCTGAACCCCACTTCCCAATCTCCTTCCCACTGATCTGAGCCCCACTTCCCAATCTCCTTCCCACCGATCTGAGCTCCACTTCGCAATCACCTTTCCACCAATCTGAGCCCCACTATCCAATCTCCTTCCCACCGATCTCAGCCACACTTCCCAATCTCCTTCCCACCGATCGGAGCTCCAACTCCCATCTCCTTTCCACCGATCTCAGCCCCACTGCCCAATCTCCTTCCCACTGATCTGAGCTCCACTTCCCAATCTCCCTTCCACTGATCTAAGCTCCACTTCCAATCTCCTTCCCACTGATCTGAGCTCTGCTTCCCAATCTCCTTCCCACCGATATGAGCCCCACTTCCCAATCTCCTTTTCACCGATCTGAGCCCCACTTCGCAATCTCCCTTCCACCGAACTGAACCCCACTCCCAATCTCCTTTGCATCGATCTAAGCTACACTTCCCAATCTCCCTTCCACTGATCTGAGCTCCACTTCCCAATCTCCTTCCCACCGATCTGAGCTCCATTTCCCAATCACCTTCTCACCGAACTGAGCCCCACTTCCCAATCTGCTTCCCACTGATCTGAGCCCCACTTTCCAATCTCCCTTCCACCGATCTAAACCCCACTTCCCAATCTCCTTCCCACTAATCTGAGCCCCACTATCCAATCTCCTTCCCACTGATCTGAGCCCCACTTCCCAATCTCCTTCCCATTGATCTGAGCCGCACTTCCCAATCTCCTTCCCACCGATCTGAGCTCCACTTCGCAATCACCTTTCCACCGATCTGAGCCCCACTATCCAATCTCCTTTCCATTCATCTGACCCTAACTTCCCAATTTCCTTCCCACCGATCTGAGCTCCACTTCCCAATCTCCTTCCCACCGATCTGAGCCCCACTTCCCAATTTCCTTCCCACCGATCTCAGCCACACTTCCCAATCTCCTTCCCACCGATCGGAGCTCCAATTCCCATCTTCTTTCCACCGATCTCAGCCCCACTTCCCAATCTCCTTCCCACTGATCAGAGCTTCACTTCCCAATCTCCCTTCCACTGACCTAAGCTCCATTTCCCAATCTCCTTCCCACTGATCTGAGCCCCACTTCCCAATCTCCTTCCCAGCGATCTGAGCTCCACTTCGCAATCACCTTTCCACCGAACTGAGCCCCACTATCCAATCTCCTTTCCATTGATCTGACACTAACTTCCCAATTTCCTTCCCACCGATCTGAGCTCCACTTCCCAATCTCCTTCCCACCGATCTGAGCCCCACTTCCCAATCTCCTTCCCACCGATCTCAGCCACACTTCCCAATCTCCTTCCCACCGATCGGAGCTCCAACTCCCATCTCCTTTCCACCGATCTCAGCCCCACTTCCCAATCTCCTTCCCACTGATCTGAGCTCCAATTCCCAATCTCCCTTCCACTGATCTAAGCTCCACTTCCCAATCTCCTTCCCACTGATCTGAGCTCCGCTTCCCAATCTCCTTCCCACCGATATGAGCCCCACTTCCCACTCTCCTTTTCACCGATCTGAGCCCCACTTCCCAATCTCCGTTCCACCGAACTGAACCCCACTCCCAATCTCCTTTGCATCGATCTGAGCTACACTTCCCAATCTCCCTTCCACTGATCTGAGCTCCACTTCCCAATCTCCTTCCCACCGATCTGAGCTCCATTTCCCAATCACCTTTTCACCGATCTGAGCCCCACTTCCCAATCTCCTTCCCACCGATCTGAGCCCCACTTTCCAATCTCCCTTCCACCGATCTAAACCACACTTCCCAATCTCCTTCCCACTAATCTGAGCCCCACTATCCAATCTCCTTCCCACTGATCTGAGCCCCACTTCCCGATCTCCTTTCCATTGATCTGACCCTAACTTCCCAATTTCCTTCCCACCGATCTGAGCTCCACTTCCCAATCTCCTTCCCACCGATCGGAGCTCCAATTCCCATCTTCTTTCCACCGATCTCAGCCCCACTTCCCAATCTCCTTCCCACTGATCTGAGCTTCACTTCCCAATCTCCCTTCCACTGATCTAAGCTCCACTTCCCAATCTCCTTCCCACTGATCTGAGCTCCACTTCCCAATCTCCTTCCCACCGATATGAGCCCCACTTACCAATTCCTTTTCACCGATCTGAGCCCAACTTCCCATCTCCCTTCCACTTCCCATCTCCCTTCCACCGAACTGAACCGCACTTCCCAATCTCCTTCCCACCGATTTTAGCCCCACTTCCCAATCTCCCTTCCACCGAACTGAACCCCACTCCCAATCTCCTTTCCATCGATCTGAGCTCCACTTCCCAATCTCCCTTCCACTGATCTGAGCTCCACTTCCCAATCTCGTTCCCACCGATCTGAGCTCCATTTCCCAATCTCCTTCTCACCGATCTGAGCCCCACTTCCCAATCTCCTTCCCACCGATCTGAGCCCCACTATCCAATCTCCTTCCCACTGATCTGAGCCCGACTTCCCAATCTCCTTCCCACTAATCTGAGCCCCACTTCCCAATCTCCTTCCCACCGATCTGAGCCCCACTTCCCAATCTCCTTCCCACCGATCTGAGCCCCACTTCCCAATCTCTCTGCAAACGATCTGAACCCCACTTCCCAATCTCCTTCCCACTGATCTGAGCCCCACGTCCCAATCTCTCTGCAAACGATCTGAACCCCACTTCCCAATCTCCTTCCCACCGATCTGAGTCCCAATTACCAATCTCCTTCCCAGCGATCGGAGCTACACTTCCCAATCTCCTTTCCACCGATCTGAGCCCCACTTCCCAATCTCCTTCCCACCGATCTGAGCTCCACTTCCCAGTCACCCTTCCACTGATCTGAGCTCCACTTCCCAATCTCCTTCCACCGATCTGAGCCCCACTTCCCAATCTCCTTCACACTGATCAGAGCCCCACTTCCCAATCTCCCTTCCACCTATCTGAGCTTCACTTCCCAATATCCTTCCCACCGATCGGAGCTCCACTTCCCAATCTCCTTTCCACTGATCTGAGCACCACTTCCCAATCCCCTTTCCACCGATCTGAGCTCCACTTCCCAATCTCCCTTCCACCGATCTCAGCTCCACTTCCTAATCTCCTTCCCACTTATCTGAGCTCCACTTCCCAATCCCCTTTCCACCGATCTGAGGTCCACTTCCCAATCTCCCTTCCACCGATCTCAGCTCCACTTCCCAATCTCCTTCCCACTTATCTGAGCTCCACTTCCCAATCTCCTTCCCACCGATCTGAGCTCCATTTCCCAATAACCTTCTCACCAACCTGAGCCCCAATTCCCAATCTCCCTTCGAACGAACTGAACCCCACATCCCAATCTTCTTCCCACCAATCAGAGCCCCACTTCCCAATCTCCCTTCCACCGATCTGAACCAGACTTCCCAATCTCCTTCCCACTGATCTGAGCCCCACTATCCAATCTCCTTCCCATTGATCTGAGCTCCACTTCCCAATCTCCTTCCCACCGATTTGAGCTCCACTTCCCAATCTCCTTCCCACCAATCTGAGCTCCACTTCCCAATTTCCTTTCCACCGATCTGAGCCCCACTATCCAATCTCCTTCCCACTGATCTGAGTTCCACTTCCCAATCTCCTTCCCACCGATCTGAGCGCCACTTCCCAATCTCCCTTCAACCGATCTGAACCCCACTTCACAATCTCCCTTCCACCAAACTGAACCCCAATTCCCAATCTTCATCCCACAAATCAGAGCCCCACTTCCCAATCACCTTCCCACCGATCTGATCCCCATTTCCCAATCTCCTTCCCACCGATCGGAGCTCCACTTCCCAATCCCCTTTCCACCGATCTGAGGTCCACTTCCCAATCTCCCTTCCACCGATCTCAGCTCCACTTCCCAATCTCCTTCCCACTTATCTGAGCTCCACTTCCCAATCTCCTTCCCACCAATCTGAGCTCCATTTCCCAATAACCTTCTCACCAACCTGAGCCCCACTTCCCAATCTCCCATCGAACGAACTGAACCCCACTTCCCAATCATCTTCCCACCAATCAGAGCCCCACTTCCCAATCTCCCTTTCACCGATCTGAACCCCACTTCCCAATCTCCTTCCCACTGATCTGAGCCCCACTATCCAATCTCCTTCCCACCGATCTGAGCCCCACTTCCCAATCTCCTTCCCACCGATCAGAGCCCCACTTCCCAATCTCCCTTCCACCGAACTGAACCCCACGTCCCAATCTCCTTTCCATCGATCTGAGCTCCACTTCCCAATCTCCTTCCCATTGATCTGAGCTCCACTTCCCAATCTCCTTCCCACCGATCTGAGCCCCACTTCCCAATTTCCTTCAAACTGATCTGAGCCCCAATTCCCAATCTCCCATCCACCGAACTGAACCCCACTTCCCAATCTCCTTTCCACCGATCTGAGACCCACTATCCAATCTCCTTCCCATTCATCTGAGCTCCACTTCCCAAGCTCCTTCCCACTGATCTGAGCCCCACTTCCCAATCTCCTTCCCACCGATCTGAGCTCCACTTCGCAATCACCTTTCCACCGATCTGAGCCCCACTATCCAATCTCCTTTCCATTGATTTGACCCTAACTTCCCAATTTCCTTCCCACCGATCTGAGCTCCACTTCCCAATCTCCTTCCCACCGATCTGAGCCCCACTTCCCAATCTCCTTCCCACCGATCGGAGCTCCAACTCCCATCTCCTTTCCACCGATCTCAGCACCACTTCCCAATCTCCTTCCCACTGATCTGAGCTCCACTTCCCAATCTCCCTTCCACTGATCTAAGCTCCACTTCCCAACCTCCTTCCCACTGATCTGAGCTCCACTTCCCAATCTCCTTCCCACCGATATGAGCCCCACTTCCCAATCTCCTTTTCAACGATCTGAGCCCAACTTCCCATCTCCCTTCCAATTCCCATCTCCCTTCCACCGAACTGAACCGCACTTCCCAATCTCCTTCCCACCGATTTGAGCCCCACTTCCCAATCTCCCTTCCACCGAACTGAACCCCACTTCCCAATCTCCTTTCCATCGATCTGAGCTCCACTTCCCAATCTCCCTTCCACTGATCTGAGCTCCACTTGCCAATCTCGTTCCCATCGATCTGAGCTCCATTTCCCAATCACCTTCTCACCGACCTGAGCCCCACTTCCCAATCTCCTTCCCACCGATCTGAGCCCCACTTTCCAATCTCCCTTCCACCGATCTAAACCCCACTTCCCAATCTCCTTCCCACTAATCTGAGCCCCACTATCCAATCTCCTTCCCACTGATCTGAGCCCCACTTCCCAATCTCCTTCCCACCGATCTGAGCCCCACTTCCCAATCTCCTTCCCACCGATCTGAGCCCCACTTCCCAATCTCTCTACAAACGATCTGAACCCCACTTCCCAATCTCCTTCCCACTGATCTGAGCCCCACTTCCCAATCTCCTTCTCACCGATCAGAGCTCCACTTCCCAATCAACTTTCCACCGATCTGAGCCCCACTATCCAATCTCCTTCCCATTGATCTGAGCTCCACTTCCCAAACTCCTTCCCACCGATCTGAGCTCCACTTCCGAATCTTCTTCCCACCGATCAGAGCCCCACTTCCCAATCTCCCTTCCACCGAACTGAACCCCACGTCCCAATCTCCTTTCCATTGATCTGAGCTCCACTTCCCAATCTCCTTCCCACCGATCTGAGCCCCACTTCCCAATCCTCTTCAAACCGATCTGAGCCCCAATTCCCAATCTCCCATCCACCGAACTGAACCCCACTTCCCAATCTCCTTTCCACCGATCTGAGCCCCACTATCCAATCTCCTTCCCATTGATCTGAGCTCCACTGCCCAAGCTCCTTCCCACTGATCTGAGCCCCACTTCCCAATCTCCTTCCCACCGATCTGAGCTCCACTTCGCAATCACCTTTCCACCGATCTGAGCCCCACTATCCAATCTCCTTTCCATTGATCTGACCCTAGCTTCCCAATTTCCTTCCCACCGATCTGAGCTCCACTTCCCAATCTCCTTCCCACCGATCTGAGCCCCACTTCCCAATCTCCTTCCCACCGATCTCAGTCACACTTCCCAATCTCCTTCCCACCGATCGGAGCTCCAACTCCCATCTCCTTTCCACCGATCTCAGCCCCACTTCCCAATCTCCTTCCCACTGATCTGAGCTCCACTTCCCAATCTCCCTTCCACTGATCTAAGCTCCACTTCCCAATCTCCTTCCCACTGATCTGAGCCCCACTTCCCAATCTCCTTCCCACCGATCTGAGCCCCACTTTCCAATCTCCCTTCCACCGATCTAAACCCCACTTCCCAATCTCCTTCCCACTAATCTGAGCCCCACTATCCAATCTCCTTCCCACTGATCTGAGCCCCACTTCCCAATCTCCTTCCCACTAATCTGAGCCCCACTTCCCAATCTCCTTCCCACCGATCTGAGCACCACATCCCAATCTCCTTCCCACCGATCTGAGCCCCACTTCCCAAACTCTCTGCAAACGATCTGAACCCCACTTCCCAATCTCCTTCTCACCGATCAGACCTCCACTTCCCAATCAACTTTCCACCGATCTGAGCCCCACTATCCAATCTCCTTCCCATTGATCTGAGCTCCACTTACCAATCTCCTTCCCACCGATCTGAGCTCCACTTCCCAATCTCCTTCCCACCGATCAGAGCCCCACTTCCCAATCTCCCTTCCACCGAACTGAACCCCACGTCCCAATCTCCTTTCCATCGATCTGAGCTCTACTTCCCCATCTCCTTCCCATTGATCTGAGCTCCACTTCCCAATCTCCTTCCCACTGATCTGAGCCCCACTTCCCAATCTCCCTTCCACGGATCTGAACCCCACTTCCCAATCTCCCTCCCACTGATCTGAGCTCCACTTCCCAATCTCGTTCCCACCGATCTGAGCTCCATTTCCCAATCTCCTTCTCACCGATCTGAGCCCCACTTCCCAATCTCCTTCCCACCGATCTGAGCCCCACTTTCCAATCTCCCTTACACCGATCTAAACCCCACTTCCCAATCTCCTTCCCACTAATCTGAGCCCCACTTCCCAATCTCCTTCCAACCGATCTGAGCCCCACTTCCCAATCTCCTTCCCACCGACCTGAGCCCCACTTCCCAATCTCTCTGCAAACGATCTGAACCCACTTCCCAATCTCCTTCCCACTGATCTGAGCCCCACTTCCCAATCTCTATGCAAACAATCTGAACCCCACTTCCCAATCTCCTTCCCACTGACCTGAGCCCCACTTCCCAATCTCCGTCACACCGATCAGAGCTCCACTTCCCAATCAACTTTCCACCGATCTGAGCCCCACTATCCAATCTCCTTCCCATTGATCTGAGCTCCACTTCCCAATCTCCTTCCCACCGATCTGAGCTCCACTTCCCAATCTTCTTCCCACCGATCTGAGCCCCACTTCCCAATCTCCCTTCCACCGATCTGTACCCCACTTCCCAATCTCCTTCCCACCGATCTGAGTCCCAATTCCCAATCTCCTTCCCAGCGATCGGAGCTACACTTCCCAATCTCCTTTCCACCGATCTGAGCCCCACTTCCCAATCTCCTTCCCACCGATCTGAGCTCCACTTCCCAATCACCCTTCCACTGATCTGAGCTCCATTTCCCAATCTCCTTCCACCGATCTGAGCCCCACTTCCCAATCTCCTTCACACCGATCAGAGCCCCACTTCCCAATCTCCCTTCCACCTATCTGAGCTTCACTTCCCAATATCCTTCCCACCGATCTGAGCTCCACTTCCCAATCTCCTTTCCGCTGATCTGAGCACCACTTCCCAATCCCCTTTCCACCGATCTGAGCTCCACTTCCCAATCTCCCTTCCACCGATCTCAGCTGTACTTCCTAATCTCCTTCCCACTTATCTGAGCTCCACTTCCCAATCCCCTTTCCACTGATCTGAGGTCCACTTCCCAATCTCCCTTCCACCGATCTCAGCTCCACTTCCCAATCTCCTTCCCACTTATCTGAGCTCCACTTCCCAATCTCCTTCCCACCGATCTGAGCTCCATTTCCCAACAACCTTCTCATCAACCTGAGCCCCACTTCCCAATCTCCCTTCGAAAGAACTGAACCCCACTTCCCAATCTTCTTCCCACCAATCAGAACCCCACTTCCCAATCTCCCTTCCACCGATCTGAACCCCACTTCCCAATCTCCTTCCCACTGATCTGAGCCCCACTATCCAATCTCCTTCCCATTGATCTGAGCTCCACTTCCCAATCTCCTTCCCACCGATCTGAGCCCCACTTCCCAATCTCCTTACCACCGATCTCAGCCACACTTCCCAATCTCCTTCCCACCGATCGGAGCTCCAATTCCCAGCTTCTTTCCACCGATCTCAGCCCCACTTCCCAATCTCCTTCCCACTGATCTGAGCTTCACTTCCCAATCTCCCTTCCACTGATCTAAGCTCCACTTCCCAATCTCCTTCCCACTGATCTGAGCTCCACTTCCCAATCTCCTTCCCACCGATATGAGCCCCACTTACCAATTCCTTTCCACCGATCTGAGCCCAACTTCCCAATCTCCTTCCCACCGATCTGAGCTCCACTTCGCAATCACCTTTCCACCGATTTGAGCCCCACTATCCAATCTCCTTTCCATTGATCTGACCCTAACTTCCCAATTTCCTTCCCACCGATCTGAGCTCCACTTCCCAATCTCCTTCCCACCGATCTGAGCCCCACTTCCCAATCTCCTTCCCACCGATCTCAGTCACACTTCCCAATCTCCTTCCCACCGATCGGAGCTCCAACTCCCATCTCCTTTCCACCGATCTCAGCCCCAATTCCCAATCTCCTTCCCACTGATCTGAGCTCCACTTACCAATCTCCCTTCCACCGATCTCAGCTCCACTTCCTAATCTCCTTCCCACTTATCTGAGCTCCACTTCCCAATCCCCTTTCCACCGATCTGAGGTCCACTTCCCAATCTCCCTTCCACCGATCTCAGCTCCACTTCCCAATCTCCTTCCCACTTATCTGAGCTCCACTTCCCAATCTCCTTCCCACCGATCTGAGCTCCATTTCCCAATAACCTTCTCACCAACCTGAGCCCCAATTCCCAATCTCCCTTCGAACGAACTGAACCCCACATCCCAATCTTCTTCCCACCAATCAGAGCCCCACTTCCCAATCTCCCTTCCACCGATCTGAACCCCACTTCCCAATCTCCTTCCCACTGATCTGAGCCCCACTATCAAATCTCCTTCCCATTGATCTGAGCTCCACTTCCCAATCTCCTTCCCACCGATCTGAGCTCCACTTCCCAATCTCCTTCCCACCAATCTGAGCTCCACTTCCCAATCTCCTTCACACTGATCTGAGCCCCACTTCCCAATCATCTTTCCACCGATCGGAGTCCCACTATCCAATCTCCTTCCCACTGATCTGAGCCCCACTTCCCAAACTCCCTTCCACCGAATTGAACCCCACTTCCCAATTTCCTTTCCACCGATCTGAGCCCCACTATCCAATCTCCTTCCCACTGATCAGAGTTCCACTTCCCAATCTCCTTCCCACCGATCTGAACCCCACTTCACAATCTCCCTTCCACCAAACTGAACCCCAATTCCCAATCTTCATCCCACTAATCAGAGCCCAACTTCCCAATCTCCTTCCCACCGATCTGATCCCCACTTCCCAATCTCCTTCCCACCGATCGGAGCTCCACTTCCCAATCCCCTTTCCACCGATCTGAGGTCCACTTCCCAATCTCCCTTCCACCGATCTCAGCTCCACTTCCCAATCTCCTTCCCACTTATCTGAGCTCAACTTCCCAATGTCCTTCCCACCAATCTGAGCTCCATTTCCCAATAACCTATTCACCACCAAGAGCCCCACTTCCCAATCTCCCATCGAACGAACTGAACCCCACTTCCCAATCATCTTCCCACCAATCAGAGCCCCACTTCCCAATCTCCCTTTCACCGATCTGAACCCCACTTCCCAATCTCCTTCCCACTGATCTGAGCCCCACTATCCAATTTCCTTCCCATTGATCTGAGCTCCACTTCCCAATCTCCTTCCCACCGATCTGAGCCCCACTTCCCAATCTCCTTCCCACCGATCAGAGCCCCACTTCCCAATCTCCCTTCCACCGAACTCAACCCCACGTCCCAATCTCCTTTCCATTGATCTGAGCTCCACTTCCCAATCTCCTTCCCATTGATCTGAGCTCCACTTCCCAATCTCCTTCCCACCGATCTGAGCCCCACTTCCCAATCTCCTTCAAACCGATCTGAGCCCCAATTCCCAATCTCCCATCCACCGAACTGAACCCCACTTCCCAATCTCCTTTCCACCGATCTGAGCCCCACTATCCAATCTCCTTCCTATTGATCTGAGCTCCACTTCCCAATCTCCTTCCCACTCATCTGAGCTCCACTTCCCAATCTCCTTCCCACCGATATGAGCCCCACTTCCCAATCTCCTTTTCACCGATCTGAGCCCAACTTCCCATCTCCCTTCCAATTCCCATCTCCCTTCCACCAAACTGAACCGCACTTCCCAATCTCCTTCCCACCGATTTGAGCCCCACTTCCCAATCTCCCTTCCACCAAACTGAACCCCACTTCCCAATCTCCTTTCCATCGATCTGAGCTCCACTTCCCAATCTCCCTTCCACTATCTGAGCTCCACTTGCCAATCTCGTTCCCATCGATCTGAGCTCCATTTCCCAATCACCTTCTCACCGATCTGAGCCCCACTTCCCAATCTCCTTCCCACCGATCTGAGCCCCACTTTCCAACCTCCCTTCCACCGATCTAAACCCCACTTCCCAATCTCCTTCCCACTGATCTGAGCCCCACTTCCCAATCTCCTTCCCACTAATCTGAGCCCCACTTCCCAATCTCCTTCCCACCGATCTGAGCCCCACTTCCCAATCTCCTTCCCACTGATCTGAGCCCCACTTCCCAATCTGTCTGCAAACGATCTGAACCCCACTTCCCGATCTCCTTCCCACTGATCTGAGCCCCACTTCCCAATCTCCTTCTCACTGATCAGAGCTCCACTTCCCAATCAACTTTCCACCGATCTGAGCCCCACTATCCAATCTCCTTCCCATTGATCTGAGCTCCACTTCCCAAACTCCTTCCCACCGATCTGAGCTCCACTTCCCAATCTCCTTCCCACCGATCAGAGCCCCACTTCCCAATCTCCCTTCCACCGAACTGAACCCCACGTCAAAATCTCCTTTCCATTGATCTGAGCTCCACTTCCCAATCTCCTTCCCACCGATCTGAGCCCCACTTCCCAATCTCCTTCAAACCGATCTGAGCCCCAATTCCCAATCTCCCATCCACCGAACTGAACCCCACTTCCCAATCTCCTTTCCACCGATCTGAGCCCCACTAACCAATCTCCTTCCCATTGATCTGAGCTCCACTGCCCAAGCTCCTTCCCACTGATCTGAGCCCCACTTCCCAATCTCCTTCCCACCGATCTGAGCTCCACTTCGCAATCACCTTTCCACCGATCTGAGCCCCACTATCCAATCTCCTTTCCATTGATCTGACCCTAACTTCCCAATTTCCTTCCCACCGATCTGAGCTCCACTTCCCAATCTCTCTGCAAACGATCTGAACCCCACTTCCCAATCTCCTTCTCACCGATCAGACCTCCACTTCCCAATCAACTTTCCACCGATCTGAGCCCCACTATCCAATTTCCTTCTCATTGATCTGAGCTCCACTTCCCAATCTCCTTCCCACCGATCTGAGCTCCACTTCCCAATCTCCTTCCCACCGATCAGAGCCCCACTTCCCAATCTCACTTCCACCGAACTGAACCCCACGTCCCAATCTCCTTTCCATCGATCTGAGCTCCACTTCCCCATCTCCTTCCCATTGATCTGAGCTCCACTTCCCAATCTCCTTCCCACTGATCTGAGCCCCACTTCCCAATCTCCCTTCCACGGATCTGAACCCCACTTCCCAATCTCCCTTCCACTGATCTGAGCTCCACTTCCCAATCTCGTTCCCACCGATCTGAGCTCCATTTCCCAATCTCCTTCTCACCGATCTGAGCCCCACTTCCCAATCTCCTTCCCACCGATCTGAGCCCCACTTTCCAATCTCCCTTCCACCGATCTAAACCCCACTTCCCAATCTCCTTCCCACTAATCTGAGCCCCACTTCCCAATCTCCTTCCAACCGATCTGAGCCCCACTTCCCAATCTCCTTCCCTCCGATCTGAGCCCCACTTCCCAATCTCTCTGCAAACGATCTGAACCCCACTTCCCAATCTCCTTCCCACTGATCTGAGCCCCACTTCCCAATCTCTATGCAAACGATCTGAACCCCACTTCCCAATCTCCTTCCCACTGACCTGAGCCCCACTTCCCAATCTCCGTCACACCGATCAGAGCTCCACTTCCCAATCAACTTTCCACCGATCTGAGCCCCACTATCCAATCTCCTTCCCATTGATCTGAGCTCCACTTCCCAATCTCCTTCCCACTGATCTGAGCTCCACTTCCCAATCTCTTTCCACCGATCTGTACCCCACTTCCCAATCTCCTTCCCGCCGATCTGAGTCCCAATTCCCAATCTCCTTCCCAGCGATCGGAGCTACACTTCCCAATCTCCTTTCCACCGATCTGAGCCCCACTTCCCAATCTCCTTCCCACCGATCTGAGCTCCACTTCCCAATCACCCTTCCCACCGATCTGAGCTCCACTTCCCAATCTCTCTGCAAACGATCTGAACCCCACTTCCCAATCTCCTTCTCACCGATCAGACCTCCACTTCCCAATCAACTTTCCACCGATCTGAGCCCCACTATCCAATTTCCTTCTCATTGATCTGAGCTCCACTTCCCAATCTCCTTCCCACCGATCTGAGCTCCACTTCCCAATCTCCTTCCCACCGATCAGAGCCCCACTTCCCAATCTCACTTCCACCGAACTGAACCCCACGTCCCAATCTCCTTTCCATCGATCTGAGCTCCACTTCCCCATCTCCTTCCCATTGATCTGAGCTCCACTTCCCAATCTCCTTCCCACTGATCTGAGCCCCACTTCCCAATCTCCCTTCCACGGATCTGAACCCCACTTCCCAATCTCCCTTCCACTGATCTGAGCTCCACTTCCCAATCTCGTTCCCACCGATCTGAGCTCCATTTCCCAATCTCCTTCTCACCGATCTGAGCCCCACTTCCCAATCTCCTTCCCACCGATCTGAGCCCCACTTTCCAATCTCCCTTCCACCGATCTAAACCCCACTTCCCAATCTCCTTCCCACTAATCTGAGCCCCACTTCCCAATCTCCTTCCAACCGATCTGAGCCCCACTTCCCAATCTCCTTCCCTCCGATCTGAGCCCCACTTCCCAATCTCTCTGCAAACGATCTGAACCCCACTTCCCAATCTCCTTCCCACTGATCTGAGCCCCACTTCCCAATCTCTATGCAAACGATCTGAACCCCACTTCCCAATCTCCTTCCCACTGACCTGAGCCCCACTTCCCAATCTCCGTCACACCGATCAGAGCTCCACTTCCCAATCAACTTTCCACCGATCTGAGCCCCACTATCCAATCTCCTTCCCATTGATCTGAGCTCCACTTCCCAATCTCCTTCCCACTGATCTGAGCTCCACTTCCCAATCTCTTTCCACCGATCTGTACCCCACTTCCCAATCTCCTTCCCGCCGATCTGAGTCCCAATTCCCAATCTCCTTCCCAGCGATCGGAGCTACACTTCCCAATCTCCTTTCCACCGATCTGAGCCCCACTTCCCAATCTCCTTCCCACCGATCTGAGCTCCACTTCCCAATCACCCTTCCACTGATCTGAGCTCCATTTCCCAATCTCCTTCCACCGATCTGAGCCCCACTTCCCAATCTCCTTCACAACGATCAGAGCCCCACTTCCCAATCTCCCTTCCACCTATCTGAGCTTCACTTCCCAATATCCTTCCCACCGATCTGAGCTCCACTTCCCAATCTCCTTTCCGCTGATCTGAGCACCACTTCCCAATCCCCTTTCCACCGATCTGAGATCCACTTCCCAATCTCCCTTCCACCGATCTCAGCTGCACTTCCTAATCTCCTTCCCACTTATCTGAGCTCCACTTCCCAATCCCCTTTCCACTGATCTGAGGTCCACTTCCCAATCTCCCTTCCACCGATCTCAGCTCCACTTCCCAATCTCCTTGCCACTTATCTGAGCTCCACTTCCCAATCTCCTTCCCACCGATCTGAGCTCCATTTCCCAATAACCTTCTCATCAACCTGAGCCCCACTTCCCAATCTCCCTTCCAAAGAACTGAACCCCACTTCCCAATCTTCTTCCCACCAATCAGAACCCCACTTCCCATTCTCCCTTCCACCGATCTGAACCCCACTTCCCAATCTCCTTCCCACTGATCTGAGCCCCACTATCCAATCTCATTCCCATTGATCTGAGCTCCACTTCCCAATCTCCTTCCCACTGATCTGAGCCCCACTTCCCAATCTCTATGCAAACGATCTGAACCCCACTTCCCAATCTCCTTCCCACTGACCTGAGCCCCACTTCCCAATCTCCGTCACACCGATCAGAGCTCCACTTCCCAATCTCATTCCCATTGATCTGAGCTCCACTTCCCAATCTCCTTCCCACTGATCTGAGCCCCACTTCCCAATCTCTATGCAAACGATCTGAACCCCACTTCCCAATCTCCTTCCCACTGATCTGAGCCCCACTTCCCAATCTCTATGCAAACGATCTGAACCCCACTTCCCAATCTCCTTCCCACTGACCTGAGCCCCACTTCCCAATCTCCGTCACACCGATCAGAGCTCCACTTCCCAATCAACTTTCCACCGATCTGAGCCCCACTATCCAATCTCCTTCCCATTGATCTGAGCTCCACTTCCCAATCTCCTTCCCACTGATCTGAGCTCCACTTCCCAATCTTCTACCCACCGATCTGAGCCCCACTTCCCAATCTCCCTTCCACCGATCTGTACCCCACTTCCCAATCTCCTTCCCACCGATCTGAGTCCCAATTCCCAAGCTCCTTCCCAGCGTTCGGAGCTACACTTCCCAATCTCCTTTCCACCGATCTGAGCCCCACTTCCCAATCTCCTTCCCACCGATCTGAGCTCCACTTCCCAATCACCCTTCCACTGATCTGAGCTCCATTTCCCAATCTCCTTCCACCGATCTGAGCCCCACTTCCCAATCTCCTTCACAACGATCAGAGCCCCACTTCCCAATCTCCCTTCCACCTATCTGAGCTTCACTTCCCAATATCCTTCCCACCGATCTGAGCTCCACTTCCCAATCTCCTTTCCGCTGATCTGAGCACCACTTCCCAATCCCCTTTCCACCGATCTGAGCTCCACTTCCCAATCTCCCTTCCACCTATCTCAGCTGCACTTCCTAATCTCCTTCCCACTTATCTGAGCTCCACTTCCCAATCCCCTTTCCACTGATCTGAGGTCCACTTCCCAATCTCCCTTCCACCGATCTCAGCTCCACTTCCCAATCTCCTTGCCACTTATCTGAGCTCCACTTCCCAATCTCCTTCCCACCGATCTGAGCTCCATTTCCCAATAACCTTCTCATCAACCTGAGCCCCACTTCCCAATCTCCCTTCCAAAGAACTGAACCCCACTTCCCAATCTTCTTCCCACCAATCAGAACCCCACTTCCCAATCTCCCTTCCACCGATCTGAACCCCACTTCCCAATCTCCTTCCCACTGATCTGAGCCCCACTATCCAATCTCATTCCCATTGATCTGAGCTCCACTTCCCAATCTCCTTCCCACCGATCTGAACTCCACTTCCCAATCTCCTTTCCACCGATCTGAGCCCCACTTCCCAATCTCCTTCACACTGATCTGAGCCCCACTTCCCAATCTCCCTTCCACCGAATTGAACCCCACTTCCCAATCTCCTTTCCACCGATCAGAGCCCCACTATCCAATCTCCTTCCCACTAATCTGAGTTCCACTTCGCAATCTCCTTCCCACCGATCTGAGCCCCACTTCCCAATCTCCCTTCCACCGATCTGAACCCCACTTCACAATCTCCCTTCCACCAAACTGAACCCCAATTTCCAATCTTCTTCCCACCAATCAGAGCCCCACTTCCCAATCTCCTTCCCACCGATCTGATCCCCACTTCCCAATCTCCTTCCCACCGATCGGAGCTCCACTTCCCAATCCCCTTTCCACCGATCTGAGGTCCACTTCCCAATCTCCCTTCCACCGATCTCAGCTCCACTTCCCAATCTCCTTCCCACTTATCTGAGCTCCACTTCCCAATCTCCTTCCCACCAATCTGAGCTCCATTTCCCAATAACCTTCTCACCAACCTGAGCTCCACTTCCCAATCTCCTTCCCACCGATCTGAGCCCCACTTCCCAATCTCCTTCCCAACGATCAGAGCCCCACTTCCCAATCTCCTTCCCACCGATCAGAGCCCCACTTCCCAATCTCCCTTCCACCGAACTGAACCCCACGTCCCAATCTCCTTTCCATCGATCTGAGCTGCACTTCCCAATTTCCTTCCCATTTATCTGAGCCCCACTATCCAATCTCCTTCCCACTGATCTGAGCCCCACTTCCCAATCATCTTTCCACCGATCGGAGCCCCACTATCCAATCTCCTTCCCACTGATCTGAGCCCCACTTCCCAATCTCCCTTCCACCGAATTGAACCCCACTTCCCAATCTCCTTTCCACCGATCTGAGCCCCACTATCCAATCTCCTTCCCACTGATCTGAGTTCCACTTCCCAATCTCCTTCCCACCGATCTGAGCCCCACTTCCCAATCTCCCTTCCACCGATCTGAACCCCAATTCCCAATCTCCCTTCCACCAAACTGAACCACAATTCCCAATCTTCTTCCCACGAATCAGAGCCCCACTTCCCAATCTCCTTCCCACCGATCTGATCCCCACTTCCCAAACTCCTTCCCACCGATCGTAGCTCCACATCCCAATCTCATTTCCACCAATCTGAGCTCCACTTCCCAATCTCCCTTCCACTGATCTGAGCTCCACTTCCCAAACTCCTTCCCACCGATCTGAGCTCCATTTCCCAATCACCTTCACACTGATCTGAGCTCCACTTCCCAATCTCCTTCCCACCGATCTGAGCCCCACTTCCCAATCTCCTTCCCACCGATCTGAGCTACACTTCCCAATCTCCCTCCCACCGATCTGAGCCCCACTTCCCAATCTCCCTTCCACCGATCTGAACCACATTTCCAAATCACCTTCCCACTGATCTGAGCCCCACTATCCAATCTCCTTCCCATTGATCTGAGCTCCACTTCCCAATCTCCTTCCCACCGATCTGAGCCCCACTTCCCAATCTCCTTCCCACCCATCTGAGCCCCACTTCCCAATCTCCCTTCCACCGATCTGAACCCCACTTCACAATCTCCCTTCCACCAAACTGAACCCCAATTTCCAATCTTCTTCCCACCAATCAGAGCCCCACTTCCCAATCTCCTTCCCACCGATCTGATCCCCACTTCCCAATCTCCTTCCCACCGATCGGAGCTCCACTTCCCAATCCCCTTTCCACCGATCTGAGGTCCACTTCCCAATCTCCCTTCCACCGATCTCAGCTCCACTTCCCAATCTCCTTCCCACTTATCTGAGCTCCACTTCCCAATCTCCTTCCCACCAATCTGAACTCCATTTCCCAATAACCTTCTCACCAACCTGAGCTCCACTTCCCAATCTCCTTCCCACCGATCTGAGCCCCACTTCCCAATCTCCTTCCCACCGATCAGAGCCCCACTTCCCAATCTCCTTCCCACCGATCAGAGCCCCACTTCCCAATCTCCCTTCCACCGAACTGAACCCCACGTCCCAATCTCCTTTCCACCGATCCGAGCTGCACTTCCCAATTTCCTTCCCATATATCTGAGCCCCACTATCCAATCTCCTTCCCACTGATCTGAGCCCCACTTCCCAATCATCTTTCCACCGATCGGAGCCCCACTATCCAATCTCCTTCCCACTGATCTGAGCCCCACTTCCCAATCTCCCTTCCACCGAATTGAACCCCACTTCCCAATCTCCTTTCCACCGATCTGAGCCCCACTATCCAATCTCCTTCCCACTGATCTGAGTTCCACTTCCCAATCTCCTTCCCACCGATCTGAGCCCCACTTCCCAATCTCCTTCCCACCGATCTGAGCTCCATTTCCCAATCACCTTCACACTGATCTGAGCTCCACTTCCCAATCTCCTTCCCACCGATCTGAGCCCCACTTCCCAATCTCCTTCCCACCGATCTGAGCTACACTTCCCAATCTCCCTCCCACCGATCTGAGCCCCACTTCCCAATCTCCCTTCCACCGATCTGAACCACATATCCAAATCACCTTCCCACTGATCTGAGCCCCACTATCCAATCTCCTTCCCATTGATCTGAGCTCCACTTCCCAATCCCCTTCCCACCGATCTGAGCCCCACTTCCCAATCTCCTTCCCACCCATCTGAGCCCCACTTCCCAATCTCCCTTCCACCGAACTGAACCCCACTTCACAATCTCCTTTCCACCGATCTGAGCCCCACTATCCAATCTCCTTCCCATTGATCTGAGCTCCACTTCCCAAGCTCCTTCCCACTGAACTGAGCCCCACTTCCCAATCTCCTTCCCACCGATCTGAGCCCCACTTCCCAATCTCCCTTCCACCGATCTGAACCCCACTTCACAATCTCCCTTCCACCAAACTGAACCCCAATTTCCAATCTTCTTCCCACCAATCAGAGCCCCACTTCCCAATCTCCTTCCCACCGATCTGATCCCCACTTCCCAATCTCCTTCCCACCGATCGGTGCTCCACTTCCCAATCCCCTTTCCACCGATCTGAGGTCCACTTCCCAATCTCCCTTCCACCGATCTCAGCTCCACTTCCCAATCTCCTTCCCACTTATCTGAGCTCCACTTCCCAATCTCCTTCCCACCAATCTGAGCTCCATTTCCCAATAACCTTCTCACCAACCTGAGCTCCACTTCCCAATCTCCTTCCCACCGATCTGAGCCCCACTTCCCAATCTCCTTCCCAACGATCAGAGCCCCACTTCCCAATCTCCTTCCCACCGATCAGAGCCCCACTTCCCAATCTCCCTTCCACCGAACTGAACCCCACGTCCCAATCTCCTTTCCATCGATCTGAGCTGCACTTCCCAATTTCCTTCCCATTTATCTGAGCCCCACTATCCAATCTCCTTCCCACTGATCTGAGCCCCACTTCCCAATCATCTTTCCACCGATCGGAGCCCCACTATCCAATCTCCTTCCCACTGATCTGAGCCCCACTTCCCAATCTCCCTTCCACCGAATTGAACCCCACTTCCCAATCTCCTTTCCACCGATCTGAGCCCCACTATCCAATCTCCTTCCCACTGATCTGAGTTCCACTTCCCAATCTCCTTCCCACCGATCTGAGCCCCACTTCCCAATCTCCCTTCCACCGATCTGAACCCCAATTCCCAATCTACCTTCCACCAAACTGAACCACAATTCCCAATCTTCTTCCCACGAATCAGAGCCCCACTTCCCAATCTCCTTCCCACCGATCTGATCCCCACTTCCCAAACTCCTTCCCACCGATCGTAGCTCCACATCCCAATCTCATTTCCACCAATCTGAGCTCCACTTCCCAATCTCCCTTCCACTGATCTGAGCTCCACTTCCCAATCTCCTTCCCACCGATCTGAGCTCCATTTCCCAATCACCTTCACACTGATCTGAGCTCCACTTCCCAATCTCCTTCCCACCGATCTGAGCCCCACTTCCCAATCTCCTTCCCACCGATCTGAGCTACACTTCCCAATCTCCCTCCCACCGATCTGAGCCCCACTTCCCAATCTCCCTTCCACCGATCTGAACCACATTTCCAAATCACCTTCCCACTGATCTGAGCCCCACTATCCAATCTCCTTCCCATTGATCTGAGCTCCACTTCCCAATCTCCTTCCCACCGATCTGAGCCCCACTTCCCAATCTCCTTCCCACCCATCTGAGCCCCACTTCCCAATCTCCCTTCCACCGATCTGAACCCCACTTCACAATCTCCCTTCCACCAAACTGAACCCCAATTTCCAATCTTCTTCCCACCAATCAGAGCCCCACTTCCCAATCTCCTTCCCACCGATCTGATCCCCACTTCCCAATCTCCTTCCCACCGATCGGAGCTCCACTTCCCAATCCCCTTTCCACCGATCTGAGGTCCACTTCCCAATCTCCCTTCCACCGATCTCAGCTCCACTTCCCAATCTCCTTCCCACTTATCTGAGCTCCACTTCCCAATCTCCTTCCCACCAATCTGAACTCCATTTCCCAATAACCTTCTCACCAACCTGAGCTCCACTTCCCAATCTCCTTCCCACCGATCTGAGCCCCACTTCCCAATCTCCTTCCCACCGATCAGAGCCCCACTTCCCAATCTCCTTCCCACCGATCAGAGCCCCACTTCCCAATCTCCCTTCCACCGAACTGAACCCCACGTCCCAATCTCCTTTCCATCGATCCGAGCTGCACTTCCCAATTTCCTTCCCATATATCTGAGCCCCACTATCCAATCTCCTTCCCACTGATCTGAGCCCCACTTCCCAATCATCTTTCCACCGATCGGAGCCCCACTATCCAATCTCCTTCCCACTGATCTGAGCCCCACTTCCCAATCTCCCTTCCACCGAATTGAACCCCACTTCCCAATCTCCTTTCCACCGATCTGAGCCCCACTATCCAATCTCCTTCCCACTGATCTGAGTTCCACTTCCCAATCTCCTTCCCACCGATCTGAGCCCCACTTCCCAATCTCCTTCCCACCGATCTGTGCTCCATTTCCCAATCACCTTCACACTGATCTGAGCTCCACTTCCCAATCTCCTTCCCACCGATCTGAGCCCCACTTCCCAATCTCCTTCCCACCGATCTGAGCTACACTTCCCAATCTCCCTCCCACCGATCTGAGCCCCACTTCCCAATCTCCCTTCCACCGATCTGAACCACATATCCAAATCACCTTCCCACTGATCTGAGCCCCACTATCCAATCTCCTTCCCATTGATCTGAGCTCCACTTCCCAATCTCCTTCCCACCGATCTGAGCCCCACTTCCCAATCTCCTTCCCACCCATCTGAGCCCCACTTCCCAATCTCCCTTCCACCGAACTGAACCCCACTTCACAATCTCCTTTCCACCGATCTGAGCCCCACTATCCAATCTCCTTCCCATTGATCTGAGCTCCACTTCCCAAGCTCCTTCCCACTGAACTGAGCCCCACTTCCCAATCTCCTTCCCACCGATCTGAGCTCCACTTCGCAATCACCTTTCCACCGATCTGAGCCCCACTATCCAATCTCCTTTCCATTGATCTGACCCAACTTCCCAATTTCCTTCCCACCGATCTGAGCTCCACTTCCCAATCTCCTTCCCACCGATCTGAGCCCCACTTCCCAATCTCCTTTCCACCGATCTCAGCCCCACTTCCCAATCTCCTTCCCACTGATCTGAGCTCCACTTCCCAATTTCCTTCCCAACGATATGAGCCCCACTTCCCAATCTCCTTTTCACCGATCTGAGCCCAACTTCCCATCTCCCTCCCAATTCCCATCTCCCTTCCACCGAACTGAACCGCACTTCCCATTCTCCTTCCCACCGTTTTGAGCCCCAGTTCCCAATCTCCCTTCCACCGAACTGAACCCCACTCCCAATCTCCTTTCCATCATTCTGAGCTCCACTTCCCAATCTCCCTTCCACTGATCTGAGCTCCACTTGCCAATCTCGTTCCCACCGATCTGAGCTCCATTTCCCAATCACCTTCTCACCGATCTGAGCCCCACTTCCCAATCTCCTTCCCACCGATCTGAGCCCCACTTTCCAATCTCCCTTCCACCGATCTAAACCCCACTTCCCAATCTCCTTCCCACTAATCTGAGCCCCACTATCGAATCTCCTTCCCACTGATCTGAGCCCCACTTCCCAATCTCCTTCCCACTAATCTGAGCCCCACTTCCCAATCTCCTTCCCACTGATCTGAGCCCCACTTCCCAATCTCCTTCCCACTAATCTGAGACCCACTTCCCAATCTCCTTCCCACCGATCTGAGCCCCACTTCCCAATCTCCTTCCCACCGATCTGACCCCACTTCCCAATCTCTCTGCAAACGATCTGAACCCCACTTCCCAATCTCCTTCTCACCGATCAGACCTCCACTTCCCAATCAACTTTCCACCGATCTGAGCCCCACTATCCAATCTCCTTCTCATTGATCTGAGCTCCACTTCCCAATCTCCTTCCCACCGATCTGAGCTCCACTTCCCAATCTCCTTCCCACCGATCAGAGCCCCACTTCCCAATCTCACTTCCACCGAACTGAACCCCACGTCCCAATCTCCTTTCCATCGATCTGAGCTCCACTTCCCCATCTCCTTCCCATTGATCTGAGCTCCACTTCCCAATCTCCTTCCCACTGATCTGAGCCCCACTTCCCAATCTCCCTTCCACCGATCTGAACCACATTTCCAAATCACCTTCCCACTGATCTGAGCCCCACTATCCAATCTCCTTCCCATTGATCTGAGCTCCACTTCCCAATCTCCTTCCCACCGATCTGAGCTACACTTCCCAATCTCCCTCCCACCGATCTGAGCCCCACTTTCCAAGCTTCCTTCCACCGATCTGAACCACATTTCCAAATCACCTTCCCACTGCTCTCAGCCCCACTATCCAATCTCCTTCCCATTGATCTGAGCTCCACTTCCCAATCTCCTTCCCACCGATCTGAGCCCCACTTCCCAATCTCCTTCCCACCCATCTGAGCCCCACTTCCCAATCTCCCTTCCACCGAACTGAACCCCACTTCCCAATCTCTTTCCCACCGATCTGAGCCCACTTCCCAATCTGCGTTCCACCGAACTGAACCCCACTTCACAATCTCCTTTCCACCGATCTGAGCACCACTATCCAATCTCCTTCCCATTGATCTGAGCTCCACTTCCCAAGCTCCTTCCCACTGATCTGAGCCCCACTTCCCAATCTCCTTCCCACCGATCTGAGCTCCACTTCGCAATCACCTTTCCACCGATCTGAGCCCCACTATCCAACCTCCTTTCCATTGATCTGACCCAACTTCCCAATTTCCTTCCCACCGATCTGAGCTCCACTTCCCAATCTCCTTCCCACCGATCTGAGCCCCACTTCCCAATCTCCTTCCCACCGATCTCAGTCACACTTCCCAATCTCCTTCCCACCGATCGGAGCTCCAACTCCCATCTCCTTTCCACCGATCTCAGCCCCACTTCCCAATCTCCTTCCCACTGATCTGAGCTCCACTTCCCAATCTCCCTTCCACTGATCTAAGCTCCACTTCCCAAACTCCTTCCCACTGATCTGAGCTCCACTTCCCAATTTCCTTCCCAACGATATGAGCCCCACTTCCCAATCTCCTTTTCACCGATCTGAGCCCAACTTCCAATCTCCCTCCCAATTCCCATCTCCCTTCCACCGAACTGAACCGCACTTCCCAATCTCCTTCCCACCGTTTTGAGCCCCACTTCCCGATCTCCCTTCCACCGAACTGAACCCCACTCCCAATCTCCTTTCCATCAATCTGAGCTCCACTTCCCAATCTCCCTTCCACTGATCTGAGCTCCACTTGCCAATCTCGTTCCCACCGATCTGAGCTCCATTTCCCAATCACCTTCTCACCGATCTGAGCCCCACTTCCCAATCTCCTTCCCACCGATCTGAGCCCCACTTTCCAATCTCCCTTCCACCGATCTAAACCCCACTTCCCAATCTCCTTCCCACTAATCTGAGCCCCACTATCCAATCTCCTTCCCACTGATCTGAGCCCCACTTCCCAATCTCCTTCCCACTAATCTGAGCCCCACTTCCCAATCTCCTTCCCACCGATCTGAGCCCCACTTCCCAATCTCCTTCCCACCGATCTGAGCCCCACTTCCCAATCAACTTTCCACCGATCTGAGCCCCACTATCCAATCTCCTTCCCATTGATCTGAGCTCCACTTCCCAATCTCCTTCCCACCGATCTGAGCTCCACTTCCCAATCTCCTTCCCACCGATCAGAGACCCACTTCCCAATCTCCCTTCCACCGAACTGAACCCCACGTCCCAATCTCCTTTCCATCGATCTGAGCTCCACTTCCCCATCTCCTTCCCATTGATCTGAGCTCCACTTCCCAATCTCCTTCCCACTGATCTGAGCCCCACTTCCCAATCTCCTTCAAACCGATCTGAGCCCCAATTCCCAATCTCCCATCCACCGAACTGAACCCCACTTCCCAATCTCCTTCCCATTGATCTGAGCTCCACTTCCCAAGCTCCTTCCCACCGATCTGAGCCCCACTTCCCAATCTCCCTTCCACGGATCTGAACCCCACTTCCCAATCTCCCTTCCACTGATCTGAGCTCCACTTCCCAATCTCGTTCCCACCGATCTGAGCTCCATTTCCCAATCTCCTTCTCACCGATCTGAGCCCCACTTCCCAATCTCCTTCCCACCGATCTGAGCCCCACTTTCCAATCTCCCTTCCACCGATCTAAACCCCACTTCCCAATCTCCTTCCCACTAATCTGAGCCCCACTTCCCAATCTCCTTCCAACCGATCTGAGCCCCACTTCCCAATCTCCTTCCCACCGATCTGAGCCCCACTTCCCAATCTCACTGCAAACGATCTGAACCCCACTTACCAATCTCCTTCCCACTGATCTGAGCCCCACTTCCCAATCTCTATGCAAACGATCTGAACCCCACTTCCCAATCTCCTTCCCACTGACCTGAGCCCCACTTCCCAATCTCCGTCACACCGATCAGAGCTCCACTTCCCAATCAACTTTCCACCGATCTGAACCCCACGTCCCAATCTCCTTTCCATCGATCTGAGCTCCACTTCCCCATCTCCTTCCCATTGATCTGAGCTCCACTTCCCAATCTCCTTCCCACTGATCTGAGCCCCACTTCCCAATCTCCTTCAAACCGATCTGAGCCCCAATTCCCAATCTCCCATCCACCGACCTGAACCCCACTTCCCAATCTACTTTCCACTGATCTGAGCCCCACTATCCAATCTCCTTCCCATTGATCTGAGCTCCACTTCCCAAGCTCCTTCCCACCGATCTGAGCCCCACTTCCCAATCTCCCTTCCACGGATCTGAACCCCACTTCCCAATCTCCCTTCCACTGATCTGAGCTCCACTTCCCAATCTCGTTCCCACCGATCTGAGCTCCATTTCCCAATCTCCTTCTCACCGATCTGTACCCCACTTCCCAATCTCCTTCCCACCGATCTGAGCCCCACTTTCCAATCTCCCTTCCACCGATCTAAACCCCACTTCCCAATCTCCTTCCAACCGATCTGAGCCCCACTTCCCAATCTCCTTCCCACCGATCTGAGCCCCACTTCCCAATCTCTCTGCAAACGATCTGAACCCCACTTCCCAATCTCCTTCCCACTGATCTAAGCCCCATTTCCCAATCTCCATGCAAACGATCTGAACCACACTTCCCAATCTCCTTCCCACTGACCTGAGCCCCACTTCCCAATCTCCGTCACACCGATCAGAGCTCCACTTCCCAATCAACTTTCCACCGATCTGAGCCCCACTATCCAATCTCCTTCCCATTGATCTGAGCTCCACTTCCCAATCTCCTTCCCACCGATCTGAGCTCCACTTCCCAATCTTCTTCACACCGATCTGAGCCCCACTTCCCAATCTCCCTTCCACCGATCTGTACCCCACTTCCCAATCTCCTTCCCACCGATCTGAGTCCCAATTCCCAATCTCCTTCCCAGCGATCGGAGCTACACTTCCCAATCTCCTTTCCACCGATCTGAGCCCCACTTCCCAATCTCCTTCCCACCGATCTGAGCTCCACTTCCCAATCACCCTTCCACTGATCTGAGCTCCATTTCCCAATCTCCTTCCACCGATCTGAGCCCCACTTCCCAATCTCCTTCACACCGATCAGAGCCCCACTTCCCAATCTCCCTTCCACCTAACTGAGCTTCACTTCCCAATATCCTTCCCACCGATCTGAGCTCCACTTCCCAATCATCTTTCCACCGATCGGAGCCCCACTATCCAATCTCCTTCCCACTTATCTGAGCCCCACTTCCCAATCTCCCTTCCACCGAATTGAACCCCACTTCCCGATCTCCTTTCCACCGATCTGAGCCCCACTATCCAATCTCCTTCCCACTGATCTCAGTTCCACTTCCCAATCTCCTTCCCACCGATCTGAGCCCCACTTCCCAATCTCCTTCCCACCGATCTGAGCCCCACTTCCCAATCTCCTTTCCACCGATCTCAGCCCCACTTCCCAATCTCCTTCCCACTGATCTGAGCTCCACTTCCCAATTTCCTTCCCAACGATATGAGCCCCACTTCCCAATCTCCTTTTCACCGATCTGAGCCCAACTTCCCATCTCCCTCCCAATTCCCATCTCCCTTCCACCGAACTGAACCGCACTTCCCAATCTCCTTCCCACCGTTTTGAGCCCCACTTCCCAATCTCCCTTCCACCGAACTGAACCCCACTCCCAATCTCCTTTCCATCATTCTGAGCTCCACTTCCCAATCTCCCTTCCACTGATCTGAGCTCCACTTGCCAATCTCGTTCCCACCGATCTGAGCTCCATTTCCCAATCACCTTCTCACCGATCTGAGCCCCACTTCCCAATCTCCTTCCCACCGATCTGAGCCCCACTTTCCAATCTCCCTTCCACCGATCTAAACCCCACTTCCCAATCTCCTTCCCACTAATCTGAGCCCCACTATCGAATCTCCTTCCCACTGATCTGAGCCCCACTTCCCAATCTCCTTCCCACTAATCTGAGCCCCACTTCCCAATCTCCTTCCCACTGATCTGAGCCCCACTTCCCAATCTCCTTCCCACTAATCTGAGACCCACTTCCCAATCTCCTTCCCACCGATCTGAGTCCCAATTCCCAATCTCCTTCCCAGCGATCGGAGCTACACTTCCCAATCACCTTTCCACCGATCTGAGCCCCACTTCCCAATCTCCTTCCCACCGATCTGAGCTCCAATTCCCAATCACCCTTCCACTGATCTGAGCTCCATTTCCCAATCTCCTTCCACCGATCTGAGCCCCACTTCCCAATCTCCTTCACACCGATCAGAGCCCCACTTCCCAATCTCCCTTCCACCTATCTGAGCTTCACTTCCCAATATCCTTCCCACCGATCTGAGCTCCACTTCCCAATCATCTTTCCACCGATCGGAGCCCCACTATCCAATCTCCTTCCCACTTATCTGAGCCCCACTTCCCAATCTCCCTTCCACCGAATTGAACCCCACTATCCAATCTCCTTTCCATTGATCTGACCCAACTTCCCAATTTCCTTCCCACCGATCTGAGCTCCACTTCCCAATCTCCTTCCCACCGATCTGAGCCCCACTTCCCAATCTCCTTTCCACCGATCTCAGCCCCACTTCCCAATCTCCTTCCCACTGATCTGAGCTCCACTTCCCAATTTCCTTCCCAACGATATGAGCCCCACTTCCCAATCTCCTTTTCACCGATCTGAGCCCAACTTCCCATCTCCCTCCCAATTCCCATCTCCCTTCCACCGAACTGAACCGCACTTCCCAATCTCCTTCCCACCGTTTTGAGCCCCACTTCCCAATCTCCCTTCCACCGAACTGAACCCCACTCCCAATCTCCTTTCCATCATTCTGAGCTCCACTTCCCAATCTCCCTTCCACTGATCTGAGCTCCACTTGCCAATCTCGTTCCCACCGATCTGAGCTCCATTTCCCAATCACCTTCTCACCGATCTGAGCCCCACTTCCCAATCTCCTTCCCACCGATCTGAGCCCCACTTTCCAATCTCCCTTCCACCGATCTAAACCCCACTTCCCAATCTCCTTCCCACTAATCTGAGCCCCACTATCGAATCTCCTTCCCACTGATCTGAGCCCCACTTCCCAATCTCCTTCCCACTAATCTGAGCCCCACTTCCCAATCTCCTTCCCACTGATCTGAGCCCCACTTCCCAATCTCCTTCCCACTAATCTGAGACCCACTTCCCAATCTCCTTCCCACCGATCTGAGCCCCACTTCCCAATCTCCTTCCCACCGATCTGACCCCACTTCCCAATCTCTCTGCAAACGATCTGAACCCCACTTCCCAATCTCCTTCTCACCGATCAGACCTCCACTTCCCAATCAACTTTCCACCGATCTGAGCCCCACTATCCAATCTCCTTCTCATTGATCTGAGCTCCACTTCCCAATCTCCTTCCCACCGATCTGAGCTCCACTTCCCAATCTCCTTCCCACCGATCAGAGCCCCACTTCCCAATCTCACTTCCACCGAACTGAACCCCACGTCCCAATCTCCTTTCCATCGATCTGAGCTCCACTTCCCCATCTCCTTCCCATTGATCTGAGCTCCACTTCCCAATCTCCTTCCCACTGATCTGAGCCCCACTTCCCAATCTCCTTCAAACCGATCTGAGCCCCAATTCCCAATCTCCCTTCCACCGATCTGAACCACATTTCCAAATCACCTTCCCACTGATCTGAGCCCCACTATCCAATCTCCTTCCCATTGATCTGAGCTCCACTTCCCAATCTCCTTCCCACCGATCTGAGCTACACTTCCCAATCTCCCTCCCACCGATCTGAGCCCCACTTTCCAAGCTTCCTTCCACCGATCTGAACCACATTTCCAAATCACCTTCCCACTGCTCTGAGCCCCACTATCCAATCTCCTTCCCATTGATCTGAGCTCCACTTCCCAATCTCCTTCCCACCGATCTGAGCCCCACTTCCCAATCTCCTTCCCACCCATCTGAGCCCCACTTCCCAATCTCCCTTCCACCGAACTGAGCCCCACTTCCCAATCTCTTTCCCACCGATCTGAGCCCACTTCCCAATCTGCGTTCCACCGAACTGAACCCCACTTCACAATCTCCTTTCCACCGATCTGAGCACCACTATCCAATCTCCTTCCCATTGATCTGAGCTCCACTTCCCAAGCTCCTTCCCACTGATCTGAGCCCCACTTCCCAATCTCCTTCCCACCGATCTGAGCTCCACTTCGCAATCACCTTTCCACCGATCTGAGCCCCACTATCCAACCTCCTTTCCATTGATCTGACCCAACTTCCCAATTTCCTTCCCACCGATCTGAGCTCCACTTCCCAATCTCCTTCCCACCGATCTGAGCCCCACTTCCCAATCTCCTTCCCACCGATCTCAGTCACACTTCCCAATCTCCTTCCCACCGATCGGAGCTCCAACTCCCATCTCCTTTCCACCGATCTCAGCCCCACTTCCCAATCTCCTTCCCACTGATCTGAGCTCCACTTCCCAATCTCCCTTCCACTGATCTAAGCTCCACTTCCCAAACTCCTTCCCACTGATCTGAGCTCCACTTCCCAATTTCCTTCCCAACGATATGAGCCCCACTTCCCAATCTCCTTTTCACCGATCTGAGCCCAACTTCCAATCTCCCTCCCAATTCCCATCTCCCTTCCACCGAACTGAACCGCACTTCCCAATCTCCTTCCCACCGTTTTGAGCCCCACTTCCCGATCTCCCTTCCACCGAACTGAACCCCACTCCCAATCTCCTTTCCATCAATCTGAGCTCCACTTCCCAATCTCCCTTCCACTGATCTGAGCTCCACTTGCCAATCTCGTTCCCACCGATCTGAGCTCCATTTCCCAATCACCTTCTCACCGATCTGAGCCCCACTTCCCAATCTCCTTCCCACCGATCTGAGCCCCAGTTTCCAATCTCCCTTCCACCGATCTAAACCCCACTTCCCAATCTCCTTCCCACTAATCTGAGCCCCACTATCCAATCTCCTTCCCACTGATCTGAGCCCCACTTCCCAATCTCCTTCCCACTAATCTGAGCCCCACTTCCCAATCTCCTTCCCACCGATCTGAGCCCCACTTCCCAATCTCCTTCCCACCGATCTGAGCCCCACTTCCCAATCAACTTTCCACCGATCTGAGCCCCACTATCCAATCTCCTTCCCATTGATCTGAGCTCCACTTCCCAATCTCCTTCCCACCGATCTGAGCTCCACTTCCCAATCTCCTTCCCACCGATCAGAGACCCACTTCCCAATCTCCCTTCCACCGAACTGAACCCCACGTCCCAATCTCCTTTCCATCGATCTGAGCTCCACTTCCCCATCTCCTTCCCATTGATCTGAGCTCCACTTCCCAATCTCCTTCCCACTGATCTGAGCCCCACTTCCCAATCTCCTTCAAACCGATCTGAGCCCCAATTCCCAATCTCCCATCCACCGAACTGAACCCCACTTCCCAATCTCCTTCCCATTGATCTGAGCTCCACTTCCCAAGCTCCTTCCCACTGATCTGAGCCCCACTTCCCAATCTCCCTTCCACGGATCTGAACCCCACTTCCCAATCTCCCTTCCACTGATCTGAGCTCCATTTCCCAATCTCCTTCTCACCGATCTGAGCCCCACTTCCCAATCTCCTTCCCACCGATCTGAGCCCCACTTTCCAATCTCCCTTCCACCGATCTAAACCCCACTTCCCAATCTCCTTCCCACTAATCTGAGCCCCACTTCCCAATCTCCTTCCAACCGATCTGAGCCCCACTTCCCAATCTCCTTCCCACCGATCTGAGCCCCACTTCCCAATCTCACTGCAAACGATCTGAACCCCACTTACCAATCTCCTTCCCACTGATCTGAGCCCCACTTCCCAATCTCTATGCAAACGATCTGAACCCCACTTCCCAATCTCCTTCCCACTGACCTGAGCCCCACTTCCCAATCTCCGTCACACCGATCAGAGCTCCACTTCCCAATCAACTTTCCACCGATCTGAACCCCACGTCCCAATCTCCTTTCCATCGATCTGAGCTCCACTTCCCCATCTCCTTCCCATTGATCTGAGCTCCACTTCCCAATCTCCTTCCCACTGATCTGAGCCCCAATTCCCAATCTCCCATCCACCGACCTGAACCCCACTTCCCAATCTACTTTCCACTGATCTGAGCCCCACTATCCAATCTCCTTCCCATTGATCTGAGCTCCACTTCCCAAGCTCCTTCCCACCGATCTGAGCCCCACTTCCCAATCTCCCTTCCACGGATCTGAACCCCACTTCCCAATCTCCCTTCCACTGATCTGAGCTCCACTTCCCAATCTCGTTCCCACCGATCTGAGCTCCATTTCCCAATCTCCTTCTCACCGATCTGTACCCCACTTCCCAATCTCCTTCCCACCGATCTGAGCCCCACTTTCCAATCTCCCTTCCACCGATCTAAACCCCACTTCCCAATCTCCTTCCAACCGATCTGAGCCCCACTTCCCAATCTCCTTCCCAATCTCCTTCCCACCGATCTGAGCCCCACTTCCCAATCTCTCTGCAAACGATCTGAACCCCACTTCCCAATCTCCTTCCCACTGATCTAAGCCCCATTTCCCAATCTCCATGCAAACGATCTGAACCACACTTCCCAATCTCCTTCCCACTGACCTGAGCCCCACTTCCCAATCTCCGTCACACCGATCAGAGCTCCACTTCCCAATCAACTTTCCACCGATCTGAGCCCCACTATCCAATCTCCTTCCCATTGATCTGAGCTCCACTTCCCAATCTCCTTCCCACCGATCTGAGCTCCACTTCCCAATCTTCTTCCCACCGATCTGAGCCCCACTTCCCAATCTCCCTTCCACCGATCTGTACCCCACTTCCCAATCTCCTTCCCACCGATCTGAGTCCCAATTCCCAATCTCCTTCCCAGCGATCGGAGCTACACTTCCCAATCTCCTTTCCACCGATCTGAGCCCCACTTCCCAATCTCCTTCCCACCGATCTGAGCTCCACTTCCCAATCACCCTTCCACTGATCTGAGCTCCATTTCCCAATCTCCTTCCACCGATCTGAGCCCCACTTCCCAATCTCCTTCACACCGATCAGAGCCCCACTTCCCAATCTCCCTTCCACCTATCTGAGCTTCACTTCCCAATATCCTTCCCACCGATCTGAGCTCCACTTCCCAATCATCTTTCCACCGATCGGAGCCCCACTATCCAATCTCCTTCCCACTTATCTGAGCCCCACTTCCCAATCTCCCTTCCACCGAATTGAACCCCACTTCCCGATCTCCTTTCCACCGATCTGAGCCCCACTATCCAATCTCCTTCCCACTGATCTCAGTTCCACTTCCCAATCTCCTTCCCACCGATCTGAGCCCCACTTCCCAATCTCCCTTCCACCGATCTGAACCCCACTTCCCAATCTCCCTTCCACCAAACTGAACCCCAATTCCCAATCTTCTTCCCACGAATCAGAGCCCCACTTCCCAATCTCCTTCCCACCGATCTGATCCCCACTTCCCAATCTCCTTCCCACCGATCTGAGCTCCACTTCCCAATCTCCCTTCCACTGATCTGAGCTCCACTTCCCAATCTCCTTCCCACCGATCTGAGCTCCACTTCCCAATCTCCCTCCCACCGATCTGAGCCCCACTTCCCAATCTCCCTTCCACCGATCTGAACCACATTTCCAAATCACCTTCCCACTGATCTGAGCCCCACTATCCAATCTCCTTCCCATTGATCTGAGCTCCAATTCCCAATCTCCTTCCCACCGATCTGAGCCCCACTTCCCAATCTCCTTCCCACCGATCAGAGCACCACTTCCCAATCTCCCTTCCACCGATCTGAGCTCCACTTCCCAATCTCCTTCCCACCGATCTGAGCTCCACTTCCCAATCTCCCTCCCACCGATCTGAGCCCCACTTCCCAATCTCCCTTCCACCGATCTGAACCACATTTCCAAATCACCTTCCCACTGATCTGAGCCCCACTATCCAATCTCCTTCCCATTGATCTGAGCTCCACTTCCCAATCTCCTTCCCACCGATCTGAGCCCCACTTCCCAATCTCCTTCCCACCCATCTGAGCCCCACTTCCCAATCTCCCTTCCACCGAACTGAACCCCACTTCCCAATCTCTTTCCCACCGATCTGAGCCCCACTTCCCAATCTGCGTTCCACCGAACTGAACCCCACTTCACAATCTCCTTTCCACCGATCTGAGCTCCACTTCCCAATCTCCTTTCCACCGATCTGAGCCCCACTATCCAATCTCCTTCCCATTGATCTGAGCTCCACTTCCCAATCTCCTTCCCATTGATCTGAGCCCCACTTCCCAATCTCCTTCCCACTGATCTGAGCCCCACTTCCCAATCTCCCTTCCACCGATCTGAACCGCACTTCCCAATCTCCCTTCCACCAAACTGAACCCCAATTCCCAATCTTCTTCCTACCAATCAGAACCCCACTTCCCAATCTCTTTCCCACCGATCTGATCCCCACTTCAAAATCTCCTTCCCACAAATCGGAGCTCCACTTCCCAATCTCATTTCCACCGATCTGAGCTCCACTTCCCAATCTCCCTTCCACTGATCTGAGCTCCACTTCCCAATCTCCTTCCCACCGATCTGAGCCCCACTTCCCAATCTCCTTCCCACCGATCTGAGCCCCACTTCCCAATCTCTCTGCAAACGATCTGAACCCCACTTCCCAATCTCATTCCCACTGATCTGAGCCCCACTTCCCAATCTCCTTCTCACCGATCAGAGATCCACTTCCCAATCAACTTTCCAGCGATCTGAGCCCCACTATCCAATCTCCTTCCCATTGATCTGAGCCCCACTTCCCAATCTCCATTCCACCAATCTGAACCCCACTTCCCAATCTCCCTTCCACCAAACTGAACCCCAATTCCCAATCTTCTTCCCACCAATCAGAACCCCACTTCCCAATCTCCTTCCCACCGATCTGATCCCCACTTCCCAATCTCCTTCCCACCGATCGGAGCTCCCCGTCCCAATCTCATTTCCACCGATCTGAGCTCCACTTCCCAATCTCCCTTCCACTGATCTGAGCTCCACTTCCCAATCTCCTTCCCACCGATCTGAGCCCCACTTCCCAATCTCCTTCCCACCGATCTGAGCCCCACTTCCCAATCTCTCTGCAAACGATCTGAACCCCACTTCCCAATCTCCTTCCCACTGATCTGAGCCCCACTTCCCAATCTCCTTCTCACCGATCAGAGATCCACTTCCCAATCAACTTTCCACCGATCTTAGCCCCACTATCCAATCTCCTTCCCATTGATCTGAGCTCCACTTCCCAATCTCCCTTCCACCGAACTGAACCCCACGTCCCAATCTCCTTTCCATTGATCTGAGCTCCACTTCCCAATCTCCTTCCCACCGATCTGAGCCCCACTTCCCAATCTCCTTCAAACCCATCTGAACCCCAATTCCCAATCTCCCATCCACCGAACTGAACCCCACTTCCCAATCTCCTTTCCACCGATCTGAACCCCAATATCCATTCTCCTTCCCATTGATCTGAGCTCCACTTCCCAAGCTCCTTCCCACTGATCTGAGCCCCACTTCCCAATCTCCTTCCCACCGATCTGAGCCCCACTATCCAATCTCCTTTCCATTGATCTGACCCTAACTTCCCAATTTCCATCCCACCGATCTGAGCTCCAATTCCCAATCTCCTTCCCACCGATCTGAGCCCCACTTCCCAATCTCCTTCCCACCGATCTCAGCCACACTTCCCAATCTCCTTCCCACCGATCGGAGCTCCAACTCCCATCTCCTTTCCACCGATCTCAGCCCCACTTCCCAATCTCCTTCCCACTGATCTGAGCTTCACTTCCCAGTCTCCCTTCCACTGATCTAAGCTCCACTTCCCAATCTCCTTCCCACTGATCTGAGCTCCACTTCCCAATCTCCTTCCCACCGATATGAGCCCCACTTCCCAATCTCCTTTTCACCAATCTGAGCCCAACTTCCCATCTCCCTTCCAATTCCCATCTCCCTTCCACCGAACTGAACCGCACTTCCCAATCTCCTTCCCACCGATTTGAGCCCCACTTCCCAATCTCCCTTCCAGCGAACTGAACCCCACTCCCAATCTCCTTTCCATCGATCTGAGCTCCACTTCCCAATCTACCTTACACTGATCTGAGCTCCACTTCCCAATCTCCCTTCCACCGATCTGAGCTCCATTTCCCAATCACCTTCTCACCGATCTGAGCCCCACTTCCCAACCTCCTTCCCAACGATCTGAGCCCCATTTCCCAATCTCCTTCCCACCGATCTGAGCCCCACTTCCCAATCTCCCTTCCACCGATCTGAACCCCAATTCCCAATCTCCCTTCCACCAAACTGAACCCCAATTCCCAATCTTCTTCCCACGAATCAGAGCCCCACTTCCCAATCTCCTTCCCACCGATCTGATCCCCACTTCCCAATCCCCTTCCCACCGATCGGAGCTCCACTTCCCAATCTCATTTCCACCGATCTGAGCTCCACTTCCCAATCTCCCTTCCACTGATCTGAGCTCCACTTCCCAATCTCCTTCCCACCGATCTGAGCTCCATTTCCCAATCACCTTCACACTGATCTGAGCTCCACTTCCCAATATCCTTCCCACCGATCTGAGCCCCACTTCCCAATCTCCTTCCCACCGATCAGAGCCCCACTTCCCAATCTCCCCTTCACCGATCTGAGCTCCACTTCCCAATCTCCTTCCCACCGATCTGAGCTCCACTTCCCAATCTCCCTCCCACGGATCTGAGCCCCACTTCCCAATCTCCCTTCCACAGATCTGAACCACATTTCCAAATCACCTTCCCACTGATCTGAGCCCCACTATCCAATCTCCTTCCCATTGATCTGAGCTCCACTTCCCAATCTCCTTCCCATTGATCTGAGCCCCACTTCCCAATCTCCTTCCCACTGATCTGAGCCCCACTTCCCAATCTCCCTTCCACCGATCTGAACCGCACTTCCCAATCTCCCTTCCACCAAACTGAACCCCAATTCCCAATCTTCTTCCTACCAATCAGAACCCCACTTCCCAATCTCTTTCCCACCGATCTGATCCCCACTTCCCAATCTCCTTCCCACAAATCGGAGCTCCACTTCCCAATCTCATTTCCACCGATCTGAGCTCCACTTGCCAATCTCCCTTCCACTGATCTGAGCTCCACTTCCCAATCTCCTTCCCACCGATCTGAGCCCCACTTCCCAATCTCCTTCCCACCGATCTGAGCCCCACTTCCCAATCTCTCTGCAAACGATCTGAACCCCACTTCCCAATCTCATTCCCACTGATCTGAGCCCCACTTCCCAATCTCCTTCTCACCAATCAGAGATCCACTTCCCAATCAACTTTCCAGCGATCTGAGCCCCACTATCCAATCTCCTTCCCATTGATCTGAGCCCCACTTCCCAATCTCCCTTCCACCGATCTGAACCCCAATTCCCAATCTCCCTTCCACCAAACTGAACCCCAATTCCCAATCTTCTTCCCACGAATCAGAGCCCCACTTCCCAATCTCCTTCCCACCGATCTGATCCCCACTTCCCAATCCCCTTCCCACCGATCGGAGCTCCACTTCCCAATCTCCCTTCCACCGATCTGTACCCCACTTCCCAATCTCCTTCCCACCGATCTGAGTCCCAATTCCCAATCTCCTTCCCAGCGATCGGAGCTACACTTCCCAATCTCCTTTCCACCGATCTGAGCCCCACTTCCCAATCTCCTTCCCACCGATCTCAGCTCCACTTCCCAATCACCCTTCCACTGATCTGAGCTCCATTTCCCAATCTCCTTCCACCGATCTGAGCCCCACTTCCCAATCTCCTTCACACCGATCAGAGCCCCACTTCCCAATCTCCCTTCCACCTATCTGAGCTTCACTTCCCAATATCCTTCCCACCGATCTGAGCTCCACTTCCCAATCATCTTTCCACCGATCGGAGCCCCACTATCCAATCTCCTTCCCACTTATCTGAGCCCCACTTCCCAATCTCCCTTCCACCGAATTGAACCCCACTTCCCGATCTCCTTTCCACCGATCTGAGCCCCACTATCCAATCTCCTTCCCACTGATCTCAGTTCCACTTCCCAATCTCCTTCCCACCGATCTGAGCCCCACTTCCCAATCTCCCTTCCACCGATCTGAACCCCACTTCCCAATCTCCCTTCCACCAAACTGAACCCCAATTCCCAATCTTCTTCCCACGGATCAGAGCCCCACTTCCCAATCTCCTTCCCACCGATCTGATCCCCACTTCCCAATCTCCTTCCCACCGATCTGAGCTCCACTTCCCAATCTCCCTTCCACTGATCTGAGCTCCACTTCCCAATCTCCTTCCCACCGATCTGAGCTCCACTTCCCAATCTCCCTCCCACCGATCTGAGCCCCACTTCCCAATCTCCCTTCCACCGATCTGAACCACATTTCCAAATCACCTTCCCACTGATCTGAGCCCCACTATCCAATCTCCTTCCCATTGATCTGAGCTCCACTTCCCAATCTCCCTTCCACAGAACTGAACCCCACGTCCCAATCTCCTTTCCATTGATCTGAGCTCCACTTCCCAATCTCCTTCCCACCGATCTGAGCCCCACTTCCCAATCTCCTTCAAACCCATCTGAACCCCAATTCCCAATCTCCCATCCACCGAACTGAACCCCACTTCCCAATCTCCTTTCCACCGATCTGAACCCCAATATCCAATCTCCTTCCCATTGATCTGAGCTCCACTTCCCAAGCTCCTTCCCACTGATCTGAGCCCCACTTCCCAATCTCCTTCCCACCGATCTGAGCCCCACTATCCAATCTCCTTTCCATTGATCTGACCCTAACTTCCCAATTTCCATCCCACCGATCTGAGCTCCAATTCCCAATCTCCTTCCCACCGATCTGAGCCCCACTTCCCAATCTCCTTCCCACCGATCTCAGCCACACTTCCCAATCTCCTTCCCACCGATCGGAGCTCCAACTCCCATCTCCTTTCCACCGATCTCAGCCCCACTTCCCAATCTCCTTCCCACTGATCTGAGCTTCACTTCCCAGTCTCCCTTCCACTGATCTAAGCTCCACTTCCCAATCTCCTTCCCACTGATCTGAGCTCCACTTCCCAATCTCCTTCCCACCGATATGAGCCCCACTTCCCAATCTCCTTTTCACCAATCTGAGCCCAACTTCCCATCTCCCTTCCAATTCCCATCTCCCTTCCACCGAACTGAACCGCACTTCCCAATCTCCTTCCCACCGATTTGAGCCCCACTTCCCAATCTCCCTTCCAGCGAACTGAACCCCACTCCCAATCTCCTTTCCATCGATCTGAGCTCCACTTCCCAATCTACCTTACACTGATCTGAGCTCCACTTCCCAATCTCCCTTCCACCGATCTGAGCTCCATTTCCCAATCACCTTCTCACCGATCTGAGCCCCACTTCCCAACCTCCTTCCCAACGATCTGAGCCCCATTTCCCAATCTCCTTCCCACCGATCTGAGCCCCACTTCCCAATCTCCCTTCCACCGATCTGAACCCCAATTCCCAATCTCCCTTCCACCAAACTGAACCCCAATTCCCAATCTTCTTCCCACGAATCAGAGCCCCACTTCCCAATCTCCTTCCCACCGATCTGATCCCCACTTCCCAATCCCCTTCCCACCGATCGGAGCTCCACTTCCCAATCTCATTTCCACCGATCTGAGCTCCACTTCCCAATCTCCCTTCCACTGATCTGAGCTCCACTTCCCAATCTCCTTCCCACCGATCTGAGCTCCATTTCCCAATCACCTTCACACTGATCTGAGCTCCACTTCCCAATATCCTTCCCACCGATCTGAGCCCCACTTCCCAATCTCCTTCCCACCGATCAGAGCCCCACTTCCCAATCTCCCTTCCACCGATCTGAGCTCCACTTCCCAATCTCCTTCCCACCGATCTGAGCTCCACTTCCCAATCTCCCTCCCACCGATCTGAGCCCCACTTCCCAATCTCCCTTCCACAGATCTGAACCACATTTCCAAATCACCTTCCCACTGATCTGAGCCCCACTATCCAATCTCCTTCCCATTGATCTGAGCTCCACTTCCCAATCTCCTTCCCATTGATCTGAGCCCCACTTCCCAATCTCCTTCCCACTGATCTGAGCCCCACTTCCCAATCTCCCTTCCACCGATCTGAACCGCACTTCCCAATCTCCCTTCCACCAAACTGAACCCCAATTCCCAATCTTCTTCCTACCAATCAGAACCCCACTTCCCAATCTCTTTCCCACCGATCTGATCCCCACTTCCCAATCTCCTTCCCACAAATCGGAGCTCCACTTCCCAATCTCATTTCCACCGATCTGAGCTCCACTTCCCAATCTCCCTTCCACTGATCTGAGCTCCACTTCCCAATCTCCTTCCCACCGATCTGAGCCCCACTTCCCAATCTCCTTCCCACCGATCTGAGCCCCACTTCCCAATCTCTCTGCAAACGATCTGAACCCCACTTCCCAATCTCATTCCCACTGATCTGAGCCCCACTTCCCAATCTCCTTCTCACCGATCAGAGATCCACTTCCCAATCAACTTTCCAGCGATCTGAGCCCCACTATCCAATCTCCTTCCCATTGATCTGAGCCCCACTTCCCAATCTCCCTTCCACCGATCTGAACCCCAATTCCCAATCTCCCTTCCACCAAACTGAACCCCAATTCCCAATCTTCTTCCCACGAATCAGAGCCCCACTTCCCAATCTCCTTCCCACCGATCTGATCCCCACTTCCCAATCCCCTTCCCACCGATCGGAGCTCCACTTCCCAATCTCATTTCCACCGATCTGAGCTCCACTTCCCAATCTCCCTTCCACTGATCTGAGCTCCACTTCCCAATCTCCTTCCCACCGATCTGAGCTCCATTTCCCAATCACCTTCACACTGATCTGAGCTCCACTTCCCAATATCCTTCCCACCGATCTGAGCCCCACTTCCCAATCTCCATCCCACCGATCAGAGCCCCACTTCCCAATCTCCCTTCCACCGATCTGAGCTCCACTTCCCAATCTCCTTCCCACCGATCTGAGCTCCACTTCCCAATCTCCCTCCCACCGATCTGAGCCCCACTTCCCAATCTCCCTTCCACAGATCTGAACCACATTTCCAAATCACCTTCCCACTGATCTGAGCCCCACTATCCAATCTCCTTCCCATTGATCTGAGCTCCACTTCCCAATCTCCTTCCCATTGATCTGAGCCCCACTTCCCAATCTCCTTCCCACTGATCTGAGCCCCACTTCCCAATCTCCCTTCCACCGATCTGAACCGCACTTCCCAATCTCCCTTCCACCAAACTGAACCCCAATTCCCAATCTTCTTCCTACCAATCAGAACCCCACTTCCCAATCTCTTTCCCACCGATCTGATCCCCACTTCCCAATCTCCTTCCCACAAATCGGAGCTCCACTTCCCAATCTCATTTCCACCGATCTGAGCTCCACTTCCCAATCTCCCTTCCACTGATCTGAGCTCCACTTCCCAATCTCCTTCCCACCGATCTGAGCCCCACTTCCCAATCTCCTTCCCACCGATCTGAGCCCCACTTCCCAATCTCTCTGCAAACGATCTGAACCCCACTTCCCAATCTCATTCCCACTGATCTGAGCCCCACTTCCCAATCTCCTTCTCACCGATCAGAGATCCACTTCCCAATCAACTTTCCAGCGATCTGAGCCCCACTATCCAATCTCCTTCCCATTGATCTGAGCCCCACTTCCCAATCTCCATTCCACCAATCTGAACCCCACTTCCCAATCTCCCTTCCACCAAACTGAACCCCAATTCCCAATCTTCTTCCCACCAATCAGAACCCCACTTCCCAATCTCCTTCCCACCGATCTGATCCCCACTTCCCAATCTCCTTCCCACCGATCGGAGCTCCACGTCCCAATCTCATTTCCACCGATCTGAGCTCCACTTCCCAATCTCCCTTCCACTGATCTGAGCTCCACTTCCCAATCTCCTTCCCACCGATCTGAGCCCCACTTCCCAATCTCCTTCCCACCGATCTGAGCCCCACTTCCCAATCTCTCTGCAAACGATCTGAACCCCACTTCCCAATCTCCTTCCCACTGATCTGAGCCCCACTTCCCAATCTCCTTCTCACCGATCAGAGATCCACTTCCCAATCAACTTTCCACCGATCTTAGCCCCACTATCCAATCTCCTTCCCATTGATCTGAGCTCCACTTCCCAATCTCCCTTCCACCGAACTGAACCCCACGTCCCAATCTCCTTTCCAGTGATCTGAGCTCCACTTCCCAATCTCCTTCCCACCGATCTGAGCCCCACTTCCCAATCTCCTTCAAACCCATCTGAACCCCAATTCCCAATCTCCCATCCACCGAACTGAACCCCACTTCCCAATCTCCTTTCCACCGATCTGAACCCCAATATCCAATCTCCTTCCCATTGATCTGAGCTCCACTTCCAAGCTCCTTCCCACTGATCTGAGCCCCACTTCCCAATCTCCTTCCCACCGATCTGAGCCCCACTATCCAATCTCCTTTCCATTGATCTGACCCTAACTTCCCAATTTCCATCCCACCGATCTGAGCTCCAATTCCCAATCTCCTTCCCACCGATCTGAGCCCCACTTCCCAATCTCCTTCCCACCGATCTCAGCCACACTTCCCAATCTCCTTCCCACCGATCGGAGCTCCAACTCCCATCTCCTTTCCACCGATCTCAGCCCCACTTCCCAATCTCCTTCCCACTGATCTGAGCTTCACTTCCCAGTCTCCCTTCCACTGATCTAAGCTCCACTTCCCAATCTCCTTCCCACTGATCTGAGCTCCACTTCCCAATCTCCTTCCCACCGATATGAGCCCCACTTCCCAATCTCCTTTTCACCAATCTGAGCCCAACTTCCCATCTCCCTTCCAATTCCCATCTCCCTTCCACCGAACTGAACCGCACTTCCCAATCTCCTTCCCACCGATTTGAGCCCCACTTCCCAATCTCCCTTCCAGCGAACTGAACCCCACTCCCAATCTCCTTTCCATCGATCTGAGCTCCACTTCCCAATCTCCCTTCCACCGATCTGAGCTCCATTTCCCAATCACCTTCTCACCGATCTGAGCCCCACTTCCCAACCTCCTTCCCAATGATCTGAGCCCCATTTCCCAATCTCCTTCCCACCGATCTGAGCCCCACTTCCCAATCTCCCTTCCACCGATCTGAACCCCAATTCCCAATCTCCCTTCCACCAAACTGAACCCCAATTCCCAATCTTCTTCCCACGAATCAGAGCCCCACTTCCCAATCTCCTTCCCACCGATCTGATCCCCACTTCCCAATCCCCTTCCCACCGATCGGAGCTCCACTTCCCAATCTCATTTCCACCGATCTGAGCTCCACTTCCCAATCTCCCTTCCACTGATCTGAGCTCCACTTCCCAATCTCCTTCCCACCGATCTGAGCTCCATTTCCCAATCACCTTCACACTAATCTGAGCTCCACTTCCCAATATCCTTCCCACCGATCTGAGCCCCACTTCCCAATCTCCTTCCCACCGATCAGAGCCCCACTTCCCAATCTCCCTTCCACCGATCTGAGCTCCACTTCCCAATCTCCTTCCCACCGATCTGAGCTCCACTTCCCAATCTCCCTCCCACCGATCTGAGCCCCACTTCCCAATCTCCCTTCCACCGATCTGAACCACATTTCCAAATCACCTTCCCACTGATCTGAGCCCCACTATCCAATCTCCTTCCCACCGATCTGAGCCCCACTTCCCAATCTCCTTCCCACCCATCTGAGCCCCACTTCCCAATCTCCCTTCCACCGAACTGAACCCCACTTCCCAATCTCTTTCCCACCGATCTGAGCCCCACTTCCCAATCTGCGTTCCACCGAACTGAACCCCACTTCACAATCTCCTTTCCACCGATCTGAGCTCCACTTCGCAATCTCCTTTCCACCGATCTGAGCACCACTATCCAATCTCCTTCCCATTGATCTGAGCTCCACTTCCCAATCTCCTTCCCATTGATCTGAGCCCCACTTCCCAATCTCCTTCCCACTGATCTGAGACCCACTTCCCAATCTCCCTTCCACCGATCTGCACCCCACATCCCAATCTCCCTTCGACCAAACTGAACCCCAATTCCCAATCTCCTTCCCACCAATCAGAACCCCACTTCCCAATCTCCTTCCCACCGATCTGATCCCCACTTCCCAATCTCCTTCCCACCGATCGGAGCTCCACTTTCCAATCTCATTTCCACCGATCTGAGCTCCACTTCCCAATCTCCCTTCCACTGATCTGAGCTCCACTTCCCAATCTCCTTCCCACCGATCTGAGCCCCACTTCCCAATCTCCTTCCCACCGATCTGAGCCCCACTTCCCAATCTCTCTGCAAACGATCTGAACCCCACTTCCCAATCTCCTTCCCACTGATCTGAGCCCCACTTCCCAATCTCCTTCTCACCGATCACAGCTCCACTTCCCAATCAACTTTCCACCGATCTGAGCCCCACTATCCAATCTCCTTCCCATTGATCTGAGCTCCACTTCCCAATCTCCTTCCCACCGATCTGAGCTCCACTTCCCAATCTCCTTCCCACCGATCAGAGCCCCACTTCCCAATCTCCCTACAACCGAACTGAACCCCACATCCCAATCTCCTTTCCATTGATCTGAGCTCCACTTCCCAATCTCCTTCCCACCGATCTGAGCCCCACTTCCCAATCTCCTTCAAACCGATCTGAACCCCAATTCCCAATCTCCCATCCACCGAACTGAACCCCACTTCCCAATCTCCTTTTCACTGATCTGAGCCCCACTTTCCAATCTCCTTTCCATTAATCTGAGCTCCACTTCCCAAACTCCTTCCCACTGATCTGAGCCCCACTTCAAAATCTCCTTCCCACCGATCTGAGCTCCACTTCGCAATCACCTTTCCACCGATCTGAGCACCACTATCCAATCTCCTTTCCATTGATCTGACCCTAACTTCCCAATCTCCTTCCCACCCATCTGAGCCCCACTTCCCAATCTCCCTTCAACCGAACTGAACCCCACTTCCCAATCTCTTTCCCACCGATCTGAGCCCCACTTCCCAATCTGCGTTCCACCGAACTGAACCCCACTTCACAATCTCCTTTCCACCGATCTGAGTTCCACTTCCCAATCTCCTTTCCACCGATCTGAGCACCACTATCCAATCTCCTTCCCATTGATCTGAGCTCCACTTCCCAATCTCCTTCCCATTGATCTGAGCTCCACTTCCCAATCTCCTTCCCACTGATCTGAGACCCACTTCCCAATCTCCTTCCCACCGATCTGAGCCCCACTTTCCAATCTCCCTACCACCGATCTAAACCCCACTTCCCAATCTCCTTCCCACTAATCTGAGCCCCACTATCCAATCTCCTTCCCACTGATCAGAGCCCCACTTCCCAATCTCCTTCCCACTAATCTGAGCCCCACTTCCCAATCTCCTTCCCACCGATCTGAGCCCCACTTCCCAATCTCCTTCCCACCGATCTGAGCCCAACTTCCCAATCTCTCTGCAAACGATCTGAACCCCACTTCCCAATCTTCTTCTGACTGATCTGAGCCCGACTTCCCAATCTCCTTCTCACCGATCAGAGCTCCACTTCCCAATCAACTTTCCACCGATCTGAGCCCCACTATCCAATCTCCTTCCCATTGATCTGAGCTCCACTTCCCAATCTCCTACCCACCGATCTGAGCTGCACTTCCCAATCTCCTTCCCACCGATCAGAGCCCCACTTCCCAATCTCCTTTCCACCGAACTGAACCCCACGTCCCAATCTCCTTTCCGTCGATTTGAGCTCCACTTCCCAATCTCCTTCCCATTGATCTGAGCTCCACTTCCCAATCTCCTTCCCACCGATCTGAGCCCCACTTCCCAATCTCCTTCAAACCGATCTGAACCCCAATTCCCAATCTCCCATCCACCGAACTGAACCCCACTTCCCAATCTACTTTCCACTGATCTGAGCCCCACTATCGAATCTCCTTCCCATTGATCTGAGCTCCATATCCCAAGCTCCTTCCCACCGATCTGAGCCCCACTTCCCAATCTCCATTCCACGGATCTGAACCCCACTTCCCAATCTCCCTTCCACTGATCTGAGCTCCACTTCCCAATCTCGTCCCCACAGATCTGAGCTCCATTTCCCAATCTCCTTCTCACCGATCTGAGCCCCACTTCCCAATCTCCTTCCCACCGATCTGAGCCCCACTTTCCAATCTCACTTCCACCGATCTAAACCCCACTTCCCAATCTCCTTCCCACTAATCTGAGCCCCACTTCCCAATCTCCTTCCAACCGATCTGAGCCCCACTTCCCAATCTCCTTCCCACCGATCTGAGCCCCACTTCCCAATCTCTCTTCAAACGATCTGAACCCCACTTCCCAATCTCCTTCCCACTGATCTGAGCCCCACTTCCCAATCTCCTTCCCACCGATCTGAGCTCCACTTCCCAATCTCCTTCCCACCGATCTGAGCCCCACTTCCCAATCTCCCTTCCACCGATCTGTACCCCACTTCCCAATCTCCTTCCCACCGATCTGAGTCCCAATTCCCAATCTCCATACCAGCGATCGGAGCTACACTTCCCAATCTCCTTTCCACCGATCTGAGCCCCACTTCCCAATCTCCTTCCCACCGATCTGAGCTGCACTTCCCAATCACCCTTCCACTGATCTGAACTCCATTTCCCAATCTCCTTCCACCGATCTGAGCCCCACTTCCCAATCTCCTTCACACCGATCAGAGCCCCAATTCCAAATCTCCCTTCCACCTATCTGAGCTTCACTTCCCAATATCCTTCCCACCGATCTGAGCTCCACTTCCCAATCTCCTTTCCGCTGATCTGAGCACCACTTCCCAATCCCCTTTCCACCGATCTGAGCTCCACTTCCCAATCTCCCTTCCACCGATCTCAGCTGCACTTCCTAATCTCCTTCCCACTTATCTGAGCTCCACTTCCCAATCCCCTTTCCACCGATCTGAGGCCCACTTCCCAATCTCCCTTCCACCGATCTCAGCTCCACTTCCCAATCTCCTTCCCACTTATCTGAGCTCCACTTCCCAATCTCCTTCCCACCGATCTGAGCTCCATTTCCCAATAACCTTCTCACCAACCTGAGCCCCACTTCCCAATCTCCCTTCGAAAGAACTGAACCCCACTTCCCAATCTTCTTCCCACCAATCAGAACCCCACTTCCCATTCTCCCTTCCACCGATCTGAACCCCACTTCCCAATCTCCTTCCCACTGATCTGAGCCCCACTATCCAATCTCCTTCCCATTGATCTGAGCTCCACTTCCCAATCTTCTTCCCACCGATCTGAGCTCCACTTTCCAATCTCCTTTCCACTGATCTGAGCCACACTTCCCAATCTCCTTCACACTGATCTGAGCCCCACTTCCCAATCTCCCTTCCACCGAATTGAACCCCACTTCCCAATCTCCTTTCCACCGATCTGAGCCCCACTATCCAATCTCCTTCCCACTAATCTGAGTTCCACTTCGCAATCTCCTTCCCACCGATCTGAGCCCCACTTCCCAATCTCCCTTCCACCGATCTGAACCCCACTTCACAATCTCCCTTCCACCAAACTGAACCCCAATTTCCAATCTTCTTCCCACCAATCAGAGCCCCACTTCCCAATCTCCTTCCCACCGATCTAATCACCACTTCCCAATCTCCTTCCCACCGATCGGAGCTCCACTTCCCAATCCCCTTTCCACCGATCTGAGGTCCACTTCCCAATCTCCCTTCCACCGATCTCAGCTCCACTTCCCAATCTCCTTCCCACTTACCTGAGCTCCACTTCCCAATCTCCTTCCCACCAATCTGAGCTCCATTTCCCAATAACCTTCTCACCAACCTGAGCCCCACTTCCCAATCTCCCATCAAATGAACTGAACCCTACTTCCCAATCTTCTACCCACCAATCAGAGCCCCACTTCCCAATCTCCCTTTCACCGATCTGAACCCCACTTCCCAATCTCCTTCCCACTGATCTGAGCCCCACTATCTAATCTCCTTACAATTGATCTGAGCTCCACTTCCCAATCTCCTTCCCACCGATCTGAGCCCCACTTCCCAATCTCCTTCCCACCGATCAGAGCCCCACTTCCCAATCTCCCTTCCACCGAACTGAACTCCACGTCCCAATCTCCTTTCCATCGATCTGAGGTCCACTTCCCAATTTCCTTCCCATTGATCTGAGCCCCACTATCCAATCTCCTTCCCACTGATCTGAGCCCCACTTCCCAATCATCTTTCCACCGATCGGAGCCCCACTATCCAATCTCCTTCCCACTGATATGAGCCCCACTTCCCAATCTCCCGTCCACCGAATTGAACCCCAATTCCCAATCTCCTTTCCACCGATCTGAGCCCCACTATCCAATCTCCTTCCCACTGATCTGAGCTCCACTTCCCAATCTCCTTCCCACCGATCTGAGCCCCACTTCCCAATCTCCCTTCCACCGATCTGAACCTCACTTCCCAATCTCCCTTCCACCAAACTGAACCCCAATTCCCAATCTTCTTCCCACGCATCAGAGCCCCATTTCCCAATCACCTTCACACTGATCTGAGCTCCACTTCCCAATCTCCTTCCCACCGCTCTGAGCCCCACTTCCCAATCTCATTCCCACAGATCAGAGCCCCAATTCGCAATCTCCCTTCCACCGATCTGAGCTCCACTTCCCAATCTCCTTCCCACCGATCTGAGCTCCACTGCCCAATCTCCTTTCCACTGATCTGAGCACCACTTCCCAATCTCCCTCCCACCGATCTGAGCCCCACTTCCCAAACTCACTTCCACCGATCTGAACCACATTTCCAAATCTCCTTCCCACCGATCTGAGCCCCACTTCCCAATCTCCTTCCCACCCATCTGAGCCCCACTTCCCAATCTCCCTTCCACCGAACTGAACCCCACTTCCCAATCTCTTTCCCACCGATCTGAGCCCCACTTTCCAATCTGCGTTCCACCGAACTGAACCCCACTTCCCAATCTCCTTCCCACCGATCTGAGCTCCACTTCCCAATCCCCTTTCCACCGATCTGAGCCCCACTGTCCAATATCCTTCCCATTGATCTGAGCTCCACTTCCCAATCTCCTTCCCATTGATCTGAGCCCCACTTCCCAACCTCCTTCCCACCGATCTGAGCCCCACTTCCCAATCTCCCTTCCACCGATCTAAACCCACTTCCCAATCTCCCTTCCACCAAACTGAACCCCAATTCCCAATCTTCTTCCCACCAATCAGAGCCCCACTTCCCAATCTCCTTCCCACCGATCTGAGCCCCACTTCCCAAACTCCTTCCCACCGATCGGAGCTCCACTTCCCAATCTCCTTCCCACCGATCTGAGCTCCATTTCCCAATCACCTTCTCACTGATCTGAGCTCCACTTCCCAATCTCCTTCCCACCGATCTGAGCCCCACTTCCCAATCTCCTTCCCACCGATCAGAGCCCCACTTCCCAATCTCCCTTCCACCGATCTGAGCTCCACTCTTCAATCTCCTTCCCACCGATATGAGCTCCACTTCCCAATCTCCTTTCCACTGATCTGAGCTCCACTTCCCAATCTCCTTTCCACCGATCTGAGCTTCACTTCCCAATCTCCCTTCCACCGATCTCAGCTCCACTTCCCAATCTCCTTCCCACCAATCAGAGCCCCACTTCCCAATCTCCCTTCCTCCAATCTGAGCACCACTTCCCAATCTCCCTCCCACCGATCTGAGCCCCACTACCCAATCTCCCTTCCACCGAACTGAACCCCATTTCCCAATCTCCTTCCCACTGATCTGAGCCCCACTATCCAATCTCCTTCCCATTGATCTGAGCTCCACTTCCCAATCTCCTTCCCACCGATCTGAGCCCCACTTCCCAATCTCCTTCCCACCCATATGAGCCCCACTTCACAATCTCCCTTCCACCGAACTGAACCCTACTTCCCAATCTCCTTCCCACCGATCTGAGCCCCACTTCCAAATCTGCCTTCCACCGAACTGAACCCCACTTCCCAATCTCCTTTCCACCAATCTGAGCTCCACTTCCCAATCTCCTTTCCACCGATCTGAGCCCCACTATCCAATCTCCTTCCCATTGATCTGAGCTCCACGTCCCACTCTCCCTCCCATTGATCTGAGCCCCACTTCCCAATCTCCTTCCCACCGATCTGAGCCCCACTTCCCAATCTCCCTTCCACCGAACTGAACCCCACGTCCCAATCTCCTTTCCATCGATCTGAGCTCCACTTCCCAATTTCCTTCCCATTTATCTGAGCCCCACTATCCAATCTCCTTCCCACTGATCTGAGCCCCACTTCCCAATCATCTTTCCACCGATCGGAGCCCCACTATCCAATCTCCTTCCCACTTATCTGAGCCCCACTTCCCAATCTCCCTTCCACCGAATTGAACCCCACTTCCCAATCTCCTTTCCACCGATCTGAGCCCCACTATCCAATCTCCTTCCCACTGATCTGAGTTCCACTTCCCAATCTCCTTCCCACCGATCTGAGCCCCACTTCCCAATCTCCCTTCCACCGATCTGAACCCCACTTCCCAATCTCCCTTCCACCAAACTGAACCCCAATTCCCAATCTTCTTCCCACGAATCAGAGCCCCACTTCCCAATCTCCTTCCCACCGATCTGATCCCCACTTCCCAATCTCCTTCCCACCGAACGGAGCTCCACTTCCCAATCTCATTTCCACCGATCTGAGCTCTACTTCCCAATCTCCCTTCCACTGATCTGAGCTCCACTTCCCAATCTCCTTCCCACCGATCTGAGCTCCATTTCCCAATCACCTTCACACTGATCAGAGCTCCACTTCCCAATCTCCTTCCCACCGATCTGAGCCCCACTTCCCAATCTCCTTCCCACCGATCTGAGCCCCACTTCCCAATCTCCCTTCCACCGATCTGAACCACATTTCCAAATCACCTTCCCACTGATCTGAGCCCCACTATCCAATCTCCTTCCCATTGATCTGAGCTCCACTTCCCAATCTCCTTCCCACCTATCTGAGCCCCACTTCCCAATCTCCTTCCCACCGATCAGAGCCCCACTTCCCAATCTCCCTTCCACCGATCTGAGCTCCACTTCGCAATCTCCTTCCCACCGATCTGAGCTCCACTTCCCAATCTCCCTCCCACCGATCTGAGCCCCACTTCCCAATCTCCCTTCCACCGATCTGAACCTCATTTCCAAATCACCTTCCCACTGATCTGAGCCCCACTATCCAATCTCCTTCCCATTGATCTGAGCTCCACTTCCCAATCTCCTTCCCACCGATCTGAGCCCCACTTCCCAATCTCCTTCCCACCCATCTGAGCCCCACTTCCCAATCTCCCTTCCACCGAACTGAACCCCACTTCCCAATCTCTTTCCCACCGATCTGAGCCCCACTTCCCAATCTGCGTTCCACCGAACTGAACCCCACTTCACAATCTCCTTTCCACCGATCTGAGCTCCACTTCCCAATCTCCTTTCCACCGATCTGAGCCCCACTATCCAATCTCCTTCCCATTGATCTGAGCTCCACTTCCCAATCTCCTTCCCATTGATCTGAGCCCCACTTCCCAATCTCCTTCCCACTGATCTGAGCCCCACTTCCCAATCTCCCTTCCACCGATCTGAACCGCACTTCCCAATCTCCCTTCCACCAAACTGAACCCCAATTCCCAATCTTCTTCCCACCAATCAGAACCCCACTTCCCAATCTCCTTCCCACCGATCTGATCCCCACTTCCCAATCTCCTTCCCACAGATCGGAGCTCCACTTCCCAATCTCAGTTCCACCGATCTGAGCTCCACTTCCCAATCTCCCTTCCACTGATCTGAGCTCCACTTCCCAATCTCCTTCCCACCGATCTGAGCCCCACTTCCCAATCTCCTTCCCACCGATCAGAGCCCCACTTCCCAATCTCTCTGCAAACGATCTGAACCCCACTTCCCAATCTCATTCCCACTGATCTGAGCCCCACTTCCCAATCTCCTTCTCACCGATCAGAGATCCACTTCCCAATCAACTTTCCATCGATCTAAGCCCCACTATCCAATCTCCTTCCCATTGATCTGAGCCCCACTTCCCAATCTCCCTTCCACCAATCTGAACCCCACTTCCCAATCTCCCTTCCACCAAACTGAACCCCAATTCCCAATCTTCTTCCCACCAATCAGAACCCCACTTCCCAATCTCCTTCCCACCGATCTGATCCCCACTCCCCAATCTCCTTCCCACCGATCGGAGCTCCACGTCCCAATCTCATTTCCACCGATCTGAGCTCCACTTCCCAATCTCCCTTCCACTGATCTGAGCTCCACTTCACAATCTCTTTCCCACCGATCTGAGCTCCACTTCCCAATCTCCTTCCCACCGATCTGAGCCCCACTTCCCAATCTCTCTGCAAACGATCTGAACCCCACTTCCCAATCTCCTTCCCACTGATCTGAGCCCCACTTCCCAATCTCCTTCTCACCGATCAGAGATCCACTTCCCAATCAAATTTCCACCGATCTGAGCCCCACTATCCAATCTCCTTCCCATTGATCTGAGCTCCACTTCCCCATCTCCCTTCCACCGAACTGAACCCCACGTCCCAATCTCCTTTCCATTGATCTGAGCTCCACTTCCCAATCTCCTTCCCACCGATCTGAGCCCCACTTTCCAATCTCCTTCAAACCCATCTGAACCCCAATTCCCAATCTCCCATCCACCGAACTGAACCCCACTTCCCAATCTCCTTTCCACCGATCTGAACCCCAATATCCAATCTCCTTCCCATTGATCTGAGCTCCACTTCCCAAGCTCCTTCCCACTGATCTGAGCCCCACTTCCCAATCTCCTTCCCACTGGTCTGAGCCCCACTTCCCAATCATCTTTCCACCGATCGGAGCCCCACTATCCAATCTCCTTCCCACTTATCTGAGCCCCACTTCCCAATCTCCCTTCCACCGAATTGAACCCCACTTCCCAATCTCCTTTCCACCGATCTGAGCCCCACTATCCAATCTCCTTCCCACTGATCTGAGTTCCACTTCCCAATCTCCTTCCCACCGATCTGAGCCCCACTTCCCAATCTCCCTTCCACCGATCTGAACCCCACTTCCCAATCTCCCTTCCACCAAACTGAACCCCAATTCCCAATCTTCTTCCCACGAATCAGAGCCCCACTTCCCAATCTCCTTCCCACCGATCTGATCCCCACTTCCCAATCTCCTTCCCACCGATCGGAGCTCCACTTCCCAATCTCATTTCCACCGATCTGAGCCCCACTTCCCAATCTCCCTTCCACCGATCTGAGCTCCACTTCCCAATCTCCTTCCCACCGATCTGAGCTCCACTTCCCAATCTCCCTCCCACCGATCTGAGCCCCACTTCCCAATGTCCCTTCCACCGATCTGAACCTCATTTCCAAATCACCTTCCCACTGATCTGAGCCCCACTATCCAATCTCCTTCCCATTGATCTGAGCTCCACTTCCCAATCTCCTTCCCACCGATCTGAGCCCCACTTCCCAATCTCCTTCCCACCCATCTGAGCCCCACTTCCCAATCTCCCTTCCACCGAACTGAACCCCACTTCCCAATCTCTTTCCCACCGATCTGAGCCCCACTTCCCAATCTGCGTTCCACCGAACTGAACCCCACTTCACAATCTCCTTTCCACCGATCTGAGCTCCACTTCCCAATCTCCTTTCCACCGATCTGAGCCCCACTATCCAATCTCCTTCCCATTGATCTGAGCTCCACTTCCCAATCTCCTTCCCATTGATCTGAGCCCCACTTCCCAATCTCCTTCCCACTGATCTGAGCCCCACTTCCCAATCTCCCTTCCACCAAACTGAACCCCAATTCCCAATCTTCTTCCCACCAATCAGAACCCCACTTCCCAATCTCCTTCCCAACGATCTGATCCCCACTTCCCAATCTCCTTCCCACAGATCGGAGCTCCACTTCCCAATCTCATTTCCACCGATCTGAGCTCCACTTCCCAACCTCCCTTCCACTGATCTGAGCTCCACTTCCCAATCTCCTTCCCACCGATCTGAGCCCCACTTCCCAATCTCCTTCCCACCGATCTGAGCCCCACTTCCCAATCTCTCTGCAAACGATCTGAACCCCACTTCCCAATCTCATTCCCACTGAACTGAGCCCCACTTCCCAATCTCCTTCTCACCGATCAGAGATCCACTTCCCAATCAACTTTCCAGCGATCTGAGCCCCACTATCCAATCTCCTTCCCATTGATCTGAGCCCCACTTCCCAATCTCCCTTCCACCAATCTGAACCCCACTTCCCAATCTCCCTTCCACCAAACTGAACCCCAATTCCCAATCTTCTTCCACCAATCAGAACCCCACTTCCCAATCTCCTTCCCACCGATCTGATCCCCACTTCCCAATCTCCTTCCCACCGATCGGAGATCCACGTCCCAATCTCATTTCCACCGATCTGAGCTCCACTTCCCAATCTACCTTCCACTGATCTGAGCTCCACTTCCCAATCTCCTTCCCACCGATCTGAGCTCCACTTCCCAATCTCCTTCCCACCGATCTGAGCCCCACTTCCCAATCTCTCTGCAAACGATCTGAACCCCACTTCCCAATCTCCTTCCCACTGATCTGAGCCCCACTTCCCAATCTCCTTCTCACCGATCAGAGATCCACTTCCCAATCAAATTTCCACCGATCTGAGCCCCACTATCCAATCTCCTTCCCATTGATCTGAGCTCCACTTCCCAATCTCCCTTCCACCGAACTGAACCCCACCTCCCAATCTCCTTTCCACCGATCTGAACCCCAATATCCAATCTCCTTCCCATTGATCTGAGCTCCACTTCCCAAGCTCCTTCCCACTGATCTGAGCCCCACTTCCCAATCTCCTTCCCACTGATCTGAGCCCCACTTCCCAATCATCTTTCCACCGATCGGAGCCCCACTATCCAATCTCCTTCCCACTTATCTGAGCCCCACTTCCCAATCTCCCTTCCACCGAATTGAATCCCACTTCCCAATCTCCTTTCCACCGATCTCAGCCCCACTATCCAATCTCCTTCCCACTGATCTGAGTTCCACTTCCCAATCTCCTTCCCACCGATCTGAGCCCCACTTCCCAATCTCCCTTCCACCGATCTGAACCACACTTCCCAATCTCCCTTCCACCAAACTGAACCCCAATTCCCAATCTTCTTCCCACGAATCAGAGCCCCACTTCCCAATCTCCTTCCCACCGATCTGATCTCCACTTCCCAATCTCCTTCCCACCGATCGGAGCTCCACTTCCCAATCTCATTTCCACCGATCTGAGCTCCACTTCCCAATCTCCCTTCCACTGATCTGAGCTCCACTTCCCAATCTCCTTCCCACCGATCTGAGCTCCATTTCCCAATCACGTTCACACTGATCTGAGCTCCACTTCCCAATCTCCTTCCCACCGATCTGAGCCCCACTTCCCAATCTCCTTCCCACCGATCTGAGCCCCACTTCCCAATCTCCCTTCCACCGATCTGAACCACATTTCCAAATCACCTTCCCACTGATCTGAGCCCCACTATCCAATCTCCTTCCCATTGATCTGAGCTCCACTTCCCAATCTCCTTCCCACCGATCTGAGCCCCACTTCCCAATCTCCTTCCCACCCATCTGAGCCCCACTTCCCAATCTCCCTTCCACCGAACTGAACCCCACTTCCCAATCTCTTTCCCACCGATCTGAGCCCCACTTCCCAATCTGCGTTCCACCGAACTGAACCCCACTTCACAATCTCCTTTCCACCGATCTGAGCTCCACTTCCCAATCTCCTTTCCACCGATCTGAGCCCCACTATCCAATCTCCTTCCCATTGATCTGAGCTCCACTTCCCAATCTCCTTCCCATTGATCTGAGCCCCACTTCCCAATCTCCTTCCCACTGATCTGAGCCCCACTTCCCAATCTCCCTTCCACCGATCTGAACCGCACTTCCCAATCTCCCTTCCACCAAACTGAACCCCAATTCCCAATCTTCTTCCCACCAATCAGAACCCCACTTCCCAATCTCCTTCCCACCGATCTGATCCCCACTTCCCAATCTCCTTTCCACAGATCGGAGCTCCACTTCCCAATCTCATTTCCACCGATCTGAGCTCCACTTCCCAATCTCCCTTCCACTGATCTGAGCTCCACTTCCCAATCTCTTTCCCACCGATCTGAGCCCCACTTCCCAATCTCCTTCCCACCGATCTGAGCCCCACTTCCCAATCTCTCTGCAAACGATCTGAACCCCACTTCCCAATCTCATTCCCACTGATCTGAGCCCCACTTCCCAATCTCCTTCTCACCGATCAGAGATCCACTTCCCAATCATCTTTCCAGCGATCTGAGCCCCACTATCCAATCTCCTTCCCATTGATCTGAGCCCCACTTCCCAATCTCCCTTCCACCAATCTGAACCCCACTTCCCAATCTCCCTTCCACCAAACTGAACCCCAATTCCCAATCTTCTTCCCACCAATCAGAACCCCACTTCCCAATCTCCTTCCCACCGATCTGATCCCCACTTCCCAATCTCCTTCCCACCGATCGGAGCTCCACGTCCCAATCTCATTTCCACCGATCTGAGCTCCACTTCCCAATCTCCCTTCCACTGATCTGAGCTCCACTTCCAATCTCCTTCCCACCGATCTGAGCTCCACTTCCCAATCTCCTTCCCACCGATCTGAGCCCCACTTCCCAATCTCTCTGCAAACGATCTGAACCCCACTTCCCAATCTCCTTCCCACTGATCTGAGCCCCACTTCCCAATCTCCTTCTCACCGATCAGAGATCCACTTCCCAATCAAATTTCCACCGATCTGAGCCCCACTATCCAATCTCCTTCCCATTGATCTGAGCTCCACTTCCCAATCTCCGTCACACCGAACTGAACCCCACGTCCCAATCTCCTTTCCATTGATCTGAGCTCCACTTCCCAATCTCCTTCCCACCGATCTGAGCCCCACTTTCCAATCTCCTTCAAACCCATCTGAACCCCAATTCCCAATCTCCCATCCACCGAACTGAACCCCACTTCCCAATCTCCTTTCCACCGATCTGAACCCCAATATCCAATCTCCTTCCCATTGATCTGTGTTCCACTTCCCAATCTCCTTCCCACCGATCTGAGCCCCACTTCCCAATCTCCCTTCCACCGATCTGAACCCCACTTCCCAATCTCCCTTCCACCAAACTGAACCCCAATTCCCAATCTTCTTCCCACGAAACAGAGCCCCACTTACCAATCTCCTTCCCACCGATCTGATCCCCACTTCCCAATCTCCTTCCCACCGATCGGAGCTCCACTTCCCAATCTCATTTCCACCGATCTGAGCTCCACTTCCCAATCTCCCTTCCACTGATCTGAGCTCCACTTCCCAATCTCCTTCCCACCGATCTGAGCTCCATTTCCCAATCACCTTCACACTGATCTGAGCTCCACTTCCCAATCTCCTTCCCACCGATCTGAGCCCCACTTCCCAATCTCCTTCCCACCGATCTGAGCCCCACTTCCCAATCTCCCTTCCACCGATCTGAACCACATTTCCAAATCACCTTCCCACTGATCTGAGCCCCACTATCCAATCTCCTTCCCATTGATCTGAGCTCCACTTCCCAATCTCCTTCCCACCGATCTGAGCCCCACTTCCCAATCTCCTTCCCACCGATCAGAGCCCCACTTCCCAATCTCCCTTCCACCGATCTGAGCTCCACTTCCCAATCTCCTTCCCACCGATCTGAGCTCCACTTCCCAATCTCCCTCCCACCGATCTGAGCCCCACTTTCCAATCTCCCTTCCACCGATCTGAACCTCATTTCCAAATCACCTTCCCACTGATCTGAGCCCCACTATCCAATCTCCTTCCCATTGATCTGAGCTCCACTTCCCAATCTCCTTCCCACCGATCTGAGCCCCACTTCCCAATCTCCCATCCACCGAACTGAACCCCACTTCCCAATCTCTTTCCAACCGATCTGAGCCCCACTTCCCAATCTGCGTTCCACCGAACTGAACCCCACTTCACAATCTCCTTTCCACCGATCTGAGCTCCACTTCCCAATCTCCTTTCCACCGATCTGAGCCCCACTATCCAATCTCCTTCCCATTGATCTGAGCTCCACTTCCCAATCTCCTTCCCATTGATCTGAGCCCCACTTCCCAATCTCCTTCCCACTGATCTGAGCCCCACTTCCCAATCTCCTTCCCACTGATCTGAGCCCCACTTCCCAATCTCCTTCTCACCGATCAGAGATCCACTTCCCAATCAAATTTCCACCGATCTGAGCCCCACTATCCAAACTCCTTCCCATTGATCTGAGCTCCACTTCCCAATCTCCCTTCCACCGAACTGAACCCTACGTCCCAATCTCCTTTCCATTGATCTGAGCTCCACTACCCAATCTCCTTCCCACCGATCTGAGCCCCACTTTCCAATCTCCTTCAAACCCATCTGAACCCCAATTCCCAATCTCCCATCCACCGAACTGAACCCCACTTCCCAATCTCCTTTCCACCGATCTGAACCCCAATATCCAATCTCCTTCCCATTGATCTGAGCTCCACTTCCCAAGCTCCTTCCCACTGATCTGAGCCCCACTTCCCAATCTCCTTCCCACTGATCTGAGCCCCACTTCCCAATCATCTTTCCACCGATCGGAGCCCCACTATCCAATCTCCTTCCCACTTATCTGAGCCCCACTTCCCAATCTCCCTTCCACCGAATTGAACCCCACTTCCCAATCTCCTTTCCACCGATCTGAGCCCCACTATCCAATCTCCTTCCCACTGATCTGAGTTCCACTTCCCAATCTCCTTCCCACCGATCTGAGCCCCACTTCCCAATCTCCCTTCCACCGATCTGAACCCCACTTCCCAATCTCCCTTCCACCAAACTGAACCCCAATTCCCAATCTTCTTCCCACGAATCAGAGCCCCACTTCCCAATCTCCTTCCCACCGATCTGATTCCCACTTCCCAATCTCCTTCCCACCGATCGGAGCTCCACTTCCCAATCTCATTTCCACCGATCTGAGCTCCACTTCCCAATCTCCCTTCCACTGATCTGAGCTCCACTTCCCAATCTCCTTCCCACCAATCTGAGCTCCATTTCCCAATCACCTTCACACTGATCTGAGCTCCACTTCCCAATCTCCTTCCCACCGATCTGAGCCCCACTTCCCAATCTCCTTCCCACCGATCTGAGCCCCACTTCCCAATCTCCCTTCCACCGATCTGAACCACATTTCCAAATCACCTTCCCACTGATCTGAGCCCCACTATCCAATCTCCTTCCCATTGATCTGAGCTCCACTTCCCAATCTCCTTCCCACCGATCTGAGCCCCACTTCCCAATCTCCTTCCCACCGATCAGAGCCCCACTTCCCAATCTCCCTTCCACCTATCTGAGCTCCACTTCCCAATCTCCTTCCCACCGATCTGAGCTCCACTTCCCAATCTCCCTCCGACCGATCTGAGCCCCACTTCCCAATCTCCCTTCCACCGATCTGAACCTCATTTCCAAATCACCTTCCCACTGATCTGAGCCCCACTATCCAATCTCCTTCCCATTGATCTGAGCTCCACTTCCCAATCTCCTTCCCACCGATCTGAGCCCCACTTCCCAATTACCTTCCCACCCATCTGAGCCCCACTTCCCAATCTCCCTTCCACCGAACTGAACCCCACTTCCCAATCTCTTTCCCACCGATCTGAGCCCCACTTCCCAATCTGCGTTCCACCGAACTGAACCCCACTTCACAATCTCCTTTCCACCGATCTGAGCTCCACTTCCCAATCTCCTTTCCACCGATCTGAGCCCCACTATCCAATCTCCTTCCCATTGATCTGAGCTCCACTTCCCAATCTCCTTCCCATTGATCTGAGCCCCACTTCCCATTCTCCTTCCCACTGATCTGAGCCCCACTTCCCAATCCCCCTTCCACCGATCTCAACCGCACTTCCCAATCTCCCTTCCACCAAACTGAACCCCAATTCCCAATCTTCTTCCCACCAATCAGAACCCCACTTCCCAATCTCCTTCCCACCGATCTGATCCCCACTTCCCAATCTCCTTCCCACAGATCGGAGCTCCACTTCCGAATCTCATTTCCACCGATCTGAGCTCCACTTCCCAATCTCCCTTCCACTGATCTGAGCTCCACTTCCCAATCTCCTTCCCACCGATCTGAGCCCCACTTCCCAATCTCCTTCCCACCGATCTGAGCCCCACTTCCCAATCTCTCTGCAAACGATCTGAACCCCACTTCCCAATCTCATTCCCACTGATCTGAGCCCCACTTCCCAATCTCCTTCTCACCGATCAGAGATCCACTTCCCAATCAACTTTCCAGCGATCTGAGCCCCACTATCCAATCTCCTTCCCATTGATCTGAGCCCCACTTCCCAATCTCCCTTCCACCAATCTGAACCCCACTTCCCAATCTCCCTTCCACCAAACTGAACCCCAATTCCCAATCTTCTTCCCACCAATCAGAACCCCACTTCCCAATCTCCTTCCCTCCGATCTGATCCCCACTTCCCAATCTCCTTCCCACCGATCGGAGATCCACGTCCCAATCTCATTTCCACCGATCTGAGCTCCACTTCCCAATCTACCTTCCACTGATCTGAGCTCCACTTCCCAATCTCCTTCCCACCGATCTGAGCTCCACTTCCCAATCTCCTTCCCACCGATCTGAGCCCCACTTCCCAATCTCTCTGCAAACGATCTGAACCCCACTTCCCAATCTCCTTCCCACTGATCTGAGCCCCACTTCCCAATCTCCTTCTCACCGATCAGAGATCCACTTCCCAATCAAATTTCCACCGATCTGAGCCCCTCTATCCAATCTCCTTCCCATTGATCTGAGCTCCACTTCCCAATCTCCCTTCCACCGAACTGAACCCCACGTCCCAATCTCCTTTCCATTGATCTGAGCTCCACTTCCCAATCTCCTTCCCACCGATCTGAGCCCCACTTTTCAATCTCCTTCAAACCCATCTGAACCCCAATTCCCAATCTCCCATCCACCGAACTGAGCCCCACTTCCCAATCTCCTTCCCACCGATCTGAGCTCCACTTCGCAATCACCTTTCCACCGATCTGAGCCCCACTATCCAATCTCCTTTCCATTGATCTGACCCTAACTTCCCAATTTCCTTCCCACCGATCTGAGCTCCAATTCCCAATCTCCTTCCCACCGATCTGAGCCCCACTTCCCAACCTCCTTCCCACCGATCTCAGCCACACTTCCCAATCTCCTTCCCACCGATCGGAGCTCCAACTCCCATCTCCTTTCCACCGATCTCAGCCCCACTTCCCAATCTCCTTCCCACTGATCTGAGCTTCACTTCCCAGTCTCCCTTCCACTGATCTAAGCTCCACTTCCCAATCTCCTTCCCACTGATCTGAGCTCCACTTCCCAATCTCCTTCCCACCGATATGAGCCCCACTTCCCAATCTCCTTTTCACCGATCTGAGCCCAACTTCCCATCTCCCTTCCAATTCCCATCTCCCTTCCACCGAACTGAACCGCACTTCCCAATCTCCTTCCCACCGATTTGAGCCCCACTTCCCAATCTCCCTTCCAGCGAACTGAACCCCACTCCCAATCTCCTTTCCATCGATCTGAGCTCCACTTCCCAATCTCCCTTCCTCTGATCTGAGCTCCACTTCCCAATCTCCCTTCCACCGCTCTGAGCTCCATTTCCCAATCACCTTCTCACCGATCTGAGCCCCACTTCCCAACCTCCTTCCCAACGATCTGAGCCCCATTTCCCAATCTCCTTCCCACCGATCTGAGCCCCACTTCCCAATCTCCCTTCCACCGATCTGAACCCCACTTCCCAATCTCCCTTCCACCAAACTGAACCCCAATTCCCAATCTTCTTCCCACGAATCAGAGCCCCACTTCCCAATCTCCTTCCCACCGATCTGATCCCCACTTCCCAATCCCCTTCCCACCGATCGGAGCTCCACTTCCCAATCTCCCTCCCACCGATCTGAGCCCCACTTCCCAATCTCCCTTCCACCGATCTGAACCACATTTCCAAATCACCTTCCCACTGATCTGAGCCCCACTATCCAATCTCCTTCCCATTGATCTGAGCTCCACTTCCCAATCTCCTTCCCACCGACCTGAGCCCCACTTCCCAATCTCCTTCCCACCCATCTGAGCCCCACTTCCCAATCTCCCTTCCACCGAACTGACCCCACTTCCCAATCTCTTTCCCACCGATCTGAGCCCCACTTCCCAATCTGCGTTCCACCGAACTGAACCCCACTTCACAATCTCCTTTCCACCGATCTGAGCTCCACTTCCCAATCTCCTTTCCACCGATCTGAGCCCCACTATCCAATCTCCTTCCCATTGATCTGAGCTCCACTTCCCAATCTCCTTCCCATTGATCTGAGCCCCACTTCCCAATCTCCTTCCCACTGATCTGTGACCCACTTCCCAATCTCCCTTCCACCGATCTGAACCCCACTTCCCAATCTCCCTTCCACCAAACTGAACCCCAATTCCCAATCTTCTTCCCACCAATCAGAACCCCACTTCCCAATCTCCTTCCCACCGATCTGATGCCCACTTCCCAATCTCCTTCCCACCGATCGGAGCTCCACTTCCCAATCTCATTTCCACCGATCTGAGCTCCACTTCCCAATCTCCCTTCCACTGATCTGAGCTCCACTTCCCAATCTCCTTCCCACCGATCTGAGCCCCACTTCCCAATCTCCTTCCCACCGATCGGAGCCCCACTTCCCAATCTCTCTGCAAATGATCTGAACCGCACTTCCCAATCTCCTTCCCACTGATCTGAGCCCCACTTCCCAATCTCCTTCTCACCGATCAGAGCTCCACTTCCCAATCAACTTTCCACCGATCTGAGCCCCACTATCCAATCTCCTTCCCATTGATCTGAGCTCCACTTCCCAATCTCCTTCCCACCGATCTGAGCTCCACTTCCCAATCTCCTTCCCACCGATCAGAGCCCCACTTCCCAATCTCCCTTCCACCGAACTGAACCCCACGTCCCAATCTCCTTTCCATTGATCTGAGCTCCACTTCCCAATCTCCTTCCCACCGATCTGAGCCCCACTTCCCAATCTCCTTCAAACCGATCTGAACCCCAATTCCCAATCTCCCATCCACCGAACTGAACCCCACTTCCCAATCTCCTTTCCACTGATCTGAGCCCCACTATCCAATCTCCTTCCCATTGATCTGAGCTCCACTTCCCAAACTCCTTCCCATTGATCTGAGCTCCACTTCCCAATCTCCTTCCCACCGATCTGAGCCCCACTTCCCAATTACCTTCCCACCCATCTGAGCCCCACTTCCCAATCTCCCTTCCACCGAACTGAACCCCACTTCCCAATCTCTTTCCCACCGATCAGAGCCCCACTTCCCAATCTGCGTTCCACCGAACTGAACCCCACTTCACAATCTCCTTATCACCGATCTGAGCTCCACTTCCCAATCTCCTTTCCACCGATCTGAGCCCCACTATCCAATCTCCTTCCCATTGATCTGAGCTCCACTTCCCAATCTCCTTCCCATTGATCTGAGCCCCACTTCCCATTCTCCTTCCCACTGATCTGAGCCCCACTTCCCAATCTCCCTTCCACCGATCTGAACCGCACTTCCCAATCTCCCTTCCACCAAACTGAACCCCAATTCCCAATCTTCTTCCCACCAATCAGAACCCCACTTCCCAATCTCCTTCCCACCGATCTGATCCCCACTTCCCAATCTCCTTCCCACAGATCGGAGCTCCACTTCCGAATCTCATTTCCACCGATCTGAGCTCCACTTCCCAATCTCCCTTCCACTGATCTGAGCTCCACTTCCCAATCTCCTTCCCACCGATCTGAGCCCCACTTCCCAATCTCCTTCCCACCGATCTGAGCCCCACTTCCCAATCTCTCTGCAAACGATCTGAACCCCACTTCCCAATCTCATTCCCACTGATCTGAGCCCCACTTCCCAATCTCCTTCTCACCGATCAGAGATCCACTTCCCAATCAACTTTCCAGCGATCTGAGCCCCACTATCCAATCTCCTTCCCATTGATCTGAGCCCCACTTCCCAATCTCCCTTCCACCAATCTGAACCCCACTTCCCAATCTCCCTTCAACCAAACTGAACCCCAATTCCCAATCTTCTTCCCACCAATCAGAACCCCACTTCCCAATCTCCTTCCCACCGATCTGATCCCCACTTCCCAATCTCTCTGCAAACGATCTGAACCCCACTTCCCAATCTCCTTCCCACTGATCTGAGCCCCACTTCCCAATCTCCTTCTCACCGATCAGAGATCCACTTCCCAATCAAATTTCCACCGATCTGAGCCCCACTATCCAATCTCCTTCCCATTGATCTGAGCTCCACTTCCCAATCTCCCTTCCACCGAACTGAACCCCACGTCCCAATCTCCTTTCCATTGATCTGAGCTCCACTTCCCAATCTCCTTCCCACCAATCTGAGCCCCACTTTCCAATCTCCTTCAAACCCATCTGAACCCCAATTCCCAATCTCCCATCCACCGAACTGAACCCCACTTCCCAATCTCCTTTCCACCGATCTGAACCCCAATATCCAATCTCCTTCCCATTGATCTGAGCTCCACTTCCCAAGCTCCTTCCCACTGATCTGAGCCCCACTTCCCAATCTCCTTCCCACCGATCTGAGCTCCACTTCGCAATCACCTTTCCACCGATCTGAGCCCCACTATCCAATCTCCTTTCCATTGATCTGACCCTAACTTCCCAATTTCCTTCCCACCGATCTGAGCTCCAATTCCCAATCTCCTTCCCACCGATCTGAGCCCCACTTCCCAACCTCCATCCCACCGATCTCAGCCACACTTCCCAATCTCCTTCCCACCGATCGGAGCTCCAACTCCCATCTCCTTTCCACCGATCTCAGCCCCACTTCCCAATCTCCTTCCCACTGATCTGAGCTTCACTTCCCAGTCTCCCTTCCACTGATCTAAGCTCCACTTCCCAATCTCCTTCCCACTGATCTGAGCTCCACTTCCCAATCTCCTTCCCACCGATATGAGCCCCACTTCCCAATCTCCTTTTCACCGATCTGAGCCCAACTTCCCATCTCCCTTCCAATTCCCATCTCCCTTCCACCGAACTGAACCCCAATTCCCAATCTTCTTCCCACGAATCAGAGCCCCACTTCCCAATCTCCTTCCCACCGATCTGATCCCCACTTCCCAATCCCCTTCCCACCGATCGGAGCTCCACTTCCCAATCTCCCTCCCACCGATCTGAGCCCCACTTCCCAATCTCCCTTCCACCGATCTGAACCACATTTCCAAATCACCTTCCCACTGATCTGAGCCCCACTATCCAATCTCCTTCCCATTGATCTGAGCTCCACTTCCCAATCTCCTTCCCACCGACCTGAGCCCCACTTCCCAATCTCCTTCCCACCCATCTGAGCCCCACTTCCCAATCTCCCTTCCACCGAACTGACCCCACTTCCCAATCTCTTTCCCACCGATCTGAGCCCCACTTCCCAATCTGCGTTCCACCGAACTGAACCCCACTTCACAATCTCCTTTCCACCGATCTGAGCTCCACTTCCCAATCTCCTTTCCACCGATCTGAGCCCCACTATCCAATCTCCTTCCCATTGATCTGAGCTCCACTTCCCAATCTCCTTCCCATTGATCTGAGCCCCACTTCCCAATCTCCTTCCCACTGATCTGAGACCCACTTCCCAATCTCCCTTCCACCGATCTGAACCCCACTTCCCAATCTCCCTTCCACCAAACTGAACCCCAATTCCCAATCTTCTTCCCACCAATCAGAACCCCACTTCCCAATCTCCTTCCCACCGATCTGATCCCCACTTCCCAATCTCCTTCCCACCGATCGGAGCTCCACTTCCCAATCTCATTTCCACCGATCTGAGCTCCACTTCCCAATCTCCCTTCCACTGATCTGAGCTCCACTTCCCAATCTCCTTCCCACCGATCTGAGCCCCACTTCCCAATCTCCTTCCCACCAATCTGAGCCCCACTTCCCAATCTCTCTGCAAATGATCTGAACCGCACTTCCCAATCTCCTTCCCACTGATCTGAGCCCCACTTCCCAATCTCCTTCTCACCGATCAGAGCTCCACTTCCCAATCAACTTTCCACCGATCTGAGCCCCACTATCCAATCACCTTCCCATTGATCTGAGCTCCACTTCCCAATCTCCTTCCCACCGATCTGAGCTCCACTTCCCAATCTCCTTCCCACCGATCAGAGCCCCACTTCCCAATCTCCCTTCCACCGAACTGAACCCCACGTCCCAATCTCCTTTCCATTGATCTGAGCTCCACTTCCCAATCTCCTTCCCACCGATCTGAGCCCCACTTTCCAATCTCCTTCAAACCCATCTGAACCCCAATTCCCAATCTCCTATCCACCGAACTGAACCCCACTTCCCAATCTCCTTTCCACCGATCTGAACCCCAATATCCAATCTCCTTCCCATTGATCTGAGCTCCACTTCCCAAGCTCCTTCCCACTGATCTGAGCCCCACTTCCCAATCTCCTTCCCACCGATCTGAGCTCCACTTCGCAATCACCTTTCCACCGATCTGAGCCCCACTATCCAATCTCCTTTCCATTGATCTGACCCTAACTTCCCAATTTCCTTCCCACCGATCTGAGCTCCAATTCCCAATCTCCTTCCCACCGATCTGAGCCCCACTTCCCAACCTCCTTCCCACCGATCTCAGCCACACTTCCCAATCTCCTTCCCACCGATCGGAGCTCCAACTCCCATCTCCTTTCCACCGATCTCAGCCCCACTTCCCAATCTCCTTCCCACTGATCTGAGCTTCACTTCCCAGTCTCCCTTCCACTGATCTAAGCTCCACTTCCCAATCTCCTTCCCACTGATCTGAGCTCCACTTCCCAATCTCCTTCCCACCGATATGAGCCCCACTTCCCAATCTCCTTTTCACCGATCTGAGCCCAACTTCCCATCTCCCTTCCAATTCCCATCTCCCTTCCACCGAACTGAACCGCACTTCCCAATCTCCTTCCCACCGATTTGAGCCCCACTTCCCAATCTCCCTTCCAGCGAACTGAACCCCACTCCCAATCTCCTTTCCATCGATCTGAGCTCCACTTCCCAATCTCCCTTCCTCTGATCTGAGCTCCACTTCCCAATCTCCCTTCCACCGCTCTGAGCTCCATTTCCCAATCACCTTCTCACCGATCTGAGCCCCACTTCCCAACCTCCTTCCCAACGATCTGAGCCCCATTTCCCAATCTCCTTCCCACCGATCTGAGCCCCACTTCCCAATCTCCCTTCCACCGATCTGAACCCCACTTCCCAATCTCCCTTCCACCAAACTGAACCCCAATTCCCAATCTTCTTCCCACGAATCAGAGCCCCACTTCCCAATCTCCTTCCCACCGATCTGATCCCCACTTCCCAATCCCCTTCCCACCGATCGGAGCTCCACTTCCCAATCTCCCTCCCACCGATCTGAGCCCCACTTCCCAATCTCCCTTCCACCGATCTGAACCACATTTCCAAATCACCTTCCCACTGATCTGAGCCCCACTATCCAATCTCCTTCCCATTGATCTGAGCTCCACTTCCCAATCTCCTTCCCACCGACCTGAGCCCCACTTCCCAATCTCCTTCCCACCCATCTGAGCCCCACTTCCCAATCTCCCTTCCACCGAACTGACCCCACTTCCCAATCTCTTTCCCACCGATCTGAGCCCCACTTCCCAATCTGCGTTCCACCGAACTGAACCCCACTTCACAATCTCCTTTCCACCGATCTGAGCTCCACTTCCCAATCTCCTTTCCACCGATCTGAGCCCCACTATCCAATCTCCTTCCCATTGATCTGAGCTCCACTTCCCAATCTCCTTCCCATTGATCTGAGCCCCACTTCCCAATCTCCTTCCCACTGATCTGTGACCCACTTCCCAATCTCCCTTCCACCGATCTGAACCCCACTTCCCAATCTCCCTTCCACCAAACTGAACCCCAATTCCCAATCTTCTTCCCACCAATCAGAACCCCACTTCCCAATCTCCTTCCCACCGATCTGATGCCCACTTCCCAATCTCCTTCCCACCGATCGGAGCTCCACTTCCCAATCTCATTTCCACCGATCTGAGCTCCACTTCCCAATCTCCCTTCCACTGATCTGAGCTCCACTTCCCAATCTCCTTCCCACCGATCTGAGCCCCACTTCCCAATCTCCTTCCCACCGATCGGAGCCCCACTTCCCAATCTCTCTGCAAATGATCTGAACCGCACTTCCCAATCTCCTTCCCACTGATCTGAGCCCCACTTCCCAATCTCCTTCTCACCGATCAGAGCTCCACTTCCCAATCAACTTTCCACCGATCTGAGCCCCACTATCCAATCTCCTTCCCATTGATCTGAGCTCCACTTCCCAATCTCCTTCCCACCGATCTGAGCTCCACTTCCCAATCTCCTTCCCACCGATCAGAGCCCCACTTCCCAATCTCCCTTCCACCGAACTGAACCCCACGTCCCAATCTCCTTTCCATTGATCTGAGCTCCACTTCCCAATCTCCTTCCCACCGATCTGAGCCCCACTTCCCAATCTCCTTCAAACCGATCTGAACCCCAATTCCCAATCTCCCATCCACCGAACTGAACCCCACTTCCCACTCTCCTTTCCACTGATCTGAGCCCCACTATCCAATCTCCTTCCCATTGATCTGAGCTCCACTTCCCAAACTCCTTCCCATTGATCTGAGCTCCACTTCCCAATCTCCTTCCCACCGATCTGAGCCCCACTTCCCAATTACCTTCCCACCCATCTGAGCCCCACTTCCCAATCTCCCTTCCACCGAACTGAACCCCACTTCCCAATCTCTTTCCCACCGATCAGAGCCCCACTTCCCAATCTGCGTTCCACCGAACTGAACCCCACTTCACAATCTCCTTATCACCGATCTGAGCTCCACTTCCCAATCTCCTTTCCACCGATCTGAGCCCCACTATCCAATCTCCTTCCCATTGATCTGAGCTCCACTTCCCAATCTCCTTCCCATTGATCTGAGCCCCACTTCCCAATCTCCTTCCCACCGATCTGATCCCCACTTCCCAATCTCCTTCCCACAGATCGGAGCTCCACTTCCGAATCTCATTTCCACCGATCTGAGCTCCACTTCCCAATCTCCCTTCCACTGATCTGAGCTCCACTTCCCAATCTCCTTCCCACCGATCTGAGCCCCACTTCCCAATCTCCTTCCCACCGATCTGAGCCCCACTTCCCAATCTCTCTGCAAACGATCTGAACCCCACTTCCCAATCTCATTCCCACTGATCTGAGCCCCACTTCCCAATCTCCTTCTCACCGATCAGAGATCCACTTCCCAATCAACTTTCCAGCGATCTGAGCCCCACTATCCAATCTCCTTCCCATTGATCTGAGCCCCACTTCCCAATCTCCCTTCCACCAATCTGAACCCCACTTCCCAATCTCCCTTCAACCAAACTGAACCCCAATTCCCAATCTTCTTCCCACCAATCAGAACCCCACTTCCCAATCTCCTTCCCACCGATCTGATCCCCACTTCCCAATCTCCTTCCCACCGATCGGAGCTCCACGTCCCAATCTCATTTCCACCGATCTGAGCTCCACTTCCCAATCTCCCTTCCACTGATCTGAGCTCCACTTCCCAATCTCCTTCCCACCGATCTGAGCTCCACTTCCCAATCTCCTTCCCACCGATCTGAGCCCCACTTCCCAATCTCTCTGCAAACGATCTGAACCCCACTTCCCAATCTCCTTCCCACTGATCTGAGCCCCACTTCCCAATCTCCTTCTCACCGATCAGAGATCCACTTCCCAATCAAATTTCCACCGATCTGAGCCCCACTATCCAATCTCCTTCCCATTGATCTGAGCTCCACTTCCCAATCTCCCTTCCACCGAACTGAACCCCACGTCCCAATCTCCTTTCCATTGATCTGAGCTCCACTTCCCAATCTCCTTCCCACCAATCTGAGCCCCACTTTCCAATCTCCTTCAAACCCATCTGAACCCCAATTCCCAATCTCCCATCCACCGAACTGAACCCCACTTCCCAATCTCCTTTCCACCGATCTGAACCCCAATATCCAATCTCCTTCCCATTGATCTGAGCTCCACTTCCCAAGCTCCTTCCCACTGATCTGAGCCCCACTTCCCAATCTCCTTCCCACCGATCTGAGCTCCACTTCGCAATCACCTTTCCACCGATCTGAGCCCCAGTATCCAATCTCCTTTCCATTGATCTGACCCTAACTTCCCAATTTCCTTCCCACCGATCTGAGCTCCAATTCCCAATCTCCTTCCCACCGATCTGAGCCCCACTTCCCAACCTCCATCCCACCGATCTCAGCCACACTTCCCAATCTCCTTCCCACCGATCGGAGCTCCAACTCCCATCTCCTTTCCACCGATCTCAGCCCCACTTCCCAATCTCCTTCCCACTGATCTGAGCTTCACTTCCCAGTCTCCCTTCCACTGATCTAAGCTCCACTTCCCAATCTCCTTCCCACTGATCTGAGCTCCACTTCCCAATCTCCTTCCCACCGATATGAGCCCCACTTCCCAATCTCCTTTTCACCGATCTGAGCCCAACTTCCCATCTCCCTTCCAATTCCCATCTCCCTTCCACCGAACTGAACCGCACTTCCCAATCTCCTTCCCACCGATTTGAGCCCCACTTCCCAATCTCCCTTCCAGCGAACTGAACCCCACTCCCAATCTCCTTTCCATCGATCTGAGCTCCACTTCCCAATCTCCCTTCCTCTGATCTGAGCTCCACTTCCCAATCTCCCTTCCACCGATCTGAGCGCCATTTCCCAATCACCTTCTCACCGATCTGAGCCCCACTTCCCAACCTCCTTCCCAACGATCTGAGCCCCATTTCCCAATCTCCTTCCCACCGATCTGAGCCCCACTTCCCAATCTCCCTTCCACCGATCTGAACCCCACTTCCCAATCTCCCTTCCACCAAACTGAACCCCAATTCCCAATCTTCTTCCCACGAATCAGAGCCCCACTTCCCAATCTCCTTCCCACCGATCTGATCCCCACTTCCCAATCCCCTTCCCACCGATCGGAGCTCCACTTCCCAATCTCCCTCCCACCGATCTGAGCCCCACTTCCCAATCTCCCTTCCACCGATCTGAACCACATTTCCAAATCACCTTCCCACTGATCTGAGCCCCACTATCCAATCTCCTTCCCATTGATCTGAGCTCCACTTCCCAATCTCCTTCCCACCGACCTGAGCCCCACTTCCCAATCTCCTTCCCACCCATCTGAGCCCCACTTCCCAATCTCCCTTCCACCGAACTGACCCCACTTCCCAATCTCTTTCCCACCGATCTGAGCCCCACTTCCCAATCTGCGTTCCACCGAACTGAACCCCACTTCACAATCTCCTTTCCACCGATCTGAGCTCCACTTCCCAATCTCCTTTCCACCGATCTGAGCCCCACTATCCAATCTCCTTCCCATTGATCTGAGCTCCACTTCCCAATCTCCTTCCCATTGATCTGAGCCCCACTTCCCAATCTCCTTCCCACTGATCTGAGACCCACTTCCCAATCTCCCTTCCACCGATCTGAACCCCACTTCCCAATCTCCCTTCCACCAAACTGAACCCCAATTCCCAATCTTCTTCCCACCAATCAGAACCCCACTTCCCAATCTCCTTCCCACCGATCTGATCCCCACTTCCCAATCTCCTTCCCCCCGATCGGAGCTCCACTTCCCAATCTCATTTCCACCGATCTGAGCTCCACTTCCCAATCTCCCTTCCACTGATCTGAGCTCCACTTCCCAATCTCCTTCCCACCGATCTGAGCCCCACTTCCCAATCTCCTTCCCACCAATCTGAGCCCCACTTCCCAATCTCTCTGCAAATGATCTGAACCGCACTTCCCAATCTCCTTCCCACTGATCTGAGCCCCACTTCCCAATCTCCTTCTCACCGATCAGAGCTCCACTTCCCAATCAACTTTCCACCGATCTGAGCCCCACTATCCAATCTCCTTCCCATTGATCTGAGCTCCACTTCCCAATCTCCTTCCCACCGATCTGAGCTCCACTTCCCAATCTCCTTCCCACCGATCAGAGCCCCACTTCCCAATCTCCCTTCCACCGAACTGAACCCCACGTCCCAATCTCCTTTCCATTGATCTGAGCTCCACTTCCCAATCTCCTTCCCACCGATCTGAGCCCCACTTCCCAATCTCCTTCAAACCGATCTGAACCCCAATTCCCAATCTCCTATCCACCGAACTGAACCCCACTTCCCAATCTCCTTTCCACTGATCTGAGCCCCACTATCCAATCTCCTTCCCATTGATCTGAGCTCCACTTCCCAAACTCCTTCCCACTGATCTGAGCCCCACTTCCCAATCTCCTTCCCACCGATCTGAGCTCCACTTCGCAATCACCTTTCCACCGATCTGAGCCCCACTATCCAATCTCCTTTCCATTGATCTGACCCTAACTTCCCAATTTCCTTCCCACCGATCTGAGCTCCAATTCCCAATCTCCTTCCCACCGATCTGAGCCCCACTTTCCAATCTCCTTCCCACCGATCTCAGCCACACTTCCCAATCTCCTTCCCACCGATCGGAGCTCCAACTCCCATCTCCTTTCCACCGATCTCAGCCCCACTTCCCAATCTCCTTCCCACTGATCTGAGCTCCACTTCCCAGTCTCCCTTCCACTGATCCAAGCTCCACTTCCCAATCTCCTTCCCACTGATCTGAGCTCCACTTCCCAATCTCCTTCCCACCGATTTGAGCCCCACTTCCCAATCTCCTTTTCACCGATCTGAGCCCAACTTCCCATCTCCCTTCCAATTCCCATCTCCCTTCCACCGAACTGAACCGCAATTCCCAATCTCCTTCCCACCGATTTGAGCCCCACTTCCCCATCTCCCTTCCACCGAACTGAACCCCACTCCCAATCTCCTTTCCATCGATCTGAGCTCCACTTCCCAATCTCCCTTCCACTGATCTGAGCTCCACTTGCCAATCTCGTTCCCACCGATCTGAGCTCCATTTCCCAATCACCTTCTCACCGATCTGAGCCCCACTTCCCAATCTCCTTCCCACCGATCTGAGCCCCACTTTCCAATCTCCCTACCACCGATCTAAACCCCACTTCCCAATCTCCTTCCCACTAATCTGAGCCCCACTATCCAATCTCCTTCCCACTGATCAGAGCCCACTTCCCAATCTCCTTCCCACTAATCTGAGCCCCACTTCCCAATCTCCTTCCCACCGGTCTGAGCCCCACTTCCCAATCTCCTTACCACCGATCTCAGCCCCACTTCCCAATCTCTCTGCAAACGATCTGAACCCCACTTCCCAATCTCCTTCCCACTGATCTGAGCCCCACTTCCCAATCTCCTTCTCACCGATCAGAGCTCCAATTCCCAATCAACTTTCCACCGATCTGAGCCCCACTATCCAATCTCCTTCCCATTGATCTGAGCTCCACTTCCCAATCTCCTACCCACCGATCTGAGCTGCACTTCCCAATCTCCTTCCCACCGATCAGAGCACCACTTCCCAATCTCCTTTCCACCGAACTGAACCCCACGTCCCAATCTCCTTTCCATCGATCTGAGCTCCACTTCCCACTCTCCTTCCCATTGATCTGAGCTCCACTTCCCAATCTCCTTCCCACCGATCTGAGCCCCACTTCCCAATCTCCTTCAAACCGATCTGAACCCCAATTCCCAATCTACTTTCCACCGAACTGAACCCCACGTCCCAATCTCCTTTCCATCGATCTGAGCTCCACTTCCCAATCTCCTTCCCATTGATCTGAGCTCCACTTCCCAATCCCCTTTCCACCGATCTGAGCTCCACTTCCCAATCTACTTTCCACTGATCTGAGCCCCACTATCCAATCTCCTTCCCATTGATCTGAGCTCCACATCCCAAGCTCCTTCCCACCGATCTGAGCCCCACTTCCCAATCTCCATTCCACGGATCTGAACCCCACTTCCTAATCTCCCTTCCACTGATCTGAGCTCCACTTCCCAATCTCGTCCCCACCGATCTGAGCTCCATTTCCCAATCTCCTTCTCACCGATCTGAGCCCCACTTCCCAATCTCCTTCCCACCGATCTGAGCCCCACTTTCCAATCTCCCTTCCACCGATCTAAACCCCACTTCCCAATCTCCTTCCCACTAATCTGAGCCCCACTTCCCAATCTCCTTCCAACCGATCTGAGCCCCACTTCCCAATCTCCTTCCCACCGATCTGAGCCCCACTTCCCAATCTCTCTTCAAACGATCTGAACCCCACTTCCCAATCTCCTTCCCACTGATCTGAGCCCCACTTCCCAATCTCTCTGCAAACGATCTGAACCCCACTTCCCAATCTCCTTCCCACTGATCTGAGCCCCACTTTCCAATCTCCGTCACACCGATCAGAGCTCCACTTCCCAATCAACTTTCCACCAATCTGAGCCCCACTATCCAATCTCCTTCCCATTGATCTGAGCTCCACTTCGCAATCTCCTTCCCACCGATCTGAGCTCCACTTCCCAATCTCCTTCCCACCGATCTGAGCCCCACTTCCCAATCTCCCTTCCACCGATCTGTACCCCAATTCCCAATCTCCTTCCCAGCGATCGGAGCTACACTTCCCAATCTCCTTTCCACCGATCTGAGCCCCACTTCCCAATCTCCTTCCCACCGATCTGAGCTCCACTTCCCAATCACCCTTCCACTGATCTGAACTCCATTTCCCAATCTCCTTCCACCGATCTGAGCCCCACTTCCCAATCTCCTTCACACCGATCAGAGCCCCACTTCCAAATCTCCCTTCCACCTATCTGAGCTTCACTTCCCAATATCCTTCCCACCGATCTGAGCTCCACTTCCCAATCTCCTTTCCGCTGATCTGAGCACCACTTCCCAATCCCCTTTCCACCGATCTGAGCTCCACTTCCCAATCTCCCTTCCACCGATCTCAGCTGCACTTCCTAATCTCCTTCCCACTTATCTGAGCTCCACTTCCCAATCCCTTTCCACCGATCTGAGGCCCACTTCCCAATCTCCCTTCCACCGATCTCAGCTCCACTTCCCAAACTCCTTCCCACTTATCTGAGCTCCACTTCCCAATCTCCTTCCCACCGATCTGAGCTCCATTTCCCAATAACCTTCTCACCAACCTGAGCCCCACTTCCCAATCTCCCTTTGAAAGAACTGAACCCCACTTCCCAATCTTCTTCCCACCAATCAGAGCCCCACTTCCCAATCTCCCTTCCACCGATCTGAACCCCACTTCCCAATCTCCTTCCCACTGATCTGAGCCCCACTATCCAATCTCCTTCCCATTGATTTGAGCTCCACTTCCCAATCTCCTTCCCACCGATCTGAGCTCCACTTCCCAATCTCCTTTCCACCGATCTGAGCCCCACTTCCCAATCTCCCTTCCACCGATCTGAACCCCACTTCACAATCTCCCTTCCACCAAACTGAACCCCAATTTCCAAACTTCTTCCCACCAATCAGAGCCCCACTTCCCAATCTCCTTCCCACCGATCTGATCCCCACTTCCCAATCTCCTTCCCACCGATCGGAGCTCCACTTCCCAATCCCCTTTCCACCGATCTGAGGTCCACTTCCCAATCTCCCTTCCACCGATCTCAGCTCCACTTCCCAATCTCCTTCCCACCAATCTGAGCTCCATTTCCCAATAACCTTCTCACCAACCTGAGCCCCACTTCCCAATCTCCCATCGAATGAACTGAACCCCACTTCCCAATCTTCTACCCACCAATCAGAGCCCCACTTCCCAATCTCCCTTTCACCGATCTGAACCCCACTTCCCAATCTCCTTCCCACTGATCTGAGCCCCACTATCCAATCTCCTTACAATTGATCTGAGCTCCACTTCCCAATCTCCTTCCCACCGATCTGAGCCCCACTTCCCAATCTCCTTCCCATCGATCAGAGCCCCACTTCCCAATCTCCCTTCCACCGAACTGAACCCCACGTCCCAATCTCCTTTCCATCGATCTGAGCTCCACTTCCCAATTTCCTTCCCATTGATCTGAGCCCCACTATCCAATCTCCTTCCAACTGATCTGAGCCCCACTTCCCAATCATCTTTCCACCGATCGGAGCCCCACTATCCAATCTCCTTCCCACTGATCTGAGCCCCACTTCCCAATCTCCCTTCCATGGAATTGAACCCCACTTCCCAATCTCCTTTCCACCGATCTGAGCCCCACTATCCAATCTCCTTCCCACTGATCTGAGTTCCACTTCCCAATCTCCTTCCCACCGATCTGAGCGCCACTTCCCAATCTCCCTTCCACCGATCTGAACCCCACTTCCCAATCTCCCTTCCACCAAACTGAACCCCAATTCCCAATCTTCTTCCCACGCATCAGAGCCCCATTTCCCAATCACCTTCACACTGATCTGAACCCCACTTCCCAATCTCTTTCCCACCGATCTGAGCCCCACTTTCCAATCTGCGTTCCACCGAACTGAACCCCACTTCCCAATCTCCTTCCCACCGATCTGAGCTCCACTTCCCAATCCCCTTTCCACCGATCTGAGCCCCACTATCCAATATCCTTCCCATTGATCTGAGCTCCACTTCCCAATCTCCTTCCCATTGATCTGAGCCCCACTTCCCAATCTCCTTCCCACAGATCTGAGCCCCACTTCCCAATCTCCCTTCCACCGATCTGAACCCCACTTCCCAATCTCCCTTCCACCAAACTGAACCCCAATTCCCAATCTTCTTCCCACCAATCAGAGCCCCACTTCCCAATCTCCTTCCCACCGATCTGAGCCCCACTTCCCAAACTCCTTCCCACCGATCGGAGCTCCACTTCCCAATCTCCTTCCCACCGATCTGAGCTCCATTTCCCAATCACCTTCTCACTGATCTGAGCTCCACTTCCCAATCTCCTGCCCACCGATCTGAGCCCCACTTCCCAATCTCCTTCCCACCGATCAGAACCCCACTTCCCAATCTCCCTTCCACCGATCTGAGCTCCACTTCTCAATCTCCTTCCCACCGATATGAGCTCCACTTCCCAATCTCCTTTCCACTGATCTGAGCTCCACTTCCCAATCTCCTTTCCACCGATCTGAGCTTCACTTCCCAATCTCCCTTCCACCGATCTCAGCTCCACTTCCCAATCTCCTTCCCACCAATCAGAGCCCCACTTCCCAATCTCCCTTCCTCCAATCTGAGCACCACTTCCCAATCTCCCTCCCACCGATCTGAGCCCCACTACCCAATCTCCCTTCCACCGATCTGAACCCCATTTCCCAATCTCCTTCCCACTGATCTGAGCCCCACTATGCAATCTCCTTCCCATTGATCTGAGCTCCACTTCCCAATCTCCTTCCCACCGATCTGAGCCCCACTTCCCAATCTCCTTCCCACCCATATGAGCCCCACTTCACAATCTCCCTTCCACCGAACTGAACCCTACTTCCCAATCTCCTTCCCACCGATCTGAACCCCACTTCCAAATCTGCCTTCCAACGAACTGAACCCCACTTCCCAATCTCCTTTCCACCAATCTGAGCTCCACTTCCCAATCTCCTTTCCACCGATCTGAGCCCCACTATCCAATCTCCTTCCCATTGATCTGAGCTCCACGTCCCACTCTCCTTCCCATTGATCTGAGCCCCACTTCCCAATCTCCTTCCCACCGATCTGAGCCCCACTTCCCAATCTCCCTTCCACCGATCTGAACCCCACTTCCTAATCTCCTTCCCACTGATCTGAGCCCAACTATCCAATCTCCTTCCCATTGATCTGAGCTCCACTTCCCAATTTCCTTCCCACCAATTAGAGCCCCACTTCCCAATCTCCCTTTCACCGTTCTGAGCTCCACTTCCCAATCTCCTTCCCACTGATCTGAGCTCCACTTCCCAATCTCCTTTTCACTGATCTGAGCCCCACTTCCCAATCTCCTTCCCACCGATCTGAGCTCCACTTCCCAATCTCCCTTCCACTGATCTGAGCTCCACTTCCCAAACTCCTTCCCACCGATCTGAGCTCCATTTCCCAATCACCTCCTCACTGATCTGAGCTCCACTTCCCAATCTCCTTCCCACCGATCAGAGCCCCACTTCCCAAACTCCCTTCCAGCGATCTGAGCCCCACTTCCCAATCTCCCTTCCACCGATCTGAACCCCACTTCACAATCTCCCTTCCACCAAACTGAACCCCAATTTCCAATCTTCTTCCCACCAATCAGAGCCCCACTTCCCAATCTCCTTCCCACCGATCTGATCCCCACTTCCCAATCTCCTTCCCACTAATCTGAGCCCCACTATGCAATCTCCTTCCCATTGATCTGAGCTCCACTTCCCAATCTCCTTCCCACCGATCTGAGCCCCACTTCCCAATCTCCTTCCCACCCATATGAGCCCCACTTCACAATCTCCCTTCCACCGAACTGAACCCTACTTCCCAATCTCCTTCCCACCGATCTGAACCCCACTTCCAAATCTGCCTTCCAACGAACTGAACCCCACTTCCCAATCTCCTTTCCACCAATCTGAGCTCCACTTCCCAATCTCCTTTCCACCGATCTGAGCCCCACTATCCAATCTCCTTCCCATTGATCTGAGCTCCATGTCCCACTCTCCTTCCCATTGATCTGAGCCCCACTTCCCAATCTCCTTCCCACCGATCTGAGCCCCACTTCCCAATCTCCCTTCCACCGATCTGAACCCCACTTCCTAATCTCCTTCCCACTGATCTGAGCCCAACTATCCAATCTCCTTCCCATTGATCTGAGCTCCACTTCCCAATTTCCTTCCCACCAATTAGAGCCCCACTTCCCAATCTCCCTTTCACCGTTCTGAGCTCCACTTCCCAATCTCCTTCCCACTGATCTGAGCTCCACTTCCCAATCTCCTTCCCACCGATCTGAGCTCCACTTCCCAATCTCCTTTCCACCGATCTGAGCCCCACTTCCCAATCTCCTTTACACTGATCTGAGCCCCACTTCCCAATCTCCCTTCCACCGAATTGAACCCCACTTCCCAATCTCCTTTCCACCGATCTGAGCCCCACTATCCAATCTCCATCCCACAAATCTGAGTTCCACTTCGCAATCTCCTTCCCACCGATCTGAGCCCCACTTCCCAATCTCCCTTCCACCGATATGAACCCCACTTCACAATCTCCCTTCCACCAAACTGAACCCCAATTTCCAATCTTCTTCCCACCAATCAGAGCCCCACTTCCCAATCTCCTTCCCACCGATCTGATCCCCACTTCCCAATCTCCTTCCCACCGATCGGAGCTCCACTTCCCAATCCCCTTTCCACCGATCTGAGGTCCACTTCCCAATCTCCCTTCCACCGATCTCAGCTCCACTTCCCAATCTGCTTCCCACCAATCTGAGCTCCATTTCCCAATAACCTTCTCACCAACCTGAGCCCCACTTCCCAATCTCCCATCGAATGAACTGAACCCCACTTCCCAATCTTCTACCCACCAATCAGAGCCCCACTTCCCAATCTCCCTTTCACCGATCTGAACCCCACTTCCCAATCTCCTTCCCACAGATCTGAGCCCCACTATCCAATCTCCTTACAATTGATCTGAGCTCCACTTCCCAATCTCCTTCCCACCGATCTGAGCCCCACTTCCCAATCTCCTTCCCACCGATCAGAGCCCCACTTCCCAATCTCCCTTCCACCGAACTGAACCCCACGTCCCAATCTCCTTTCCATCGATCTGAGCTCCACTTCCCAATTTCCTTCCCATTGATCTGAGCCCCACTATCCAATCTCCTTCCAACTGATCTGAGCCCCACTTCCCAATCATCTTTCCACCGATCGGAGCCCCACTATCCAATCTCCTTCCCACTGATCTGCGCCCCACTTCCCAATCTCCCTTCCATGGAATTGAACCCCACTTCCCAATCTCCTTTCCACCGATCTGAGCCCCACTATCCAATCTCCTTCCCACTGATCTGAGTTCCACTTCCCAATCTCCTTCCCACCGATCTGAGCGCCACTTCCCAATCTCCCTTCCACCAAACTGAACCCCAATTCCCAATCTTCTTCCCACGCATCAGAGCCCCATTTCCCAATCACCTTCACACTGATCTGAACCCCACTTCCCAATCTCTTTCCCACCGATCTGAGCCCCACTTTCCAATCTGCGTTCCACCGAACTGAACCCCACTTCCCAATCTCCTTCCCACCGATCTGAGCTCCACTTCCCAATCCCCTTTCCACCGATCTGAGCCCCACTATCCAATATCCTTCCCATTGATCTGAGCTCCACTTCCCAATCTCCTTCCCATTGATCTGAGCCCCACTTCCCAATCTCCTTCCCACCGATCTGAGCCCCACTTCCCAATCTCCCTTCCACCGATCTGAACCCCACTTCCCAATCTCCCTTCCACCAAACTGAACCCCAATTCCCAATCTTCTTCCCACCAATCAGAGCCCCACTTCCCAATCTCCTTCCCACCGATCTGAGCCCCACTTCCCAAACTCCTTCCCACCGATCGGAGCTCCACTTCCCAATCTCCTTCCCACCGATCTGAGCTCCATTTCCCAATCACCTTCTCACTGATCTGAGCTCCACTTCCCAATCTCCTGCCCACCGATCTGAGCCCCACTTCCCAATCTCCTTCCCACCGATCAGAACCCCACTTCCCAATCTGCCTTCCACCGATCTGAGCTCCACTTCTCAATCTCCTTCCCACCGATATGAGCTCCACTTCCCAATCTCCTTTCCACTGATCTGAGCTCCACTTCCCAATCTCCTTCCCACCGATCTGAGCTTCACTTCCCAATCTCCCTTCCACCGATCTCAGCTCCACTTCCCAATCTCCTTCCCACCAATCAGAGCCCCACTTCCCAATCTCCCTTCCTCCAATCTGAGCACCACTTCCCAATCTCCCTCCCACCGATCTGAGCCCCACTACCCAATCTCCCTTCCACCGATCTGAACCCCATTTCCCAATCTCCTTGCCACTGATCTGAGCCCCACTATGCAATCTCCTTCCCATTGATCTGAGCTCCACTTCCCAATCTCCTTCCCACCGATCTGAGCCCCACTTCCCAATCTCCTTCCCACCCATATGAGCCCCACTTCACAATCTCCCTTCCACCGAACTGAACCCTACTTCCCAATCTCCTTCCCACCGATCTGAACCCCACTTCCAAATCTGCCTTCCAACGAACTGAACCCCACTTCCCAATCTCCTTTCCACCAATCTGAGCTCCACTTCCCAATCTCCTTTCCACCGATCTGAGCCCCACTATCCAATCTCCTTCCCATTGATCTGAGCTCCACGTCCCACTCTCCTTCCCATTGATCTGAGCCCCACTTTCCAATCTCCTTCCCACCGATCTGAGCCCCACTTCCCAATCTCCCTTCCACCGATCTGAACCCCACTTCCTAATCTCCTTCCCACTGATCTGAGCCCAACTATCCAATCTCCTTCCCATTGATCTGAGCTCCACTTCCCAATTTCCTTCCCACCAATTAGAGCCCCACTTCCCAATCTCCCTTTCACCGTTCTGAGCTCCACTTCCCAATCTCCTTCCCACTGATCTGAGCTCCACTTCCCAATCTCCTTTTCACTGATCTGAGCCCCACTTCCCAATCTCCTTCCCACCGATCTGAGCTCCACTTCCCAATCTCCCTTCCACTGATCTGAGCTCCACTTCCCAAACTCCTTCCCACCGATCTGAGCTCCATTTCCCAATCACCTCCTCACTGATCTGAGCTCCACTTCCCAATCTCCTTCCCACCGATCAGAGCCCCACTTCCCAAACTCCCTTCCAGCGATCTGAGCCCCACTTCCCAATCTCCTTCCCACCGATCAGAGCCCCACTTCCCAAACTCCCTTCCAGCGATCTGAGCTCCACTTCCCAATCTCCTTCCCACTGATCTGAGCTCCATTTCCCAATCACCTTCTCACAACCTGAGCCCCACTTCCCAATCTCCCTTCCACCGATCAGAGCCCCACTTCCCAATCTGCTTCCCACCAATGAGAGCTCCACTTCCCAATCTCTTTCCCACCGATCTGAGCCCCACTTACCAATCTGCGTTCCACCGAACTGAACCCCACTTCCCAATCTCCTTTCCACCGATCTGAGCTCCACTTCCCAATCTCCTTTCCACCGATCTGAGCCCCACTATCCAATCTCCTTCCCATTGATCTCAGCTCCACTTCCCAATCTCCTTCCCATTGATCTGAGCCCCACTTCCCAATCTCCTTCCCACCGATCTGAGCCCCACTTCCCAATCTCCTTTCCACCGATCTGAACCCCACTTCCCAATCTCCCTTCCACCAAACTGAACCCCAATTCCCAATCTTCTTCCCACCAATCAGAGCCCCACTACCCAATCTCCTTCCCACCGATCTGAGCCCCACTTCCCAATCTCCTTCCCACCGATCGGAGCTCCACTTCCCAATCTCATTTCCACCGATCTGAGCTCCACTTCCCAATCTCCCTTCCACTGATCTGAGCTCCACTTCCCAATCTCCTTCCCACCGATATGAGCTCCATTTCCCAATCACCTTCTCACTGATCTGAGCTCCACTTCCCAATCTCCTTCCCACCGATCTGAGCCCCACTTCCCAATCTCCTTCCCACCGATCAGAGCCCCACTTCCCAATCTCCCTTCCACCGATCTGAGCTCCACTTCCCAATCTCCTTCCCACCGATATGAGCTCCACTTCCCAATCTCGTTTCCACTGATCTGAGCTCCACTTCCCAATCTCCTTTCCACCGATCTGAGCTTCACTTTCCAATCTCCCTTCCACCGATCTCAGCTCCACTTCCCAATCTCCTTCCCACCAATCAGAGCCCCACTTCCCAATCTCCCTTCCTCCAATCTGAGCACCACTTCCAAATCTCCCTTCCACCGATCTGAGCCCCACTTCCCAATCTCCCTTCCACCGATCTGAACCCCATTTCCCAATCACCTTCCCACCGATCTGAGCCCCACTTCCAAATCTGCCTTCCACCGAACTGAACCCCACTTCCCAATCTCCTTTCCACCGATCTGAGCTCCACTTCCCAATCTCCTTTCCACCGATCTGAGCCGCACTATCCAATCTCCTTCCGATTGATCTGAGCTCCACTTCCCAATTTTCTTCCCATCGATCTGAGCCCCACTTCCCAATCTCCATTCCACGGATCTGAACCCCATTTCCCAATCTGCCTTTCACCGAACTGAACCCCACTTCCCAATCCCCTTTCCACCGATCTGAGCCCCACTATCTAATCTCCTTCCCATTGATCTGAGTTCCACTTCCCAATCTCCTTCCCACCGATCTGAGCCCCACTTCCCAATCTCCCTTCCACCGATCTGAACCCCACTTCCCAATCTCCCTTCCACCGAACTGAACCCCACTTCCCAATCTTCTTCCCACCAATCAGAGCCCCACTTTCCAATCTCCCTTCCACCGTTCTGAGCTCCACTTCCCAATCTCCTTCCCACTGATCTGAGCTCCACTTCCCAATCTCCTTTTCACTGAACTGAGCCCCACTTCCCAATCTCCTTCCCACCGATCTGAGCTCCACTTCCCAATCTCCTTCCCACCGATCAGAGCCCCACTTCCCAATCTCCCTTCCACCGATCTGAGCTCCACTTCTCAATCTCCTTCCCACCGATATGAGCTCCACTTCCCAATCTCCTTTCCACTGATCTGAGCTCCACTTCCCAATCTCCTTTCCACCGATCTGAGCTTCACTTTCCAATCTCCCTTCCACCGATCTCAGCTCCACTTCCCAATCTCCTTCCCACCAATCAGAGCCCCACTTCCCAATCTCCCTTCCTCCAATCTGAGCACCACTTCCAAATCTCCCTTCCACCGATCTGAGCCCCACTTCCCAATCTCCCTTCCACCGATCTGAACCCCATTTCCCAATCACCTTACCACCGATCTGAGCCCCACTTCCAAATCTGCCTTCCACCGAACTGAACCCCACTTCCCAATCTCCTTTCCACCGATCTGAGCTCCACTTCCCAATCTCCTTTCCACCGATCTCAGCCGCACTATCCAATCTCCTTCCGATTGATCTGAGCTCCACTTCCCAATTTTCTTCCCATCGATCTGAGCCCCACTTCCCAATCTCCATTCCACGGATCTCAACCCCATTTCCCAATCTGCCTTTCACCGAACTGAACCCCACTTCCCAATCCCCTTTCCACCGATCTGAGCCCCACTATCTAATCTCCTTCCCATTGATCTGAGTTCCACTTCCCAATCTCCTTCCCACCGATCTGAGCCCCACTTCCCAATCTCCCTTCCACCGATCTGAACCCCACATCCCAATCTCCCTTCCACCGAACTGAACCCCACTTCCCAATCTTCTTCCCACCAATCAGAGCCCCACTTCCCAATCTCCCTTCCACCGTTCTGAGCTCCACTTCCCAATCTCCTTCCCACTGACCTGAGCTCCACTTCCCAATCTCCTTTTCACTGAACTGAGCCCCACTTCCCAATCTCCTTCCCACCGATCTGAGCTCCACTTCCCAAACTCCTTCCCACCGATCTGAACTCCATTTCCCAATCACCTTCTTACTGATCTGAGCTCCACTTCCCAATCTCCTTCCCACCGATCTGAGCACCACTTCCCAATCTCCTTCCCACCGATCAGATCCCCACTTCCCAAACTCCCTTCCAGCGATCTGAGCTCCACTTCCCAATCTCCTTCCCACTGATCTGAGCTCCATTTCCCAATCACCTTCTCACAACCTGAGCCCCACTTCCCAATCTCCTTCCCACCAATCAGAGCTCCACTTCCCAATCTCCCTTCCACTGATTTGAACCCCACTTCCCAATTTCCTTCCCACTGATCTGAGCCCCACTATCCAATCTCCTTCCCACCGATCTGAGCCCCACTTCCCAATCCCTCTTCCACCAAACTGAACCCCACTTCCCAATCTCCTTCCCACCGATCTGAGCCCCACTTCCCAATTTCCCTTCCATCGAACTGAACCCCATTTCCCAATCTCCTTTCCACCGATCTGAGCTCCACTTCCCAATCTCCTTTCCACCGATCTGAGCCCCACTATCCAATCTCCTTCCCATGGATCTGAGCTCCACTTCCCAATCTCCTTCCCATTGATCTGAGCCCCACTTCAAAATCTCCTTCCCACTTATCTGAGCCCCACTTCCCAATCATCTTTCCACCGATCTGAGCTCCACTATCCATTCTCCTTCCCATTGATCTGAGCTCCTCTTCCCACTCTCCTTCCCACCGATCTGAGCCCCACTTCCCAATCTCATCCCACCGATCTGAGCCCCACTTCCCAATCTCCCTTCCACTGATCTGTACCCGACTTCCCATTCACCTTCCCACCGATCTTAGCCCCACTTTCCAATCTCCTTCCCACCGATCTGAGCCCCACTTCCCAATCTCCTTCCCACCAATCGGAGCTCCACTTCCCAATCTCCTTCCTACCGATCTGAGCCCCACTATCCAATCTCCTTCCCATTGATCTGAGCTACTCTTCCCAATCTCCTTCCCACCGATCTGAGCCCCACTTCCCAATCTCCCTTCCACCGATCTGTACCCCACTTCCCAATCACCTTCCCACTGATCTGAGCCCCACTTTCCAATCTCCTTCCCACCGATCTGAGCCCCACTTCCCAATCTCCTTCCCACCGATCGGAGCTCCACTTCCCAATCTCCTTCTCACCGATCTGAGCCCCATTTCCCAATCTCCTTCCCACCGATCGGAGCTCCACTTCCCAATCTCCTTTCCACCGATCTGAGCCCCACTATCCAATCTCCATCCCATTGATCTGAGCTCCACTTCCCAATCTCCTTCCCACCGATCTGAGCTCCACTTCCCAATCTCCCTTCCACTGATCTGAGCTCCACTTCCCAAAATCCTTCCCACCGATCTGAGCTCCATTTCCCAATCACCTTCTCACTGATCTCAGCTCCACTTCCTAATCTCCTTCCCACCGATCTGAGCCCCATTTCCCAATCTCCTTCCCACCGATCAGAGCTCCACTTCCCAATCTCCCTTCCACCGATCTGAACCCCACTTCCCAATCTCCTTCCCACTGATCTGAGCCCAACTATCCAATCTCTTTCCCATTGATCTGAGCTCCACTTCCCAATCTCCTTCCCACCGATCTGAGCCCCACTTCCCAATCTGCCTTCCACCGAACTGAACCCCACTTCCCAATCTCCTTCCCACCGATCTGAGCCCCAAATCCCCATCTCCTTTCCATCAAACTGAACCCCACTTCCCAATCTCCATTCCACCGATCTGAGCTCCACTTCCGAATCTCCCTTCCACCGATCTGAGCTCCACTTCCCAATCTCCTTCCCACCGATATGAGCTCCACTTCCCAATCTCCTTCCCACCGACCAGAGCCCCACTTCCCAATCTCCCATTCCACCGATCTGAGCTCCACTTCCCAATCTCCTTCCCACCGATATGAGCTCCACTTCCCAATCTCCTTTCCACTGATCTGAGCTCCACTTCCCAATCTCCTTTCCACCGATCTGAGCTTCACTTCCCAATCTCCCTTCCACCGATCTCAGCTCCACTTCCCAATCTCCTTCCCACCAATCAGAGCCCCACTTCCCAATCTCCCTTCCTCCAATCTGAGCACCACTTCCCAATCTCCCTCCCACCGATCTGAGCCCCACTTCCCAATCTCCCTTCCACCGATCTGAATCCCATTTCCCAATCTCCTTCCCACTGATCTGAGCCCCACTATCCAATCTCCTTCCCATTGATCTGAGCTCCACTTCCCAATCTCCTTCCCACCGATCTGAGCCCCACTTCCCAGTCTCCTTCCCACCCATCTGAGCCCCACTTCACAATCTCCCTTCCACCGAACTGAACCCTACTTCCCAATCTCCTTCCCACCGATCTGAGCCCCACTTCCAAATCTGCCTTCCACCGAACTGAACCCCACTTCCCAATCTCCTTTCCACCAATCTGAGCTCCACTTGCCAATCTCCTTTCCACCGATCTGAGCCCCACTATCCAATCTCCTTCCCATTGATCTGAGCTCCACGTCCCACTCTCCTTCCCATTGTTCTGAGCCCCACTTCCCAATCTCCTTCCCACCGATCTGAGCCCCACTTCCCAATCTCCCTTCCACCGATCTGAACCCCACTTCCTAATCTCCTTCCCACTGATCTGAGCCCAACTATCCAATCTCCTTCCCATTGATCTGAGCTCCACTTCCCAATTTCCTTCCCACCAATCAGAGCCCCATTTCCCAATCTCCCTTCCACCGTTCTGAGCTCCACTTCCCAATCTCCTTCCCACCGATCTGAGCTCCACTTCCCAATCTCCCTTCCACTGATCTGAGCTCCACTTCCCAATCTCCTTCCCACCGATCTGAGCCCCACTTCCCAATCTCATCCCACCGATCTGAGCCCCACTTCCCAATCTCCCTTCCACTGATCTGTACCCCACTTCCCATTCACCTTCCCACCGATCTTAGCCCCACTTTCCAATCTCCTTCCCACCGACCTGAGCCCCACTTCCCAATCTCCTTCCCACCAATCGGAGCCCCAATATCCAATCTCCTTCCCATTGATCTGAGCTCCACGTCCCACTCTCCTTCCCATTGATCTGAGCCCCACTTCCCAATCTCCTTCCCACCGATCTGAGCCCCACTTCCCAATCTCCTTCCCACCGATCAGAGCCCCACTTCCCAATCTCCCTTCCACCGATCTGAGCTCCACTTCCCAATCTCCTTCCTACCGATATGAGCTCCACTTCCCAATCTCCTTTCCACTGATCTGAGCTCCACTTCCCAATCTCCTTTCCACCGATCTGAGCCCCACTTCCCAATCTCCCTTCCACCGATCTGAACCCCATTTCCCAATCACCTTCCCACCGATCTGAGCCCCACTTCCAAATCTGCCTTCCACCGAACTGAACCCCACTTCCCAATCTCCTTTCCACCGATCTGAGCTCCACTTCCCAATCTCCTTTCCACCGATCTGAGCCGCACTATCCAATCTCCTTCCGATTGATCTGAGCTCCACTTCCCAATTTTCTTCCCATCGATCTGAGCCCCACTTCCCAATCTCCATTCCACGGATCTCAACCCCATTTCCCAATCTGCCTTTCACCGAACTGAACCCCACTTCCCAATCCCCTTTCCACCGATCTGAGCCCCACTATCTAATCTCCTTCCCATTGATCTGAGTTCCACTTCCCAATCTCCTTCCCACCGATCTGAGCCCCACTTCCCAATCTCCCTTCCACCGATCTGAACCCCACTTCCCAATCTCCCTTCCACCGAACTCAACCCCACTTCCCAATCTTCTTCCCACCAATCAGAGCCCCACTTCCCAATCTCCCTTCCACCGTTCTGAGCTCCACTTCCCAATCTCCTTCCCACTGATCTGAGCTCCACTTCCCAATCTCCTTTTCACTGAACTGAGCCCCACTTCCCAATCTCCTTCCCACCGATCTGAGCTCCACTTCCCAATCTCCTTCCCACCGATCAGAGCCCCACTTCCCAATCTCCCTTCCACCGATCTGAGCTCCACTTCCCAATCTCCTTCCCACCGATATGAGCTCCACTTCCCAATCTCCTTTCCACTGATCTGAGCTCCACTTCCCAATCTCCTTTCCACCGATCTGAGCTTCACTTTCCAATCTCCCTTCCACCGATCTCAGCTCCACTTCCCAATCTCCTTCCCACCAATCAGAGCCCCACTTCCCAATCTCCCTTCCTCCAATCTGAGCACCACTTCCAAATCTCCCTTCCACCGATCTGAGCCCCACTTCCCAATCTCCCTTCCACCGATCTGAACCCCATTTCCCAATCACCTTCCCACCGATCTGAGCCCCACTTCCAAATCTGCCTTCCACCGAACTGAACCCCACTTCCCAGTCTCCTTTCCACCGATCTGAGCTCCACTTACCAATCTCCTTTCCACCGATCTCAGCCGCACTATCCAATCTCCTTCCGATTGATCTGAGCTCCACTTCCCAATTTTCTTCCCATCGATCTGAGCCCCACTTCCCAATCTCCATTCCACGGATCTCAACCCCATTTCCCAATCTGCCTTTCACCGAACTGAACCCCACTTCCCAATCCCCTTTCCACCGATCTGAGCCCCACTATCTAATCTCCTTCCCATTGATCTGAGTTCCACTTCCCAATCTCCTTCCCACCGATCTGAGCCCCACTTCCCAATCTCCCTTCCACCGATCTGAACCCCACTTCCCAACCTCCCTTCCACCGAACTAAACCCCACTTCCCAATCTTCTTCCCACCAATCAGAGCCCCACTTCCCAATCTCCCTTCCACCGTTCTGAGCTCCACTTCCCAATCTCCTTCCCACTGATCTGAGCTCCACTTCCCAATCTCCTTTTCACTGAACTGAGCCCCACTTCCCAATCTCCTTCCCACCGATCTGAGCTCCACTTCCCAAACTCCTTCCCACCGATCTGAACTCCATTTCCCAATCACCTTCTTACTGATCTGAGCTCCACTTCCCAATCTCCTTCCCACCGATCTGAGCACCACTTCCCAATCTCCTTCCCACCGATCAGATCCCCACTTCCCAAACTCCCTTCCAGCGATCTGAGCTCCACTTCCCAATCTCCTTCCCACTGATCTGAGCTCCATTTCCCAATCACCTTCTCACAACCTGAGCCCCACTTCCCAATCTCCTTCCCACCAATCAGAGCTCCACTTCCCAATCTCCCTTCCACTGATTTGAACCCCACTTCCCAATCTCCTTCCCACTGATCTGAGCCCCACTATCCAATCTCCTTCCCACCGATCTGAGCCCCACTTCCCAATCTCTCTTCCACCAAACTGAACCCCACTTCCCAATCTCCTTCCCACCGATCTGAGCTCCACTTCCCAATCTCCTTTCCACCGATCTGAGCCCCACTATCCAATCTCCTTCCCATGGATCTGAGCTCCACTTCCCAATCTCCTTCCCATTGATCTGAGCCCCACTTCAAAATCTCCTTCCCACTTATCTGAGCCCCACTTCCCAATCATCTTTCCACCGATCTGAGCTCCACTATCCATTCTCCTTCCCATTGATCTGAGCTCCTCTTCCCACTCTCCTTCCCACCGATCTGAGCCCCACTTCCCAATCTCATCCCACCGATCTGAGCCCCACTTCCCAATCTCCCTTCCACTGATCTGTACCCGACTTCCCATTCACCTTCCCACCGATCTTAGCCCCACTTTCCAATCTCCTTCCCACCGATCTGAGCCCCACTTCCCAATCTCCTTCCCACCAATCGGAGCTCCACTTCCCAATCTCCTTCCTACCGATCTGAGCCCCACTATCCAATCTCCTTCCCATTGATCTGAGCTACTCTTCCCAATCTCCTTCCCACCGATCTGAGCCCCACTTCCCAATCTCCCTTCCACCGATCTGTACCCCACTTCCCAATCACCTTCCCACTGATCTGAGCCCCACTTTCCAATCTACTTCCCACCGATCTGAGCCCCACTTCCCAATCTCCTTCCCACCGATCGGAGCTCCACTTCCCAATCTCCTTCTCACCGATCTGAGCCCCATTTCCCAATCTCCTTCCCACCGATCGGAGCTCCACTTCCCAATCTCCTTTCCACCGATCTGAGCCCCACTATCCAATCTCCATCCCATTGATCTGAGCTCCACTTCCCAATCTCCTTCCCACCGATCTGAGCTCCACTTCCCAATCTCCCTTCCACTGATCTGAGCTCCACTTCCCAAAATCCTTCCCACCGATCTGAGCTCCATTTCCCAATCACCTTCTCACTGATCTCAGCTCCACTTCCTAATCTCCTTCCCACCGATCTGAGCCCCATTTCCCAATCTCCTTCCCACCGATCAGAGCTCCACTTCCCAATCTCCCTTCCACCGATCTGAACCCCACTTCCCAATCTCCTTCCCACTGATCTGAGCCCAACTATCCAATCTCTTTCCCATTGATCTGAGCTCCACTTCCCAATCTCCTTCCCACCGATCTGAGCCCCACTTCCAAATCTGCCTTCCACCGAACTGAACCCCACTTCCCAATCTCCTTTCCACCGATCTGAGCTCCACTTCCCAATCTCCTTTCCACCGATATGAGCTCCACTTCCCAATCTCCTTCCCACCGATCTGAGCCCCACTTCCCAATCTCCTTCCCACCCATCTGAGCCCCACTTCCAAATCTGCCTTCCACCGAACTGAACCCCACTTCCCAATCTCCTTTCCACCGATCTGAGCTCCACTTCCCAATCTCCTTTCCACCGATCTGAGCCGCACTATCCAATCTCCTTCCCATTGATCTGAGCTCCACTTCCCAATTTCCTTCCCATCGATCTGAGCCCCACTTTCCAATCTCCTTCCCACCGATCTGAGCCCCATTTCCCAATCTGCCTTTCACCGAACTGAACCCCACTTCCCAATCCCCTTTCCACCGATCTGAGCCCCACTATCTAATCTACTTCCCATTGATCTGAGTTCCACTTCCCAATCTCCTTCCCACCGATCTGAGCCCCACTTCCCAATCTCCCTTCCACCGATCTGAACCCCACTTCCCAATCTCCCTTCCACCGAACTGAACCCCACTTCCCAATCTTCTTCCCACCAATCAGAGCCCCACTTCCCAATCTCCCTTCCACCGTTCTGAGCTCCACTTCCCAATCTCCTTCCCACTGATCTGAGCTCCACTTCCCAATCTCCTTTTCACTGATCTGAGCCCCACTTCCCAATCTCCTTCCCACCGATCTGAGCTCCACTTCCCAATCTCCCTTCCACTGATCTGAGCTCCACTTCCCAAACTCCTTCCCACCGATCTGAGCTCCATTTCCCAATCACCTTCTCACTGATCTGAGCTCCACTTCCCAATATCCTTCCCACCGATCTGAGCCCCACTTCCCAATCTCCCTTCCACCGATCTGAGCTCCACTTCCCAATCTCCTTCCCACCGATATGAGCTCCACTTCCCAATCTCCTTTCCACTGATCTGAGCTCCACTTCCCAATCTCCTTCCCACCGATATGAGCTCCACTTCCCAATCTCCTTTTCACTGAACTGAGCCCCACTTCCCAATCTCCTTCCCACCGATCTGAGCTCCACTTCCCAATCTCCTTCCCACCGATCAGAGCCTCACTTCCCAATCTCCCTTCCACCGATCTGAGCTCCACTTCCCAATCTCCTTCCCACCGATATGAGCTCCACTTCCCAATCTCCTTTCCACTGATCTGAGCTCCACTTCCCAATCTCCTTTCCACCGATCTGAGCTTCACTTTCCAATCTCCCTTCCACCGATCTCAGCTCCACTTCCCAATCTCCTTCCCACCAATCAGAGCCCCACTTCCCAATCTCCCTTCCTCCAATCTGAGCACCACTTCCAAATCTCCCTTCCACCGATCTGAGCCCCACTTCCCAATCTCCCTTCCACCGATCTGAACCCCATTTCCCAATCACCTTCCCACCGATCTGAGCCCCACTTCCAAATCTGCCTTCCACCGAACTGAACCCCACTTCCCAATCTCCTTTCCACCGATCTGAGCTCCACTTCCCAATCTCCTTTCCACCGATCTCAGCCGCACTATCCAATCTCCTTCCGATTGATCTGAGCTCCACTTCCCAATTTTCTTCCCATCGATCTGAGCCCCACTTCCCAATCTCCATTCCACGGATCTCAACCCCATTTCCCAATCTGCCTTTCACCGAACTGAACCCCACTTCCCAATCCCCTTTCCACCGATCTGAGCCCCACTATCTAATCTCCTTCCCATTGATCTGAGTTCCACTTCCCAATCTCCTTCCCACCGATCTGAGCCCCACTTCCCAATCTCCCTTCCACCGATCTGAACCCCACTTCCCAACCTCCCTTCCACCGAACTGAACCCCACTTCCCAATCTTCTTCCCACCAATCAGAGCCCCACTTCCCAATCTCCCTTCCACCGTTCTGAGCTCCACTTCCCAATCTCCTTCCCACTGATCTGAGCTCCACTTCCCAATCTCCTTTTCACTGAACTGAGCCCCACTTCCCAATCTCCTTCCCACCGATCTGAGCTCCACTTCCCAAACTCCTTCCCACCGATCTGAACTCCATTTCCCAATCACCTTCTTACTGATCTGAGCTCCACTTCCCAATCTCCTTCCCACCGATCTGAGCACCACTTCCCAATCTCCTTCCCACCGATCAGATCCCCACTTCCCAAACTCCCTTCCAGCGATCTGAGCTCCACTTCCCAATCTCCTTCCCACTGATCTGAGCTCCATTTCCCAATCACCTTCTCACAACCTGAGCCCCACTTCCCAATCTCCTTCCCACCAATCAGAGCTCCACTTCCCAATCTCCCTTCCACTGATTTGAACCCCACTTCCCAATCTCCTTCCCACTGATCTGAGCCCCACTATCCAATCTCCTTCCCACCGATCTGAGCCCCACTTCCCAATCTCTCTTCCACCAAACTGAACCCCACTTCCCAATCTCCTTCCCACCGATCTGAGCTCCACTTCCCAATCTCCTTTCCACCGATCTGAGCCCCACTATCCAATCTCCTTCCCATGGATCTGAGCTCCACTTCCCAATCTCCTTCCCATTGATCTGAGCCCCACTTCAAAATCTCCTTCCCACTTATCTGAGCCCCACTTCCCAATCATCTTTCCACCGATCTGAGCTCCACTATCCATTCTCCTTCCCATTGATCTGAGCTCCTCTTCCCACTCTCCTTCCCACCGATCTGAGCCCCACTTCCCAATCTCATCCCACCGATCTGAGCCCCACTTCCCAATCTCCCTTCCACTGATCTGTACCCGACTTCCCATTCACCTTCCCACCGATCTTAGCCCCACTTTCCAATCTCCTTCCCACCGATCTGAGCCCCACTTCCCAATCTCCTTCCCACCAATCGGAGCTCCACTTCCCAATCTCCTTCCTACCGATCTGAGCCCCACTATCCAATCTCCTTCCCATTGATCTGAGCTACTCTTCCCAATCTCCTTCCCACCGATCTGAGCCCCACTTCCCAATCTCCCTTCCACCGATCTGTACCCCACTTCCCAATCACCTTCCCACTGATCTGAGCCCCACTTTCCAATCTCCTTCCCACCGATCTGAGCCCCACTTCCCAATCTCCTTCCCACCGATCGGAGCTCCACTTCCCAATCTCCTTCTCACCGATCTGAGCCCCATTTCCCAATCTCCTTCCCACCGATCGGAGCTCCACTTCCCAATCTCCTTTCCACCGATCTGAGCCCCACTATCCAATCTCCATCCCATTGATCTGAGCTCCACTTCCCAATCTCCTTCCCACCGATCTGAGCTCCACTTCCCAATCTCCCTTCCACTGATCTGAGCTCCACTTCCCAAAATCCTTCCCACCGATCTGAGCTCCATTTCCCAATCACCTTCTCACTGATCTCAGCTCCACTTCCTAATCTCCTTCCCACCGATCTGAGCCCCATTTCCCAATCTCCTTCCCACCGATCAGAGCTCCACTTCCCAATCTCCCTTCCACCGATCTGAACCCCACTTCCCAATCTCCTTCCCACTGATCTGAGCCCAACTATCCAATCTCTTTCCCATTGATCTGAGCTCCACTTCCCAATCTCCTTCCCACCGATCTGAGCCCCACTTCCAAATCTGCCTTCCACCGAACTGAACCCCACTTCCCAATCTCCTTTCCACCGATCTGAGCTCCACTTCCCAATCTCCTTTCCACCGATATGAGCTCCACTTCCCAATCTCCTTCCCACCGATCTGAGCCCCACTTCCCAATCTCCTTCCCACCCATCTGAGCCCCACTTCCAAATCTGCCTTCCACCGAACTGAACCCCACTTCCCAATCTCCTTTCCACCGATCTGAGCTCCACTTCCCAATCTCCTTTCCACCGATCTGAGCCGCACTATCCAATCTCCTTCCCATTGATCTGAGCTCCACTTCCCAATTTCCTTCCCATCGATCTGAGCCCCACTTTCCAATCTCCTTCCCACCGATCTGAGCCCCATTTCCCAATCTGCCTTTCACCGAACTGAACCCCACTTCCCAATCTCCCTTCCACCGATCTGAACCCCATTTCCCAATCACCTTCCCACCGATCTGAGCCCCACTTCCAAATCTGCCTTCCACCGAACTGAACCCCACTTCCCAATCTCCTTTCCACCGATCTGAGCTCCACTTCCCAATCTCCTTTCCACCGATCTCAGCCGCACTATCCAATCTCCTTCCGATTGATCTGAGCTCCACTTCCCAATTTTCTTCCCATCGATCTGAGCCCCACTTCCCAATCTCCATTCCACGGATCTCAACCCCATTTCCCAATCTGCCTTTCACCGAACTGAACCCCACTTCCCAATCCCCTTTCCACCGATCTGAGCCCCACTATCTAATCTCCTTCCCATTGATCTGAGTTCCACTTCCCAATCTCCTTCCCACCGATCTGAGCCCCACTTCCCAATCTCCCTTCCACCGATCTGAACCCCACTTCCCAACCTCCCTTCCACCGAACTGAACCCCACTTCCCAATCTTCTTCCCACCAATCAGAGCCCCACTTCCCAATCTCCCTTCCACCGTTCTGAGCTCCACTTCCCAATCTCCTTCCCACTGATCTGAGCTCCACTTCCCAATCTCCTTTTCACTGAACTGAGCCCCACTTCCCAATCTCCTTCCCACCGATCTGAGCTCCACTTCCCAAACTCCTTCCCACCGATCTGAACTCCATTTCCCAATCACCTTCTTACTGATCTGAGCTCCACTTCCCAATCTCCTTCCCACCGATCTGAGCACCACTTCCCAATCTCCTTCCCACCGATCAGATCCCCACTTCCCAAACTCCCTTCCAGCGATCTGAGCTCTACTTCCCAATCTCCTTCCCACTGATCTGAGCTCCATTTCCCAATCACCTTCTCACAACCTGAGCCCCACTTCCCAATCTCCTTCCCACCAATCAGAGCTCCACTTCCCAATCTCCCTTCCACTGATTTGAACCCCACTTCCCAATCTCCTTCCCACTGATCTGAGCCCCACTATCCAATCTCCTTCCCACCGATCTGAGCCCCACTTCCCAATCTCTCTTCCACCAAACTGAACCCCACTTCCCAATCTCCTTCCCACCGATCTGAGCTCCACTTCCCAATCTCCTTTCCACCGATCTGAGCCCCACTATCCAATCTCCTTCCCATGGATCTGAGCTCCACTTCCCAATCTCCTTCCCATTGATCTGAGCCCCACTTCAAAATCTCCTTCCCACTTATCTGAGCCCCACTTCCCAATCATCTTTCCACCGATCTGAGCTCCACTATCCATTCTCCTTCCCATTGATCTGAGCTCCTCTTCCCACTCTCCTTCCCACCGATCTGAGCCCCACTTCCCAATCTCATCCCACCGATCTGAGCCCCACTTCCCAATCTCCCTTCCACTGATCTGTACCCGACTTCCCATTCACCTTCCCACCGATCTTAGCCCCACTTTCCAATCTCCTTCCCACCGATCTGAGCCCCACTTCCCAATCTCCTTCCCACCAATCGGAGCTCCACTTCCCAATCTCCTTCCTACCGATCTGAGCCCCACTATCCAATCTCCTTCCCATTGATCTGAGCTACTCTTCCCAATCTCCTTCCCACCGATCTGAGCCCCACTTCCCAATCTCCCTTCCACCGATCTGTACCCCACTTCCCAATCACCTTCCCACTGATCTGAGCCCCACTTTCCAATCTCCTTCCCACCGATCTGAGCCCCACTTCCCAATCTCCTTCCCACCGATCGGAGCTCCACTTCCCAATCTCCTTCTCACCGATCTGAGCCCCATTTCCCAATCTCCTTCCCACCGATCGGAGCTCCACTTCCCAATCTCCTTTCCACCGATCTGAGCCCCACTATCCAATCTCCATCCCATTGATCTGAGCTCCACTTCCCAATCTCCTTCCCACCGATCTGAGCTCCACTTCCCAATCTCCCTTCCACTGATCTGAGCTCCACTTCCCAAAATCCTTCCCACCGATCTGAGCTCCATTTCCCAATCACCTTCTCACTGATCTCAGCTCCACTTCCTAATCTCCTTCCCACCGATCTGAGCCCCATTTCCCAATCTCCTTCCCACGGATCAGAGCTCCACTTCCCAATCTCCCTTCCACCGATCTGAACCCCACTTCCCAATCTCCTTCCCACTGATCTGAGCCCAACTATCCAATCTCTTTCCCGTTGATCTAAGCTCCACTTCCCAATCTCCTTCCCACCGATCTGAGCCCCACTTCCAAATCTGCCTTCCACCGAACTGAACCCCACTTCCCAATCTCCTTTCCACCGATCTGAGCTCCACTTCCCAATCTCCTTTCCACCGATATGAGCTCCACTTCCCAATCTCCTTCCCACCGATCTGAGCCCCACTTCCCAATCTCCTTCCCACCCATCTGAGCCCCACTTCCAAATCTGCCTTCCACCGAACTGAACCCCACTTCCCAATCTCCTTTCCACCGATCTGAGCTCCACTTCCCAATCTCCTTTCCACCGATCTGAGCCGCACTATCCAATCTCCTTCCCATTGATCTGAGCTCCACTTCCCAATTTCCTTCCCATCGATCTGAGCCCCACTTTCCAATCTCCTTCCCACCGATCTGAGCCCCATTTCCCAATCTGCCTTTCACCGAACTGAACCCCACTTCCCAATCCCCTTTCCACCGATCTGAGCCCCACTATCTAATCTACTTCCCATTGATCTGAGTTCCACTTCCCAATCTCCTTCCCACCGATCTGAGCCCCACTTCCCAATCTCCCTTCCACCGATCTGAACCCCACTTCCCAATCTCCCTTCCACCGAACTGAACCCCACTTCCCAATCTTCTTCCCACCAATCAGAGCCCCACTTCCCAATCTCCCTTCCACCGTTCTGAGCTCCACTTCCCAATCTCCTTCCCACTGACCTGAGCTCCACTTCCCAATCTCCTTTTCACTGATCTGAGCCCCACTTCCCAATCTCCTTCCCACCGATCTGAGCTCCACTTCCCAATCTCCCTTCCACTGATCTGAGCTCCACTTCCCAAACTCCTTCCCACCGATCTGAGCTCCATTTCCCAATCACCTTCTCACTGATCTGAGCTCCATTTCCCAATCTCCTTCCCACCGATCTGAGCCCCACTTCCCAATCTCCTTCCCACCGATCAGAGCCCCACTTCCCAAACTCCCTTCCAGCGAATCGAGCTCCACTTCCCAATCTCCTTCCCACTGATCTGAGCTCCATTTCCCAATCACCTTCTCACAACCTGAGCCCCACTTCCCAATCTCCTTCCCACCAATCAGAGCTCCACTTCCCAACCTCCCTTCCACTGATCTGAACCCCACTTCCCAATCTCCCTCCCACTGATCTGAGCTCCACTATCCAATCTCCTTCCCATTGATCTGAGCTCCACTTCCCAATCTCCTTCCCGCCGATCTGAGCCCCACTTCCCAGTCTCCTTCCCACCGATCTGAGCCCCACTTCCCAATCTCCCTTCCACCAAACTGAACCCCACTTCCCAATCTCCTTCCCACCGATCTGAGCCCCACTTCCCAATTTCCCTTCCATCGAACTGAACCCCATTTCCCAATCTCCTTTCCACCGATCTGAGCTCCACTTCCCAATCTCCTTCCCACCGATCTGAGCTCCACTTCCCAATCTCCCTTCCACTGATCTGAGCTCCACTTCCCAATCTCCTTCCCACCGATCTGAGCCCCACTTCCCAATCTCATCCCACCGATCTGAGCCCCACTTCCCAATCTCCCTTCCACTGATCTGTACCCCACTTCCCATTCACCTTCCCACCGATCTTAGCCCCACTTTCCAATCTCCTTCCCACCGACCTGAGCCCCACTTCCCAATCTCCTTCCCACCAATCGGAGCCCCAATATCCAATCTCCTTCCCATTGATCTGAGCTCCACGTCCCACTCTCCTTCCCATTGATCTGAGCCCCACTTCCCAATCTCCTTCCCACCGATCTGAGCCCCACTTCCCAATCTCCTTCCCACCGATCAGAGCCCCACTTCCCAATCTCCCTTCCACCGATCTGAGCTCCACTTCCCAATCTCCTTCCTACCGATATGAGCTCCACTTCCCAATCTCCTTTCCACTGATCTGAGCTCCACTTCCCAATCTCCTTTCCACCGATCTGAGCCCCACTTCCCAATCTCCCTTCCACCGATCTGAACCCCATTTCCCAATCACCTTCCCACCGATCTGAGCCCCACTTCCAAATCTGCCTTCCACCGAACTGAACCCCACTTCCCAATCTCCTTTCCACCGATCTGAGCTCCACTTCCCAATCTCCTTTCCACCGATCTCAGCCGCACTATCCAATCTCCTTCCGATTGATCTGAGCTCCACTTCCCAATTTTCTTCCCATCGATCTGAGCCCCACTTCCCAATCTCCATTCCACGGATCTCAACCCCATTTCCCAATCTGCCTTTCACCGAACTGAACCCCACTTCCCAATCCCCTTTCCACCGATCTGAGCCCCACTATCTAATCTCCTTCCCATTGATCTGAGTTCCACTTCCCAATCTCCTTCCCACCGATCTGAGCCCCACTTCCCAATCTCCCTTCCACCGATCTGAACCCCACTTCCCAATCTCCCTTCCACCGAACTCAACCCCACTTCCCAATCTTCTTCCCACCAATCAGAGCCCCACTTCCCAATCTCCCTTCCACCGTTCTGAGCTCCACTTCCCAATCTCCTTCCCACTGATCTGAGCTCCACTTCCCAATCTCCTTTTCACTGAACTGAGCCCCACTTCCCAATCTCCTTCCCACCGATCTGAGCTCCACTTCCCAATCTCCTTCCCACCGATCAGAGCCCCACTTCCCAATCTCCCTTCCACCGATCTGAGCTCCACTTCCCAATCTCCTTCCCACCGATATGAGCTCCACTTCCCAATCTCCTTTCCACTGATCTGAGCTCCACTTCCCAATCTCCTTTCCACCGATCTGAGCTTCACTTTCCAATCTCCCTTCCACCGATCTCAGCTCCACTTCCCAATCTCCTTCCCACCAATCAGAGCCCCACTTCCCAATCTCCCTTCCTCCAATCTGAGCACCACTTCCAAATCTCCCTTCCACCGATCTGAGCCCCACTTCCCAATCTCCCTTCCACCGATCTGAACCCCATTTCCCAATCACCTTCCCACCGATCTGAGCCCCACTTCCAAATCTGCCTTCCACCGAACTGAACCCCACTTCCCAGTCTCCTTTCCACCGATCTGAGCTCCACTTCCCAATCTCCTTTCCACCGATCTCAGCCGCACTATCCAATCTCCTTCCGATTGATCTGAGCTCCACTTCCCAATTTTCTTCCCATCGATCTGAGCCCCACTTCCCAATCTCCATTCCACGGATCTCAACCCCATTTCCCAATCTGCCTTTCACCGAACTGAACCCCACTTCCCAATCCCCTTTCCACCGATCTGAGCCCCACTATCTAATCTCCTTCCCATTGATCTGAGTTCCACTTCCCAATCTCCTTCCCACCGATCTGAGCCCCACTTCCCAATCTCCCTTCCACCGATCTGAACCCCACTTCCCAACCTCCCTTCCACCGAACTGAACCCCACTTCCCAATCTTCTTCCCACCAATCAGAGCCCCACTTCCCAATCTCCCTTCCACCGTTCTGAGCTCCACTTCCCAATCTCCTTCCCACTGATCTGAGCTCCACTTCCCAATCTCCTTTTCACTGAACTGAGCCCCACTTCCCAATCTCCTTCCCACCGATCTGAGCTCCACTTCCCAAACTCCTTCCCACCGATCTGAACTCCATTTCCCAATCACCTTCTTACTGATCTGAGCTCCACTTCCCAATCTCCTTCCCACCGATCTGAGCACCACTTCCCAATCTCCTTCCCACCGATCAGATCCCCACTTCCCAAACTCCCTTCCAGCGATCTGAGCTCCACTTCCCAATCTCCTTCCCACTGATCTGAGCTCCATTTCCCAATCACCTTCTCACAACCTGAGCCCCACTTCCCAATCTCCTTCCCACCAATCAGAGCTCCACTTCCCAATCTCCCTTCCACTGATTTGAACCCCACTTCCCAATCTCCTTCCCACTGATCTGAGCCCCACTATCCAATCTCCTTCCCACCGATCTGAGCCCCACTTCCCAATCTCTCTTCCACCAAACTGAACCCCACTTCCCAATCTCCTTCCCACCGATCTGAGCTCCACTTCCCAATCTCCTTTCCACCGATCTGAGCCCCACTATCCAATCTCCTTCCCATGGATCTGAGCTCCACTTCCCAATCTCCTTCCCATTGATCTGAGCCCCACTTCAAAATCTCCTTCCCACTTATCTGAGCCCCACTTCCCAATCATCTTTCCACCGATCTGAGCTCCACTATCCATTCTCCTTCCCATTGATCTGAGCTCCTCTTCCCACTCTCCTTCCCACCGATCTGAGCCCCACTTCCCAATCTCATCCCACCGATCTGAGCCCCACTTCCCAATCTCCCTTCCACTGATCTGTACCCGACTTCCCATTCACCTTCCCACCGATCTTAGCCCCACTTTCCAATCTCCTTCCCACCGATCTGAGCCCCACTTCCCAATCTCCTTCCCACCAATCGGAGCTCCACTTCCCAATCTCCTTCCTACCGATCTGAGCCCCACTATCCAATCTCCTTCCCATTGATCTGAGCTACTCTTCCCAATCTCCTTCCCACCGATCTGAGCCCCACTTCCCAATCTCCCTTCCACCGATCTGTACCCCACTTCCCAATCACCTTCCCACTGATCTGAGCCCCACTTTCCAATCTACTTCCCACCGATCTGAGCCCCACTTCCCAATCTCCTTCCCACCGATCGGAGCTCCACTTCCCAATCTCCTTCTCACCGATCTGAGCCCCATTTCCCAATCTCCTTCCCACCGATCGGAGCTCCACTTCCCAATCTCCTTTCCACCGATCTGAGCCCCACTATCCAATCTCCATCCCATTGATCTGAGCTCCACTTCCCAATCTCCTTCCCACCGATCTGAGCTCCACTTCCCAATCTCCCTTCCACTGATCTGAGCTCCACTTCCCAAAATCCTTCCCACCGATCTGAGCTCCATTTCCCAATCACCTTCTCACTGATCTCAGCTCCACTTCCTAATCTCCTTCCCACCGATCTGAGCCCCATTTCCCAATCTCCTTCCCACCGATCAGAGCTCCACTTCCCAATCTCCCTTCCACCGATCTGAACCCCACTTCCCAATCTCCTTCCCACTGATCTGAGCCCAACTATCCAATCTCTTTCCCATTGATCTGAGCTCCACTTCCCAATCTCCTTCCCACCGATCTGAGCCCCACTTCCAAATCTGCCTTCCACCGAACTGAACCCCACTTCCCAATCTCCTTTCCACCGATCTGAGCTCCACTTCCCAATCTCCTTTCCACCGATATGAGCTCCACTTCCCAATCTCCTTCCCACCGATCTGAGCCCCACTTCCCAATCTCCTTCCCACCCATCTGAGCCCCACTTCCAAATCTGCCTTCCACCGAACTGAACCCCACTTCCCAATCTCCTTTCCACCGATCTGAGCTCCACTTCCCAATCTCCTTTCCACCGATCTGAGCCGCACTATCCAATCTCCTTCCCATTGATCTGAGCTCCACTTCCCAATTTCCTTCCCATCGATCTGAGCCCCACTTTCCAATCTCCTTCCCACCGATCTGAGCCCCATTTCCCAATCTGCCTTTCACCGAACTGAACCCCACTTCCCAATCCCCTTTCCACCGATCTGAGCCCCACTATCTAATCTACTTCCCATTGATCTGAGTTCCACTTCCCAATCTCCTTCCCACCGATCTGAGCCCCACTTCCCAATCTCCCTTCCACCGATCTGAACCCCACTTCCCAATCTCCCTTCCACCGAACTGAACCCCACTTCCCAATCTTCTTCCCACCAATCAGAGCCCCACTTCCCAATCTCCCTTCCACCGTTCTGAGCTCCACTTCCCAATCTCCTTCCCACTGATCTGAGCTCCACTTCCCAATCTCCTTTTCACTGATCTGAGCCCCACTTCCCAATCTCCTTCCCACCGATCTGAGCTCCACTTCCCAATCTCCCTTCCACTGATCTGAGCTCCACTTCCCAAACTCCTTCCCACCGATCTGAGCTCCATTTCCCAATCACCTTCTCACTGATCTGAGCTCCACTTCCCAATATCCTTCCCACCGATCTGAGCCCCACTTCCCAATCTCCCTTCCACCGATCTGAGCTCCACTTCCCAATCTCCTTCCCACCGATCGGAGCTCCACTTCCCAATCTCCTTCTCACCGATCTGAGCCCCATTTCCCAATCTCCTTCCCACCGATCGGAGCTCCACTTCCCAATCTCCTTTCCACCGATCTGAGCCCCACTATCCAATCTCCATCCCATTGATCTGAGCTCCACTTCCCAATCTCCTTCCCACCGATCTGAGCTCCACTTCCCAATCTCCCTTCCACTGATCTGAGCTCCACTTCCCAAAATCCTTCCCACCGATCTGAGCTCCATTTCCCAATCACCTTCTCACTGATCTCAGCTCCACTTCCTAATCTCCTTCCCACCGATCTGAGCCCCATTTCCCAATCTCCTTCCCACCGATCAGAGCTCCACTTCCCAATCTCCCTTCCACCGATCTGAACCCCACTTCCCAATCTCCTTCCCACTGATCTGAGCCCAACTATCCAATCTCTTTCCCATTGATCTGAGCTCCACTTCCCAATCTCCTTCCCACCGATCTGAGCCCCACTTCCAAATCTGCCTTCCACCGAACTGAACCCCACTTCCCAATCTCCTTTCCACCGATCTGAGCTCCACTTCCCAATCTCCTTTCCACCGATATGAGCTCCACTTCCCAATCTCCTTCCCACCGATCTGAGCCCCACTTCCCAATCTCCTTCCCACCCATCTGAGCCCCACTTCCAAATCTGCCTTCCACCGAACTGAACCCCACTTCCCAATCTCCTTTCCACCGATCTGAGCTCCACTTCCCAATCTCCTTTCCACCGATCTGAGCCGCACTATCCAATCTCCTTCCCATTGATCTGAGCTCCACTTCCCAATTTCCTTCCCATCGATCTGAGCCCCACTTTCCAATCTCCTTCCCACCGATCTGAGCCCCATTTCCCAATCTGCCTTTCACCGAACTGAACCCCACTTCCCAATCCCCTTTCCACCGATCTGAGCCCCACTATCTAATCTACTTCCCATTGATCTGAGTTCCACTTCCCAATCTCCTTCCCACCGATCTGAGCCCCACTTCCCAATCTCCCTTCCACCGATCTGAACCCCACTTCCCAATCTCCCTTCCACCGAACTGAACCCCACTTCCCAATCTTCTTCCCACCAATCAGAGCCCCACTTCCCAATCTCCCTTCCACCGTTCTGAGCTCCACTTCCCAATCTCCTTCCCACTGATCTGAGCTCCACTTCCCAATCTCCTTTTCACTGATCTGAGCCCCACTTCCCAATCTCCTTCCCACCGATCTGAGCTCCACTTCCCAATCTCCCTTCCACTGATCTGAGCTCCACTTCCCAAACTCCTTCCCACCGATCTGAGCTCCATTTCCCAATCACCTTCTCACTGATCTGAGCTCCACTTCCCAATATCCTTCCCACCGATCTGAGCCCCACTTCCCAATCTCCCTTCCACCGATCTGAGCTCCACTTCCCAATCTCCTTCCCACCGATATGAGCTCCACTTCCCAATCTCCTTTCCACTGATCTGAGCTCCACTTCCCAATCTCCTTCCCACCGATATGAGCTCCACTTCCCAATCTCCTTTTCACTGAACTGAGCCCCACTTCCCAATCTCCTTCCCACCGATCTGAGCTCCACTTCCCAATCTCCTTCCCACCGATCAGAGCCCCACTTCCCAATCTCCCTTCCACCGATCTGAGCTCCACTTCCCAATCTCCTTCCCACCGATATGAGCTCCACTTCCCAATCTCCTTTCCACTGATCTGAGCTCCACTTCCCAATCTCCTTTCCACCGATCTGAGCTTCACTTTCCAATCTCCCTTCCACCGATCTCAGCTCCACTTCCCAATCTCCTTCCCAGCAATCAGAGCCCCACTTCCCAATCTCCCTTCCTCCAATCTGAGCACCACTTCCAAATCTCCCTTCCACCGATCTGAGCCCCACTTCCCAATCTCCCTTCCACCGATCTGAACCCCATTTCCCAATCACCTTCCCACCGATCTGAGCCCCACTTCCAAATCTGCCTTCCACCGAACTGAACCCCACTTCCCAATCTCCTTTCCACCGATCTGAGCTCCACTTCCCAATCTCCTTTCCACCGATCTCAGCCGCACTATCCAATCTCCTTCCGATTGATCTGAGCTCCACTTCCCAATTTTCTTCCCATCGATCTGAGCCCCACTTCCCAATCTCCATTCCACGGATCTCAACCCCATTTCCCAATCTGCCTTTCACCGAACTGAACCCCACTTCCCAATCCCCTTTCCACCGATCTGAGCCCCACTATCTAATCTCCTTCCCATTGATCTGAGTTCCACTTCCCAATCTCCTTCCCACCGATCTGAGCCCCACTTCCCAATCTCCCTTCCACCGATCTGAACCCCACTTCCCAACCTCCCTTCCACCGAACTGAACCCCACTTCCCAATCTTCTTCCCACCAATCAGAGCCCCACTTCCCAATCTCCCTTCCACCGTTCTGAGCTCCACTTCCCAATCTCCTTCCCACTGATCTGAGCTCCACTTCCCAATCTCCTTTTCACTGAACTGAGCCCCACTTCCCAATCTCCTTCCCACCGATCTGAGCTCCACTTCCCAAACTCCTTCCCACCGATCTGAACTCCATTTCCCAATCACCTTCTTACTGATCTGAGCTCCACTTCCCAATCTCCTTCCCACCGATCTGAGCACCACTTCCCAATCTCCTTCCCACCGATCAGATCCCCACTTCCCAAACTCCCTTCCAGCGATCTGAGCTCCACTTCCCAATCTCCTTCCCACTGATCTGAGCTCCATTTCCCAATCACCTTCTCACAACCTGAGCCCCACTTCCCAATCTCCTTCCCACCAATCAGAGCTCCACTTCCCAATCTCCCTTCCACTGATTTGAACCCCACTTCCCAATCTCCTTCCCACTGATCTGAGCCCCACTATCCAATCTCCTTCCCACCGATCTGAGCCCCACTTCCCAATCTCTCTTCCACCAAACTGAACCCCACTTCCCAATCTCCTTCCCACCGATCTGAGCTCCACTTCCCAATCTCCTTTCCACCGATCTGAGCCCCACTATCCAATCTCCTTCCCATGGATCTGAGCTCCACTTCCCAATCTCCTTCCCATTGATCTGAGCCCCACTTCAAAATCTCCTTCCCACTTATCTGAGCCCCACTTCCCAATCATCTTTCCACCGATCTGAGCTCCACTATCCATTCTCCTTCCCATTGATCTGAGCTCCTCTTCCCACTCTCCTTCCCACCGATCTGAGCCCCACTTCCCAATCTCATCCCACCGATCTGAGCCCCACTTCCCAATCTCCCTTCCACTGATCTGTACCCGACTTCCCATTCACCTTCCCACCGATCTTAGCCCCACTTTCCAATCTCCTTCCCACCGATCTGAGCCCCACTTCCCAATCTCCTTCCCACCAATCGGAGCTCCACTTCCCAATCTCCTTCCTACCGATCTGAGCCCCACTATCCAATCTCCTTCCCATTGATCTGAGCTACTCTTCCCAATCTCCTTCCCACCGATCTGAGCCCCACTTCCCAATCTCCCTTCCACCGATCTGTACCCCACTTCCCAATCACCTTCCCACTGATCTGAGCCCCACTTTCCAATCTCCTTCCCACCGATCTGAGCCCCACTTCCCAATCTCCTTCCCACCGATCGGAGCTCCACTTCCCAATCTCCTTCTCACCGATCTGAGCCCCATTTCCCAATCTCCTTCCCACCGATCGGAGCTCCACTTCCCAATCTCCTTTCCACCGATCTGAGCCCCACTATCCAATCTCCATCCCATTGATCTGAGCTCCACTTCCCAATCTCCTTCCCACCGATCTGAGCTCCACTTCCCAATCTCCCTTCCACTGATCTGAGCTCCACTTCCCAAAATCCTTCCCACCGATCTGAGCTCCATTTCCCAATCACCTTCTCACTGATCTCAGCTCCACTTCCTAATCTCCTTCCCACCGATCTGAGCCCCATTTCCCAATCTCCTTCCCACCGATCAGAGCTCCACTTCCCAATCTCCCTTCCACCGATCTGAACCCCACTTCCCAATCTCCTTCCCACTGATCTGAGCCCAACTATCCAATCTCTTTCCCATTGATCTGAGCTCCACTTCCCAATCTCCTTCCCACCGATCTGAGCCCCACTTCCAAATCTGCCTTCCACCGAACTGAACCCCACTTCCCAATCTCCTTTCCACCGATCTGAGCTCCACTTCCCAATCTCCTTTCCACCGATATGAGCTCCACTTCCCAATCTCCTTCCCACCGATCTGAGCCCCACTTCCCAATCTCCTTCCCACCCATCTGAGCCCCACTTCCAAATCTGCCTTCCACCGAACTGAACCCCACTTCCCAATCTCCTTTCCACCGATCTGAGCTCCACTTCCCAATCTCCTTTCCACCGATCTGAGCCGCACTATCCAATCTCCTTCCCATTGATCTGAGCTCCACTTCCCAATTTCCTTCCCATCGATCTGAGCCCCACTTTCCAATCTCCTTCCCACCGATCTGAGCCCCATTTCCCAATCTGCCTTTCACCGAACTGAACCCCACTTCCCAATCTCCCTTCCACCGATCTGAACCCCATTTCCCAATCACCTTCCCACCGATCTGAGCCCCACTTCCAAATCTGCCTTCCACCGAACTGAACCCCACTTCCCAATCTCCTTTCCACCGATCTGAGCTCCACTTCCCAATCTCCTTTCCACCGATCTCAGCCGCACTATCCAATCTCCTTCCGATTGATCTGAGCTCCACTTCCCAATTTTCTTCCCATCGATCTGAGCCCCACTTCCCAATCTCCATTCCACGGATCTCAACCCCATTTCCCAATCTGCCTTTCACCGAACTGAACCCCACTTCCCAATCCCCTTTCCACCGATCTGAGCCCCACTATCTAATCTCCTTCCCATTGATCTGAGTTCCACTTCCCAATCTCCTTCCCACCGATCTGAGCCCCACTTCCCAATCTCCCTTCCACCGATCTGAACCCCACTTCCCAACCTCCCTTCCACCGAACTGAACCCCACTTCCCAATCTTCTTCCCACCAATCAGAGCCCCACTTCCCAATCTCCCTTCCACCGTTCTGAGCTCCACTTCCCAATCTCCTTCCCACTGATCTGAGCTCCACTTCCCAATCTCCTTTTCACTGAACTGAGCCCCACTTCCCAATCTCCTTCCCACCGATCTGAGCTCCACTTCCCAAACTCCTTCCCACCGATCTGAACTCCATTTCCCAATCACCTTCTTACTGATCTGAGCTCCACTTCCCAATCTCCTTCCCACCGATCTGAGCACCACTTCCCAATCTCCTTCCCACCGATCAGATCCCCACTTCCCAAACTCCCTTCCAGCGATCTGAGCTCCACTTCCCAATCTCCTTCCCACTGATCTGAGCTCCATTTCCCAATCACCTTCTCACAACCTGAGCCCCACTTCCCAATCTCCTTCCCACCAATCAGAGCTCCACTTCCCAATCTCCCTTCCACTGATTTGAACCCCACTTCCCAATCTCCTTCCCACTGATCTGAGCCCCACTATCCAATCTCCTTCCCACCGATCTGAGCCCCACTTCCCAATCTCTCTTCCACCAAACTGAACCCCACTTCCCAATCTCCTTCCCACCGATCTGAGCTCCACTTCCCAATCTCCTTTCCACCGATCTGAGCCCCACTATCCAATCTCCTTCCCATGGATCTGAGCTCCACTTCCCAATCTCCTTCCCATTGATCTGAGCCCCACTTCAAAATCTCCTTCCCACTTATCTGAGCCCCACTTCCCAATCATCTTTCCACCGATCTGAGCTCCACTATCCATTCTCCTTCCCATTGATCTGAGCTCCTCTTCCCACTCTCCTTCCCACCGATCTGAGCCCCACTTCCCAATCTCATCCCACCGATCTGAGCCCCACTTCCCAATCTCCCTTCCACTGATCTGTACCCGACTTCCCATTCACCTTCCCACCGATCTTAGCCCCACTTTCCAATCTCCTTCCCACCGATCTGAGCCCCACTTCCCAATCTCCTTCCCACCAATCGGAGCTCCACTTCCCAATCTCCTTCCTACCGATCTGAGCCCCACTATCCAATCTCCTTCCCATTGATCTGAGCTACTCTTCCCAATCTCCTTCCCACCGATCTGAGCCCCACTTCCCAATCTCCCTTCCACCGATCTGTACCCCACTTCCCAATCACCTTCCCACTGATCTGAGCCCCACTTTCCAATCTCCTTCCCACCGATCTGAGCCCCACTTCCCAATCTCCTTCCCACCGATCGGAGCTCCACTTCCCAATCTCCTTCTCACCGATCTGAGCCCCATTTCCCAATCTCCTTCCCACCGATCGGAGCTCCACTTCCCAATCTCCTTTCCACCGATCTGAGCCCCACTATCCAATCTCCATCCCATTGATCTGAGCTCCACTTCCCAATCTCCTTCCCACCGATCTGAGCTCCACTTCCCAATCTCCCTTCCACTGATCTGAGCTCCACTTCCCAAAATCCTTCCCACCGATCTGAGCTCCATTTCCCAATCACCTTCTCACTGATCTCAGCTCCACTTCCTAATCTCCTTCCCACCGATCTGAGCCCCATTTCCCAATCTCCTTCCCACCGATCAGAGCTCCACTTCCCAATCTCCCTTCCACCGATCTGAACCCCACTTCCCAATCTCCTTCCCACTGATCTGAGCCCAACTATCCAATCTCTTTCCCATTGATCTGAGCTCCACTTCCCAATCTCCTTCCCACCGATCTGAGCCCCACTTCCAAATCTGCCTTCCACCGAACTGAACCCCACTTCCCAATCTCCTTTCCACCGATCTGAGCTCCACTTCCCAATCTCCTTTCCACCGATATGAGCTCCACTTCCCAATCTCCTTCCCACCGATCTGAGCCCCACTTCCCAATCTCCTTCCCACCCATCTGAGCCCCACTTCCAAATCTGCCTTCCACCGAACTGAACCCCACTTCCCAATCTCCTTTCCACCGATCTGAGCTCCACTTCCCAATCTCCTTTCCACCGATCTGAGCCGCACTATCCAATCTCCTTCCCATTGATCTGAGCTCCACTTCCCAATTTCCTTCCCATCGATCTGAGCCCCACTTTCCAATCTCCTTCCCACCGATCTGAGCCCCATTTCCCAATCTGCCTTTCACCGAACTGAACCCCACTTCCCAATCTCCCTTCCACCGATCTGAACCCCATTTCCCAATCACCTTCCCACCGATCTGAGCCCCACTTCCAAATCTGCCTTCCACCGAACTGAACCCCACTTCCCAATCTCCTTTCCACCGATCTGAGCTCCACTTCCCAATCTCCTTTCCACCGATCTCAGCCGCACTATCCAATCTCCTTCCGATTGATCTGAGCTCCACTTCCCAATTTTCTTCCCATCGATCTGAGCCCCACTTCCCAATCTCCATTCCACGGATCTCAACCCCATTTCCCAATCTGCCTTTCACCGAACTGAACCCCACTTCCCAATCCCCTTTCCACCGATCTGAGCCCCACTATCTAATCTCCTTCCCATTGATCTGAGTTCCACTTCCCAATCTCCTTCCCACCGATCTGAGCCCCACTTCCCAATCTCCCTTCCACCGATCTGAACCCCACTTCCCAACCTCCCTTCCACCGAACTGAACCCCACTTCCCAATCTTCTTCCCACCAATCAGAGCCCCACTTCCCAATCTCCCTTCCACCGTTCTGAGCTCCACTTCCCAATCTCCTTCCCACTGATCTGAGCTCCACTTCCCAATCTCCTTTTCACTGAACTGAGCCCCACTTCCCAATCTCCTTCCCACCGATCTGAGCTCCACTTCCCAAACTCCTTCCCACCGATCTGAACTCCATTTCCCAATCACCTTCTTACTGATCTGAGCTCCACTTCCCAATCTCCTTCCCACCGATCTGAGCACCACTTCCCAATCTCCTTCCCACCGATCAGATCCCCACTTCCCAAACTCCCTTCCAGCGATCTGAGCTCCACTTCCCAATCTCCTTCCCACTGATCTGAGCTCCATTTCCCAATCACCTTCTCACAACCTGAGCCCCACTTCCCAATCTCCTTCCCACCAATCAGAGCTCCACTTCCCAATCTCCCTTCCACTGATTTGAACCCCACTTCCCAATCTCCTTCCCACTGATCTGAGCCCCACTATCCAATCTCCTTCCCACCGATCTGAGCCCCACTTCCCAATCTCTCTTCCACCAAACTGAACCCCACTTCCCAATCTCCTTCCCACCGATCTGAGCTCCACTTCCCAATCTCCTTTCCACCGATCTGAGCCCCACTATCCAATCTCCTTCCCATGGATCTGAGCTCCACTTCCCAATCTCCTTCCCATTGATCTGAGCCCCACTTCAAAATCTCCTTCCCACTTATCTGAGCCCCACTTCCCAATCATCTTTCCACCGATCTGAGCTCCACTATCCATTCTCCTTCCCATTGATCTGAGCTCCTCTTCCCACTCTCCTTCCCACCGATCTGAGCCCCACTTCCCAATCTCATCCCACCGATCTGAGCCCCACTTCCCAATCTCCCTTCCACTGATCTGTACCCGACTTCCCATTCACCTTCCCACCGATCTTAGCCCCACTTTCCAATCTCCTTCCCACCGATCTGAGCCCCACTTCCCAATCTCCTTCCCACCAATCGGAGCTCCACTTCCCAATCTCCTTCCTACCGATCTGAGCCCCACTATCCAATCTCCTTCCCATTGATCTGAGCTACTCTTCCCAATCTCCTTCCCACCGATCTGAGCCCCACTTCCCAATCTCCCTTCCACCGATCTGTACCCCACTTCCCAATCACCTTCCCACTGATCTGAGCCCCACTTTCCAATCTCCTTCCCACCGATCTGAGCCCCACTTCCCAATCTCCTTCCCACCGATCGGAGCTCCACTTCCCAATCTCCTTCTCACCGATCTGAGCCCCATTTCCCAATCTCCTTCCCACCGATCGGAGCTCCACTTCCCAATCTCCTTTCCACCGATCTGAGCCCCACTATCCAATCTCCATCCCATTGATCTGAGCTCCACTTCCCAATCTCCTTCCCACCGATCTGAGCTCCACTTCCCAATCTCCCTTCCACTGATCTGAGCTCCACTTCCCAAAATCCTTCCCACCGATCTGAGCTCCATTTCCCAATCACCTTCTCACTGATCTCAGCTCCACTTCCTAATCTCCTTCCCACCGATCTGAGCCCCATTTCCCAATCTCCTTCCCACGGATCAGAGCTCCACTTCCCAATCTCCCTTCCACCGATCTGAACCCCACTTCCCAATCTCCTTCCCACTGATCTGAGCCCAACTATCCAATCTCTTTCCCATTGATCTGAGCTCCACTTCCCAATCTCCTTCCCACCGATCTGAGCCCCACTTCCAAATCTGCCTTCCACCGAACTGAACCCCACTTCCCAATCTCCTTTCCACCGATCTGAGCTCCACTTCCCAATCTCCTTTCCACCGATATGAGCTCCACTTCCCAATCTCCTTCCCACCGATCTGAGCCCCACTTCCCAATCTCCTTCCCACCCATCTGAGCCCCACTTCCAAATCTGCCTTCCACCGAACTGAACCCCACTTCCCAATCTCCTTTCCACCGATCTGAGCTCCACTTCCCAATCTCCTTTCCACCGATCTGAGCCGCACTATCCAATCTCCTTCCCATTGATCTGAGCTCCACTTCCCAATTTCCTTCCCATCGATCTGAGCCCCACTTTCCAATCTCCTTCCCACCGATCTGAGCCCCATTTCCCAATCTGCCTTTCACCGAACTGAACCCCACTTCCCAATCCCCTTTCCACCGATCTGAGCCCCACTATCTAATCTACTTCCCATTGATCTGAGTTCCACTTCCCAATCTCCTTCCCACCGATCTGAGCCCCACTTCCCAATCTCCCTTCCACCGATCTGAACCCCACTTCCCAATCTCCCTTCCACCGAACTGAACCCCACTTCCCAATCTTCTTCCCACCAATCAGAGCCCCACTTCCCAATCTCCCTTCCACCGTTCTGAGCTCCACTTCCCAATCTCCTTCCCACTGACCTGAGCTCCACTTCCCAATCTCCTTTTCACTGATCTGAGCCCCACTTCCCAATCTCCTTCCCACCGATCTGAGCTCCACTTCCCAATCTCCCTTCCACTGATCTGAGCTCCACTTCCCAAACTCCTTCCCACCGATCTGAGCTCCATTTCCCAATCACCTTCTCACTGATCTGAGCTCCATTTCCCAATCTCCTTCCCACCGATCTGAGCCCCACTTCCCAATCTCCTTCCCACCGATCAGAGCCCCACTTCCCAAACTCCCTTCCAGCGAATCGAGCTCCACTTCCCAATCTCCTTCCCACTGATCTGAGCTCCATTTCCCAATCACCTTCTCACAACCTGAGCCCCACTTCCCAATCTCCTTCCCACCAATCAGAGCTCCACTTCCCAACCTCCCTTCCACTGATCTGAACCCCACTTCCCAATCTCCCTCCCACTGATCTGAGCTCCACTATCCAATCTCCTTCCCATTGATCTGAGCTCCACTTCCCAATCTCCTTCCCGCCGATCTGAGCCCCACTTCCCAATCTCCTTCCCACCGATCTGAGCCCCACTTCCCAATCTCCCTTCCACCAAACTGAACCCCACTTCCCAATCTCCTTCCCACCGATCTGAGCCCCACTTCCCAATTTCCCTTCCATCGAACTGAACCCCATTTCCCAATCTCCTTTCCACCGATCTGAGCTCCACTTCCCAATCTCCTTTCCACCGATCTGAGCCCCACTATCCAAACTCCTTCCCATGGATCTGAGCTCCACTTCCCAATCTCCTTCCCATTGATCTGAGCCCCACTTCCCAATCTCCTTCCCACTGATCTGAGCCCCACTTCCCAATCATCATTCCACCGATCTGAGCCCCACTATCCATTCTCCTTCCCATTGATCTGAGCTCCTCTTCCCAATCTCCTTCCCACCGATCTGAGCCCCACTTTCCAATCTCCTTCCCACCGATCTGAGCACCACTTCCCAATCTCCTTCCCACCAATCGGAGCTCCACTTCCCAATCTCCTTCCTACCGATCTGAGCCACACTATCCAATCTCCTTCCCATTGATCTGAGCTACTCTTCCCAATCTCCTTCCCACCGATCTGAGCCCCACTTCCCAATCTCCCTTCCACCGATCTGTACCCCACTTCCCAATCACCTTCCCACTGATCTGAGCCCCACTTTCCAATCTCCTTCCCACCGATCTGAGCCCCACTTCCCAATCTCCTTCCCACTGATCGGAGCTCCACTTCCCAATCTCCTTCTCACCGATCTGAGCCCCATTTTCCAATCTCCTTCCCACCGATCGGAGCTCCACTTCCCAATCTCCTTTCCACCGATCTGAGCCCCACTATCCAATCTCCTTCACATTGATCTGAGCTCCACTTCCCAATCTCCTTCCCACCGATCTGAGCTCCACTTCCCAATCTCCCTTCCACTGATCTGAGCTCCACTTCCCAAAATCCTTCCCACCGATCTGAGCTCCATTTCCCAATCACCTTCTCACTGATCTGAGCTCCACTTCCCAATCTCCTTTCCACCGATCTGAGCCGCACTATCCAATCTCCTTCCCATTGATCTGACCTCCACTTCCCAATTTCCTTCCCATCGATCTGAGCCCCACTTCCCAATCTCCTTCCCACCGATCTGAGCCCCATTTCCCAATCTGCCTATCACCGAACTGATCCCCACTTCCCAATCCCCTTTCCACCGATCTGAGCCCCACTATCTAATCTCCTTCCCATTGATCTGAGTTACACTTCCCAATCTCCTTCCCACCGATCTGAGCCCCACTTCCCAATCTCCCTTCCACCGATCTGAACCCCACTTCCCAATCTCCCTTCCACCGAACTTAACCCCACTTCCCAATCTTCTTCCCACCAATCAGAGCCCCACTTCCCAATCTCCCTTCCACCGTTCTGAGCTCCACTTCCCAATCTCCTTCCCACTGATCTGAGCTCCACTTCCCAATCTCCTTTTCACTGATCTGAGCCCCACTTCCCAATCTCCTTCCCACTGATCTGAGCTCCACTTCCCAATCTCCTTCCCACCGATCTGAGCCCCACTTCCCAATCTCCTTCCCACCGATCAGAGCCCCACTTCCCAAACTCCCTTCCAGCGAATCGAGCTCCACTTCACAATCTCCTTCCCACTGATCTGAGCTCCATTTCCCAATCACCTTCTCACAACCTGAGCCCCACTTCCCAATCTCCTTCCCACCAATCAGAGCTCCACTTCCCAATCTCCCTTCCACTGATCTGAACCCCACTTCCCAATCTCCCTCCCACTGATCTGAGCCCCACTTTCCAATCTCCTTCCCATTGATCTGAGCTCCACTTCCCAATCTCCTTCCCGCCGATCTGAGCCCCACTTCCCAATCTCCTTCCCACCGATCTGAGCCCCACTTCCCAATCTCCCTTCCACCAAACTGAACCCCACTTCCCAATCTCCTTCCCACCGATCTGAGCCCCACTTCCCAATTTCCCTTCCATCGAACTGAACCCCATTTCCCAATCTCCTTTCCACCGATCTGAGCTCCACTTCCCAATCTCCTTTCCACCGATCTGAGCCCCACTATCCAATCTCCTTCCCATGGATCTGAGCTCCACTTCCCAATCTCCTTCCCATTGATCTGAGCCCCACTTCCCAATCTCGTTCCCACTGATCTGAGCCCCACTTCCCAATCATCTTTCCACCGATCTGAGCCCCACTATCCATTCTCCTTCCCATTGATCTGAGCTCCTCTTCCCAATCTCCTTCCCACCGATCTAAGCCCCACTTTCCAATCTCCTTCCCACCGATCTGAGCCCCACTTCCCAATCTCCTTCCCACCAATCGGAGCTCCACTTCCCAATCTCCTTCCTACCGATCTGAGCCCCACTATCCAATCTCCTTCCCATTGATCTGAGCTACTCTTCCCAATCTCCTTCCCACCGATCTGAGCCCCACTTCCCAATCTCCCTTCCACCGATCTGTACCCCACTTCCCAATCACCTTCCCACTGATCTGAGCCCCACTTTCCAATCTCCTTCCCACCGATCTGAGCCCCACTTCCCAATCTCCTTCCCACCGATCGGAGCTCCACTTCCCAATCTCCTTCTCACCGATCTGAGCCCCATTTCCCAATCTCCTTCCCACCGATCGGAGCTCCACTTCCCAATCTCTTTTCCACCGATCTGAGCCCCACTATCCAATCTCCTTCCCATTGATCTGAGCTCCAATTCTCAATCTCCTTCCCACCGATCTGAGCTCCACTTCCCAATCTCCCTTCCACTGATCTGAGCTCCACTTCCCAAAATCCTTCCCACCGATCTGAGCTCCATTTCCCAATCACCTTCTCACTGATCTGAGCTCCACTTCCCAATCGCCTTCCCACCGATCTGAGCCCCACTTCCCAATCTCCTTCCCACCGATCAGAGCCCCACTTCCCAATTTCCCTTCCAGCGATCTGAGCTCCACTTCCCAATCTCCTTCCCACCGATCTGAGCTCCATTTCCCAATCACCTTCTCACCAACCTGAGCCCCACTTCCCAATCTCCCTTCCACTGATCTGAGCCCCATTTCCCAATCTCCTTCCCACCGATCAGAGCTCCACTTCCCAATCTCCCTTCCACCGATCTGAACCCCACTTCCCAATCTCCTTCCCACTGATCTGAGCCCCACTATCCAATCTCTTTCCCATTGATCTGAGCTCCACTTCCCAATCTCCTTCCCACCGAACTGAACCCCACTTCCCAATCTCCTTCCCACCGATCTGAGCCCCACTTCCCCATCTCCCTTCCATCAAACTGAACCCCACTTCCCAATCTCCTTCCCACCCATCTGAGCCCCACTTCCAAATCTGCCTTCCACCGAACTGAACCCCACTTCCCAATCTCCTTTCCACCGATCTGAGCTCCACTTCCCAATCTCCTTTCCACCGATCTGAGCCGCACTATCCAATCTCCTTCCCATTCATCTGAGCTCCACTTCCCAATTTCCTTCCCATCGATCTGAGCCCCACTTCTCAATCTCCTTCCCACCGATCTGAGCCCTATTTCCCAATCTGCCTTTCACCGAACTGAACCCCACTTCCCAATCCCCTTTCCACCGATCTGAGCCCCACGATCTAATCTCCTTCCCATTGATCTGAGTTCCACTTCCCAATCTCCTTCCCACCGATCTGAGCCCCACTTCCCAATCTCCCTTCCACCGATCTGAACCCCACTTCCCAATCTCCTTCCCACCAATCAGAGCTCCACTTCCCAATCTCCTTCCCGCCGATCTGAGCCCCACTTCCCAATCTCCTTCCCACCGATCTGAGCCCCACTTCCCAATCTCCCTTCCACCAAACTGAACCCCACTTCCCAATCTCCTTCCCACCGATCTGAGCCCCACTTCCCAATTTCCCTTCCATCGAACTGAACCCCATTTCCCAATCTCCTTTCCACCGATCTGAGCTCCACTTCCCAATCTCCTTTCCACCGATCTGAGCCCCACTATCCAATCTCCTTCCCATGGATCTGAGCTCCACTTCCCAATCTCCTTCCCATTGATCTGAGCCCCACTTCCCAATCTCCTTCCCACTGATCTGAGCCCCAATTCCCAATCATCTTTCCACCGATCTGAGCCCCACTATCCATTCTCCTTCCCATTGATCTGAGCTCCTCTTCCCAATCTCCTTCCCACCGATCTGAGCCCCACTTTCCAATCTCCTTCCCACCGATCTGAGCCCCACTTCCCAATCTCCTTCCCACCAATCGGAGCTCCACTTCCCAATCTCCTTCCTACCGATCTGAGCCCCACTATCCAATCTCCTTCCCATTGATCTGAGCTCCACTTCCCAATCTCCTTCCCACCGATCTGAGCCCCACTTCCCAATCTCCCTTCCACCGATCTGTACCCCACTTCCCAATCACCTTCCCACTGATCTGAGCACCACTTTCCAATCTCCTTCCCACCGATCTGAGCCCCACTTCCCAATCTCCTTCCCACCGATCGGAGCTCCACTTCCCAATCTCCTTTCCACCCATCTGAGCCCCACTATCCAATCTCCTTCCCATTGATCTGAGCTCCACTTCCCAATCTCCTTCCCACCGATCTGAGCTCCACTTCCCAATCTCCCTTCCACTGATCTGAGCTCCACTTCCCAAAATCCTTCCCACCGATCTGAGCTCCATTTCCCAATCACCTTCTCACTGATCTGAGCTCCACTTCCCAATCGCCTTCCCACCGATCTGAGCCCCACTTCCCAATCTCCTTCCCACCGATCAGAGCCCCACTTCCCAATTTCCCTTCCAGCGATCTGAGCTGCACTTCCCAATCTCCTTCCCACCGATCTGAGCTCCATTTCCCAATCACCTTCTCACCAACCTGAGCCCCACTTCCCAATCTCCCTTCCACTGATCTGAGCCCCATTTCCCAATCTCCTTCCCACCGATCAGAGCTCCACTTCCCAATCTCCCTTCCACCGATCTGAACCCCACTTCCCAATCTCCTTCCCACTGATCTGAGCCCCACTATCCAATCTCTTTCCCATTGATCTGAGCTCCACTTCCCAATCTCCTTCCCACCGAACTGAACCCCACTTCCCAATCTCCTTCCCACCGATCTGAGCCCCACTTCCCCATCTCCCTTCCATCAAACTGAACCCCACTTCCCAATCTCCTTCCCACCCATCTGAGCCCCACTTCCAAATCTGCCTTCCACCGAACTGAACCCCACTTCCCAATGTCCTTTCCACCGATCTGAGCTCCACTTCCCAATCTACTTTCCACCGATCTGAGCCGCACTATCCAATCTCCTTCCCATTGATCTGAGCTCCACTTCCCAATTTCCTTCCCATCGATCTGAGCCCCACTTCCCAATCCCCTTTCCACCGATCTGAGCCCCACTATCTAATCTCCTTCCCATTGATCTGAGTTCCACTTCCCAATCTCCTTCCCACCGATCTGAGCCCCACTTCCCAATCTCCCTTCCACCGATCTGAACCTCTCTTCCCAATCTCCCTTCCACCGAACTGAACCCCACTTCCCAATCTTCTTCCCACCAATCAGAGCCCCACTTCCCAATCTCCCTTCCACCATTCTGAGCTCCACTTCCCAATCTCCTGCCCACTGATCTGAGCTCCACTTCCCAATCTCCTTTTCACTAATCTGAGCCCCACTTCCCCATCTCCTTCCCACCCATCTGAGCTCCACTTCCCAATCTCCCTTCCACTGATCTGAGCTCCACTTCCCAATCTCCTTCCCACCGATCTGAGCCCCACTTCCCAATCTCCTTCCCACCGATCAGAGCCCCACTTCCCAATCTCCCTTCCACTGATCTGAACCCCACTTCCCAATCTGCTTCCCACTGATCTGAGCCCCACTATCCAATCTCCTTCCCATTGATCTGAGCTCCACTTCCCAATCTCCTTCCCACCGATCTGAGCCCCACTTCCCAATCTCCTTCCCACCGATCTGAGCCCCACTTCCCAATCTCCCTTCCACCAAACTGAACCCCACTTCCCAATCTCCTTCCCACCGATCTGAGCCCCACTTCCCAATTTCCCTTCCATCGAACTGAACCCCATTTCCCAATCTCCGTTCCACCGATCTGAGCTCCAGTTCCCAATCTCCTTTCCACCGATCTGAGCCCCACTATCCAATCTCCTTCCCATGGATCTGAGCTCCACTTCCCAATCTCCTTCCATTGATCTGAGCCCCACTTCCCAATCTCCTTCCCACTGATCTGAGCCCCACTTCCCAATCATCTTTCCACCGATCTGAGCCCCACTATCCATTCTCCTTCCCATTGATCTGAGCTCCTCTTCCCAATCTCCTTCCCACCGATCTGAGCCCCACTTCCCAATCTCATCCCACCGATCTGAGCCCCACTTCCCAATCTCCCTTCCACTGATCTGTACCCCACTTCCCATTCACCTTCCCACCGATCTTAGCCCCACTTTCCAATCTCCTTCCCACCGATCTGAGCCCCACTTCCCAATCTCCTTCCCACCAATCGGAGCTCCACTTCCCAATCTCCTTCCTACCGATCTGAGCCCCACTATCCAATCTCCTTCCCATTGATCTGAGCTACTCTTCCCAATCTCCTTCCCACCGATCTGAGCCCCACTTCCCAATCTCCCTTCCACCGATCTGTACCCCACTTCCCAATCACCTTCCCACTGATCTGAGCCCCACTTTCCAATCTCCTTCCCACCAATCTGAGCCCCACTTCCCAATCTCCTTCCCACCGATCGGAGCTCCACTTCCCAATCTCCTTCTCACCGATCTGAGCCCCATTTCCCAATCTCCTTCCCATTGATCTGAGCCCCACTTCCCAATCTCCCTTCCACCGATCTGAGCCCCAGTTCCCAATCTGCTTCCCATCGATCGGAGCTCCACTTCCCAATCTCCTTCCCACCAATCTGAGCCCCACTTCCCAATCTCCTTCCCACCGATCAGAGCCCCACTTCCCAATCTCCCTTCCAGCGATCTGAGCTCCACTTCCCAATCTCCTTCCCACCGATCTGAGCTCCATTTCCCAATCACCTTCTCACCAACCTGAGCCCCACTTCCCAATCTCCCTTCCACTGATCTGAGCCCCATTTCCCAATCTCCTTCCCACCGATCGGAGCTCCACTTCCCAATCTCCTTTCCACCCATCTGAGCCCCACTATCCAATCTCCTTCCCATTGATCTGAGCTCCACTTCCCAATCTCCTTCCCACCGATCTGAGCCCCACTTCCCCATCTCCCTTCCATCAAACTGAACCCCACTTCCCAATCTCCTTTCCACCGATCTGAGCTCCACTTCCCAATCTCCCTTTCACTGATCTGAGCTCCACTTCCCAATCTCCTTCTCACTGATCTGAGCTCCACTTCCCCATCTCCTTCCCACCGATCTGAGCCCCACTTCCCAATCTCCTTCCCACCGATCAGAGCCCCACTTCCCAATCTCCCTTCCACCGATCTGAGCTCCACTTCCCAATCTCTTTCCCACCGATCTGAGCTCCACTTCCCAATCTCCTTCCCACCGATCTGAGCTCCATTTCCCAATCTCCTTCTCACTGATCTGATCTCCACTTCCCAATCTCCTTTCCACTGATCTGAGCTCCACTTCCTAATCTCCCTTCCACCGATCTCAGCTCCACTTCCCAATTTCCTTCCCACTGACCTGAGCTCCACTTCCCAATCTCCTTCCCACCGATCTGAGCTCCATTTCCCAATCACCTTCTCACCAACCTGAGCCCCACTTCCCAATCTCCCTTCCACCGATCTGAGCCCCACTTCCCAATCTCCTTCCCATCGATCGGAGCCCTACTTCCCAATCTCCTTCCCACCGATCTGAGCTCCACTTCCCAATCTCCTTCTCACTGATCTGATCTGCACTTCCCAGTCTCCTTTCCACTGATCTGAGCTCCACTTCCCAATCTCCCTTCCACTGATCTCAGCTCCACTTCCCAATCTCCTTCCCACTGATCTGAGCTCCACTTCCCAATCTCCTTCCCACCGATCTGAGCTCCATTTCCCAATCATCTTCTCACCAACCTTAGCCCCACTTCCCAATCTCCCTTCCACCGATCTGAGCCCCACTTCCCAATCTGCTTCCCATCGATCGGAGCTCCACTTCCCAATCTCCTTCCCACCGATCTGAGCCCCACTTCCCAATCTCCTTCCCACCGATCAGAGCCCCACTTCCCAATCTCCCTTCCACCGAACTGAACCCCACTTCCCAATCTCCCTTCCACCGATCTGAGCTCCACTTTCCAATCTCCTTCCCACCGATCTGAGCTCCATTTCCCAATCTCCTTCCCACTGATCTGAGCTCCACTTTCCAATCTCCTTTTCACTGATCTGAGCCCCACTTCTCAATCTCCTTTCCACCGATCTGAGCTCCACTTCCCAATCTCCTTCCCACCAATCTGAGCTCCACTTACCAAGCTCCCTTCTACTGACTGGGCACCAATTCCCAACCTTTCTCCCACTCACTGGTCCTCGTCCTCCCATTCAATTTACTGGATACTCAATACCATGCTCCCTTTTAATGTACCAAGTTTATTAAAATGCCATGTAACATATAAATAAAAGCAAATGTAGAACATGTGTGCATTAATAAAGAAAGTAAGCATTCTAGTCCGCCCCCACTTAAGTTCCAAACATGTCAGATTATTGGTGCTTCACTGTATTAACTAACTCGGCCATGGATAGTCCCAAGCCGATTTGTGAAATGAGGAGGTTGGACATGGGGCTAGCGACCCCAATCCTCTGAAATCCACAAGCTATAGAAGGATGTAGCAAGAAGTTGTGCTACACCCTGGGGCAACTCGAAAGACTGGCCCAGGACAGAGAACTCTGGTGAGCTACTGTGGGCAACCTATGGCCCAGAAGGTGTGATGGGGTGTAATTAACTGAAGGGAAAAGTCAAGCAACTTTGGTTAAGTTTCTTAAGCCTGCACTGTTCTGTTCTTTATCAGCTTTTCTCAACACTCTCCCTGGTTCAATAGATGAGGGATAATTTTCCTGTTAAACTTCCCACACAAGGCAAGGTTTGTGTTCCCAAAGCAGCAGTCAGAATGCTGGAACTGTGTTTTCTGCCTTGACCTTAGTTGAGGTTAAATATAAATAATTACTAATAGTGGTTAGACTATTTATTTTATATACAACTGTGGCAGCTCTACTTTATGGTCCTCAGTTCCAGTCACCAATAGAGTAGAGCAGGGTCTGACTGTTTGCTGCAGAGACTGGTGTGCATGGAAGTCCCCAAACCTCAATTCATCGTTCTGTAAAACTGGATCAGTCATCAAGCAATATTTCCTCCAGCCTGATTATTAGGTAGGCTGTGCTCACAAGGTTGTTACATTCTTTGCCTCTGAATTTCGCACAAATTGAGAAATGACCTCACTAAAACATTGGGGTATCAGGCCAAATACAGACTTACTGCATAAACAACAGGGCAGTTATATATGGGAAATCCTTTCCTATTTCCTCAATATCTGTCTTAAATTGAACTTATTAACACCAGTTTATTTGTAGATATTCAGTGCTTCTTTGTTCGTTACTAGTTTATTGAGTAATTCAATCATCTTGTTTGGTTACCTTGCAAAAATTCCACATATCTTCACACAGCCACACCTGAGTGTGGTACCTTGTCACTTTGTGGAGTAAGCCTCTCATGAAAATTATTTTTAATTTTTAACTTATTTAGAGATACAGTACAGTAGCAGCCCCTTCCCGCCCAATGAGCTGCACCGTCCAATTACACCCACGTAATCAGTTAACCTACTAGCCATACACCTTTGGAAGGTGGGAGGAAACCAGAGCACCCAGAGGAAACCCACGCAGTCATGGGGAGAATGTACAAAGTCCTTACAGACAGCGGCAGGAATTGAACCTGGGTCGATGGCGCTGTAAAAGTGTTACGCTAACTGCTACACTACTGTGCTGCCCCAATATTTCACCAGTTACCTTTCACCAACATATTGACGCAATTACAAAGGAGGCACTTCATTACCGGTTTTAGGAGACTTGGTTGTCACCAAGGACTCGCAAATTTCAACAGATGTACCAAGAGGAGCATTCTAATGGATTGCGTAACCATCTGGTACGGTGGGGGGGGGGGGCAACTGACAGGATCAGAAACAGCTGCAGAAAGTTGTAAACTCAGCCGGCTCCATCAAGGACACTGGACTCCCCAGCATCGAGCACATCCTCAGGCGGCATCCGCCATTAAGGGCCCACCCACCCCATCATCCAGGACACGCCCTCTTCTCAGTGCTACCTTCAGGGAGGAGGTACAGGAGCCTGAAGACTCACACTCAACATTTTAGGAAAACTTGTTCCCACCATCAAAAATAGAGGGCTATGGGTAATCCGAGGTAATTTCTAAGGTAAGCACAGCTTTGTGGGCCAAAGGGCCTGTATTGTACTGTAAGTTTTCTATGTTCTACGCTTCTATCATCATAAACTGCAATGTACCTCTGTTGCAAAACGACATTCCTAACCACATATGCCAGTAATATTAAAGCTGAGTCTGATACTGATAAATGGGCACCACGACAGTGTAGAGGTTAGTGTGATCTTATTACAGTTCAGAACGTCAGAGCTCGAAGTTAAAATCTAAGTCATCTGTAAGGAGTCTGTATGTCCTCCCCGTGGAATGGGTGTGTTTGCTCCGGGTACTCCAGTTTCCTCCCACAATTGAAAGATATACAGATGAGTTGGTCATCATTAATTGCCCTGTGATTAGGCTAGGGTTAAATCAGTGGTTTGCTATGCGTTAGGCTGGAAGGACCTGTTCAGTGTTGTACCTCTAAAGAGCTGGTGAAACGCTGGTTACTCAGCTGTCCGGTTTCCAAGATACAGAGCAAATTGCTTTCACTGCAGGTGTGAACACCAGTCATCAACACAGACAGGACCACATTGATCCCATTGTGGTCCTGACCCAGATTGGCAAAGACATCAGCAGAGCCACAGTGTTTAGTCTAAGCTGGGTGTAGACTTCACAGAAATCAGAAAAATGACTCAATTCATACAAACAACACACATAAAAGTTGCTGGTGAACGCAGCAGGCCAGGCAGCATCTCTAGGAAGAGGTGCAGTCGACGTTTCAGGCCGAGACCCTTCGTCAGGACTAACTCAATTCATTTCATTTCATTCATACAATTCATACAAATTTTGTTCCATTACATAGCTGACAGAACATTTATTTCATGTTACTGTGACTGCTGTATACATGGAGTGGGTATTTTCAGAATAAAGTGTTGAATAACTTTTTAAAACTATAAATCACAGTAAGAAAATATATATAAAATTAAGTATGTAGAGCAAAAAGTGAGGTAGTGTTCATGGGTTCATTGTCCATTCAGAACAAGAAGATATACAGGAACATTAAACTTTCTGTCACTGACTAGGGTGGCATATAGTGTTACACTTTACTGTGCCAGTAACCGAGTTTAAGGTTAGTGTTACACTTCACTGTGCCAGTGACCCAGTTTACAGTTAGTGTTACACCTTATTGTGCCAGTGACCCAGTTTACAGTTAGTGTTACACATAACTGTGCCAGTGACCGAGTTTACAGTTAGTGTAACACTTTACTGTGCCAGTGACCCAGGTTACAGTTAGTGTTACACTTTACTGTGCCAGTGAGCCAGTTTACGGTTAGTGTAACACTTTACTGTGCCAGTGACCCAGTTTACGGTTAGTGTAACACTTTGCTGTGCCAGTGACCCAGGTTACAGTTAGTGTTACACTTTACTGTGCCAGTGAGCCAGTTTACAGTTAGTGTAACACTTTACTGTGCCAGTGACCCAGTTTACAGTTAGTGTAACACTTTGCTGTGCCAGTGACCCAGTTTATGGTTAGTGTAATAGTTTACTGTGCCAGTGACCCAGTTTACGGTTAGTGTAACACTTTACTGTGCCAGTGACCCAGTTTACGGTTAGTGCAACACTTTGCTGTGCCAGTGACCCAGGTTACAGTTAGTGTAACACTTTACTGTGCCAGTGAGCCAGTTTACGGTTAGTGTAACACTTTACTGTGCCAGTGACCCAGTTTACAGTTAGTGTAACACTTTGCTGTGCCAGTGACCCAGTTTATGGTTAGTGTAATAGTTTACTGTGCCAGTGACCCAGTTTACGGTTAGTGTAACACTTTGCTGTGCCAGTGACCCCGTTTATGGTTAGTGTAATACCTTACTGTGCCAGTGACCCAGTTTACAGTTAGTGTAACACTTTACTGTGCCAGTGACCCAGTTTACAGTTAGTGTAACATTTTACTGTGCCAGTGACCCAGTTTACGGTTAGTGTAACACTTTACTGTGCCAGTGACCCAGTTTATGGTTAGTGTAATACTTTACTGTGCCAGTGACCCAGTTTACAGTTAGTGTAACACTTTACTGTGCCAGTGACCCAGTTTACAGTTAGTGTAACATTTTACTGTGCCAGTGACCCAGTTTACGGTTAGTGTAACACTTTACTGTGCCAGTGACCCAGTTTATGGTTAGTGTAATACTTTACTGTGCCAGTGACCCAGTTTACAGTTAGTGTAACACTTTGCTGTGCCAGTGACCCAGTTTATGGTTAGTGTAATACTTTACTGTGCCAGTGACCCAGTTTACGGTTAGTGTAACACTTTACTGTGCCTGTGACTCAGTTTATGGTTAGTGTAACACTTTACTGTGCCAGTGACCCAGTTTACAGTTAGTGTTACACATAACTGTGCCAGTGACCGAGTTTACAGTTAGTATAACACTTTACTGTGCCAGTGACCCAGTTTATGGTTAGTGTCACACCTAACTGTACCAGTGACCCAGTTTACAGTTAGTGTAACACTTTACTGTGCCAGTGCCCCATTTACAGTTACTGTTATACTTTACTGTGCCAGTGACCCAGTTTACAGTTAGTGTAACACTTTACTGTGCCAGTGGCCCATTTTACAGTTACTGTTACACTTTACTGTGCCAGTGACCAGATTACAGTTGGTGTAACACTTTTCTGTGCCAGTGACCCAGTTTACAGTTAGTGTAACACTTTACTGTGCCAGTGACCCAGTTTATGGTTAGTGTAACACTTTTCTGTGCCAGTGACCCAGTTTACAGTTAGTGTAACACTTTTACTGTGCCAGTGACCAAGTTTACAGTTAGCATAATGCCTTACTGTGCTGCTGACCCGATTTCAATTCCAGCCACTGTCTATAAGAAGATTGTACATTTTTCCTGTGACTGCGTGGGTTTCCCTCGGACGTGCCAGTTCCCTTCACATTCTAAAGTGGTACGGGTCAGCAGATTAATTGGTCACATGGGTGTAATTGAGGAGTGCAGGCTCATTGGGCCAGGAGGCCCTGTTATCATGCTGGAACTCTAAATGAAACAAAATAAAATAAATTAAAGCATTTTAGTGGTCTGGGAAAATAATTTTTGGGGGAACTTAATGGTTTGTAAGGAATCCATAATAGATCAAGTTGTGGAATAATCAAATGATCTTTCTTGTTTCCTGAAAACTTATGTTGTGCAACAATCAACATCTGCAATTTCCCAGGGTTTTCTCATACTGCTGTTACAAACCACAATATGAATATCGCTGAGGATATGGAGATGAGAGTGGGAGGAGGTCTGCAAATTTGTGGTTGATTTACTAACTTTCAGAATGCTGGTGTGACTGGCAGGGACAGTTTTTATCGTTCACTCCAAAGTGGTCACAAGCCTCCTTTTTGACTTTTGGTGAAGGTACCATCTAGTGGGAATCTTTTTCTTTCTTTTTCAATCTTTTTATTAAGTTTCAAAATTGATAAACATCACAATAATAATAATGATACAAAGAGATTGGAATTACATTAATAACGGTTAACATGGAGAAGCACAGATTCGAAGTGACAAATATAGTTTAGCCTCCTAATCTCATAGCAACTATGAGAAAGATAAACAGAAAAATAAACCATAAACTAAAGAAAACTAAATTAAAAAAACAAAGAATGGGCTGTCATATTACAACAGCTGGAATTATTATTTGTCATTAACTCCGCTCCTCTATACATTAACAAAAAATTATTACAAAAGATTCAGAAAAGGTCAACTTACATCATATGAAAATATTGATTAAATGACCCCCAAATCTCTTCAAACTTAACCAAAGGATCCATAGTACCACTCCTATTTTTCCAAGTTTAGGCATGCTATCATTTGGGAAAACCATTGAAATGTAGTAGGGGAATCTTTCCATTTAAGTAAAACGGATCTTCTAGCTACTAATGTAACAAATACAATTAGACAACAAGCTGACGAGGATAAATGACTAGAGTCTATCACTGGTAGTCCAAAGTAGACTGTCACACACATTTGCTCTAGATGGTGTACATCTTCCCTCAAAGTACCAACTTTTCATAGTATGCCTATTATAGGTTCAGTAAGAGTTATTACCCTCAACCATCAGGCTCTTGAACCAGAGGGGATAATTTCACTCAACTTCACTCACCTCATAACTGAACTGTTCCCACAACCTATAAACTCACTTTCAAGGACTCTTCATCTAATGTTCTCAATATTTATTGCTTATTTATGATAATTATTCTTTCTTGCTTATTGTATTGTATTTCAACAGTTTGTTGTCTTTTGCTCACTGGTGGAACAAAAGACAAATGGTCTTTCATTGATTCTAGTATGGATTTATTGAGTATGCCCGCAAGAAAATGAATCTCAGATATGTATATGGTATCATATATGTCCTTTGACAATAAATTTACTTTGTACTTTTGTACTTTGCCTAGAGCAGCAATTTCAATCCACTCATCCAAACCTGATAGTGAAGCAGTTAGCATAACGCATTTACAGTGCCAGCAATCGGCATTCAGAGTGGAAGTCCCACTGCTGTCTCTAAGGACCCTGTATGTTCTCTCCGTGACTGCAGTTCTCTCCAGTTCTCGCCTACGTTCCAAAGATGTACGGGTTAGGCTCAGTGAGTTATGGCATGCTACGTTGGTGCCAGCAGCATGGCGACGCCTAGGGGCTGTGCGCAGTACACGCTCTGACTGCGCTGGTCCTTGATGCAAATGATGCATTTCACTGCCTGTTTCAATCTACATGTGACAAATAAAGCTCATCTTTAATCTTGGTGGGGATGCGGATGATGCTACTGGCCTTGTCCGTTTTGGTATTGAAGATCACAAGTGGAGGAGTTGTTGGGTGAGCAACTGGTATGAATTTTGTATGAGTCACAGTCTACAGACACTGTTTGTGGATAATGCTCCCTCTAAGGGGTGTGTGTGTGTGTGTGTGTGTGCGTGCACGCATGTGTGCATGCGCGCACACTCACCCACACACATCTTTTGCTACTAGCGCACAAAGGAATTCAAACTGCGCACAAAAGGTTGTCGCCCTCTACCTTGTTGGCTTGTTATGTATAATTTCACGGTCGTACATTTCCTTTTCCAGGTTCTGATGCAGACAGTGTTGACAACCTGGAGCTTGTGATGATTTGCAGATTTTAGAACTGGCTTATTTATACTGTTTTATTGAAGAAATTATTGATTCATCATATTGAATTCCAAAGAAGCAAAGGACGTAAAGCGCAAAAGAACTGCTAGTTCATTTGAAATGGAATGGCTTAATGAAACAATAGAAACTGCTGCACTGAAAGCTCATGAGGTCAGGAACGTGCAGGTACGAGAAATATTTATGTGTACAGTACAGGATCTGGTGTTACGCGTGTACTGTCATGATGCAAAAATTGCTGGAGAATTTTCAATGGGAAGAAGTGGAGTGATATTTGGAAACTTGACTTTTTAAAGCATCACTTAGCAAACAGATCACACATGGACAGTGTGCAAAAGCTCCGGCGAGAAAATCCTTCATTACCCACTGCAGGCCTGCTATGTGTGTTTTGTAAGAATGCAGATGATGAAAGCGAAAACAATCAAACCCAGAGGAGATCAAAATTCCTATTGACAGTTACTTTATTTCCTTTAAACAATGAACAGCACACTGGACTTGGTAGTTTATTATTCTCAGAGTAGCTGCAGGTTTACTTACACTTAAAAATTCAGTGCGTACATGTTGTTGTCACTGGGCAAAAAAAATTGCACAGCACAAGATTTTTGTGCACACTGGTCATTACAAATTGGTTCTGGAGGGAATGAATGAATGTTTAGGATAGGCAGGGTACGAATGTCAGCTGCCTTGTCCTAAATTGTGGCAAGCACTTTTCAATGTTGTTGGGAACACTTTGGCAAATTACTCTCTTCTTGGCACCTTAATCCATTCCCTATAAGAGAGGAGTGTAATGGAATGCTCTCCATTATGATGAACATGTGGACAGTAATAAATGTCAATGGAGAGGATACCCCTAGAGTTGCACATTCACCACACTGAAAATGTGCCTGGTTCCGGATTACCATTCAGGACAGAAGAACAAATAAAACCAAGATAGGCTTCTGTGGGGACAGAGCTCAGATGTTTAATTCCGTTTTCACACTTCCCCTTCACCGTTCAATTTCTGAATGGACAATGAGCCCATGAACACCATCTCACTAGTCTTTGCTCGCTTTCTGCACTACTTTTTAAATTTGTATTATAGATTTTATAAAATTATGCATTGCAATGTACTAGTGCCACACAACAACACATTTCACAACGTGCTCCGGTGATATTAAACCTTATTTTGATTCTGATTCTGAATGGCAATTATTTTGCAGGGTAAAGCCAACTGTCGGAGGGACTCAGTGGCTTGGACAACCTCTGTGGAAGCTGAAGGGTAGTCAACAGTTCAGGTCCGGACCCTGTGTCACAACTCAGGGTGGCAAGGAAAGAGAGGTGAGAGGGAGGGGTGATACAGAGTCAGGTGAAGTGGACAACAATGGGCACATGGAGCAAGGCAGGAGAGGAGCAGAGGAAAGATGATGTGGTATGAGATAAGCAAGGATGCCAGACAGAATCAAAGAGGAGAGGATGAAGGACGGTAGGCCAAGGGAGAAAGAGCCCAGGTGCATAGGGTAGATGGAATGAGATGGAGAAGGTGACAAATCAAGTAACTGGGAATGGAGGGGAATTGAGAAGCTAGGTGGACCAGTAGGAGTGAGAAAGAAAAACACTGGATGGTAAATAGGTAAACTCAATGTGGATTACAGACTACCCATACAACGTAATTGTTAAAATGTGATAAACTAATGCCAGAGATTTGTTCATCTGAAATACTGCTTGTTTCTTATGTCTATAGACCACACTTGGTTTAGGTGCAGAATACCCTTTGCAGTACTATACCTGTAATGCTCCAGCGTGTAACCGCATCAGCAGGTAATTACTGTGGCCTGCAGCCAGGAAGAGAATCCCATTGCGTCTGCTGGTCAAGAACTTCATAGAGAGTCTACTGAAAGTTGGTGACCCTGGCTCCCTCACTTCCACATAACCATCTCCAAAGAGAGATACTGCAACAAATGGGAAAATATAAAATCAATCGATCTGACAATGCAAAATAAATGAATCAGCCACAGCAAGTACCAAAATGCCAGAACAATTCTTTTTTGCTTATTTCCTCTTCGTTACATCTATTCAAGATCTTAACACAACCTTCATCTGAGGAAGCACATTTGAAATAGGGAAGTGTGGTGCAGGTTAAATACCATGGATAGTTCTCTCCTACGCAGCAGATTCACATCTGGGTACCAGAATCAAACGGGACATGAAATTCGCAGGTACGTTCCCCAGCAGAGCTCCCCGGCCAAGACAGGTGTAGGCTACAGTTTTAGGACTAAAGGAAGTATACTTCTAAAAGTACCAATTTTATTTTGCCCAGATAGACATTATTCTCGTACTCCTTTCCCTCCCCCACCTTCTTATTCTGGCCTCTTCCCCCTTCCTTTCTAGTCCTGATGAAGAGTCTCGGCCCAAAATGTCGGCTCTTTATTCCTCTCATAGATGCTGCTTGACCTGCTGCTTTCCCCCTGCATTTTGTGTGTGTTATTTTTGTTAGGCTTTGACAAAATGTCAATCATTACACTTCCCTGTAGTCGTGAAACCAGTTCTGTTTTTGATTGTTTTCCACCAAAAACCTTTGAACAGCAGTATGGCTACTTCCTCTCCTTTGTTTGTTGATGTTCCTTTAGTCCTGAAATTGTAACCTATTCCCGTCATGGCTGGGGAGGTCTGCTGGGAAACGTACTTGCGAATTTCATGTCCTGTTTGATTCTGGTACCCAGATGTGAATCTGCTGCGTAGGAGAGGCCGATCCATGGTATTTAACCTGCACCACACTTCCCTATTTCAAATGTGCTCCCTCAGATGAAGGTTATGTGGAAGTTCTGAGGTTATGAAGGGTTCTGTATCAATTGAAATCTTCTCCTTAACTGGGAAAGAAGCAGCTAGTGATAATTTCTGAGATAGAGGAAAGAACATTCTGACAGAGTGACATAAGAGAGCTTGGGAAAGAAATATGCATGTGAGAGAGAAGCTGTCAGCAAATGTAGAGGAGGCTTGATCCAAAAGCAGAGCAGTGGAGACAATTTAGCAGTCAGCGACAACTTTACTAATAGACTGCAAAGTAAAAAGCCACGAGGGGCCACAAAACAAGAAAGAACAGGAATGAAACGTAACAGGCAACAAGGTAACTGAAGGTTCAGAGAAACTGGTTGAGACCGGCTGGTTTGATAGTGAACAAGCGCTGTGGATGAGAGCTGGGTTCAAATAGGCTGCAGGTGAGGAGTGCGGAACGAGTGGCAGGTGTGTACTATTAGCAAGGTAGAGACTGGGAGATGCCCACGTGCACAGGCCTGACAGAAGCAAGTGCAGGTGAGAAATGGAGTGCATTTTCCAATATTGCATATTATTAAATACAGATCTTTTGGAATGATGTATATCTATATCTATATTTTATCATCTGTTGCTAAAAACAGTCCTTATTGTTTTACACAGAAAGTAGTCTTAGTGACTTAGCTGCTGTCTGCTTTCATCAGTTAGTGTGGAACAGGAGCATTGAGCGAGTACAAGTACTGTTTTATGATGGATCCAACAGAATGACTCACTATTTCCTGAGTAACTCTAGTTAGTGTGGAACAGGAGTTAGTGTGGAAGAGGAGTTAGTGTGGAACAGGAGCATTGAGCAAGTACAGGTACTGTTTTATGACTGATCCAATAGAATGACTCACTATTTCCTGAGTAACTCTAGCATCGCTCAGATTATTTTCTTCTCTGTCAGAATGTCTAAAAGGCCAAATTTAGTTGTTGGGCAGCAGTTCCACTGCAGTACGATCCAACAGCATGACAAAGCCCAGTTTGAAAATAGCCGGCACTCTGCCCGTGCCTGCCTTTTGCTTAGTGCTTTATAAGCTAGTGATTATGATTTACTCAAAGCAGGGCAGCTTGCAGCTGCACCAACAAGCAACATCACAAATCATGCATGCTTCCTAAACAAAAGCACATCAAAGAATGTCCACACAGTGCCCTTTTGGAATAAAAGAGCAATTTGTACAGAAGTAAATTTAGTTCTGGGGTGAGCATTTGACATTTCAAATGCTCACAAAAAAAAGGAATTTTCACTGTAGTTTAAACTTCCCCTGCACTTAAACACAGGAACGTCAGTCCGGAGATAACTGTTTAAGGAGTAGGTTGTGAAATAGAGAGACTGTAAATCAGCATCCGGTTCCCCTCACTTTTTCCTCTCTGTCCTGAAGATGCTGACGGTCTGTCACTTGTCGTGTGACACCTTCTAAATTTCACCTTCTCCATTCTGTAGGTTACCAATTCAGTTCATAAATACACTCAGTGACCATTTGATTAGATATCTAATAAAGGGGCCACTGGGTGTCTGCTGCTGTAGTCCGTCCACTTCAATGTTTGACATGTTGTGCACTCAGAAATACTCTTCTGCAAATCACTGTTGTAACGTGCAGTTATTTAAGATACTGTTGCCTTACTGTCTGGCTATTGTCCTCTGATTGCTCTCATTAACAAGGCATTTTCACCCACAGAACTGCCACTCACTGGATGCTTTTCACACCATTCTCTGTAAACTCTAAAGACTGTTGTGTGTGAAAATCCCAGGAGATCAGCAATTTTTGAGATATTCAAACCACCCCATCTGGCACCAAAAAATCATTCCACGGTCAAAGTCACTTCGATCACATCTCTAATCCATTCTGATGTTTGGTCTGAACAACAACTGAACCTCTTAACCATGTCTGCATGCTTTCATGCAACGAGTTGCTGCCACAATTGGCTGGTTAGATATTTGCATTGACAAGCAGGTGTGCAGATATACCTAATAAAATAGCCACTGCATATATTAGGTAGTTATTTGACCACAAAGAGTACAGTGGTCAAGCCAAACTTATCCTTCCTTGATTTCTATACCAAGGATTGTGGCGGAGGAGTTATCCTGACTGGATGTCTGTGTACAGTGATGTTTCACAAGATCAGTGCTGGGATCCTTGCAATCAGTAGAAATCAGCTGGATGGAAATGTTGATCAGTGCTGTGATCTTTGTAATCTGTAGAAATCAGTTGGAAAGGTAGGTGGTCTGATTAGTAAATTTGCAGATTGATGGAGGAAGTTTATCAAACACAGGACATCGAGTCTCTGTGGGCACCACTCTACATTCTAGAACAAAAAAGTCTTCAGTATACAGTCGAGTGCATCACAGGCAAAGCCCTCCCTACTACTGACCACATCCACACAGAGTGCAGCCACAAGACAGCAAGATTATCAAGGACCGTCATTACCCAGCCTATGCTCTCTTCTCACTGCTACCATCAGGCAGGAGGTACAGGAACCTTAGGTCCCACACCACCAGGTTCAGGATCAGTTATTACCCTGCAACCATCAGAGTCCTGAACCTGTGCAGAAAACTTCACTCACCACTACACTGAACTGATTCCACAACCTGTGGATTCACTTTCAAGGACTCTACAATTCATGTTCTGAAGGTTATTTATTTATTTATTTATTATTTCATTTTTGTATATTTGCACAGTTTGTCTCTTTTGCACATTGGTTACTTGTCAGTCTTTGTGTGTAGCTTTTCAATGATTCTAATGTATTTCTGTGAATGCCGGCAAGAAAATGAATCTCAGGGTAGTATTTGGTGACATACTTTGATAATAAATTTACTCTGAACTCTTTGAACTTTGGGTACAGTGCCTATAAAAAGTATTCACACCGCCCCCCTCCCCCGAACGTTTTCATATTTCATTGTTTTACAACATTGAATCACAGTGGATTTAATTTGGCTTTTTGACACTGATCTTTCATATCAAAGTATCAAAAGACTCTTTCATATCAAAGTAAAAACAGATTTCTAAAGTAATCTAAATTAATGACAAATATAAAGCACAAAATAATTGGTTGCAGAAGTATTCACCCTTTCAGGTCAGTATTTAGTAGATGCACCTTTGGCAGAAATTACAGCCTTGAGTCTGTGTGGATAGGTCTCTATCAGCTTTGCACATCTGGACACTCCAACCCGCATTCTTCTTTACAAATCTCCTCAACCTTTGTCAGATTGCATGGGGATCGTGAATGAATAGCCTTTGTCAAGTCCAGCCACAAATTCTCAATTGGATTGAGGTCTGGTCTCTGACCTGGCCACCCCAGGACATTAACTTTGTTGTTTTTAAGTCATTCCTGCTCAGCTTTGGCTTTATGCTTAGGTCATTGTCTTGCTGGAAAACAAATATTCTCCCAAGTCAAAGTTCTCTTGCAGACTGCATCAGGTTTCCCTCCAGGATTTCCCTGTATTTTGCTGCATTCATTTTACCCTCTACCTTCACAAGCCTTCCAGGGCCTGCTTGCAGAGAAGCATTCCCACAACATGATCCAGCCATACCATGGTAGGGATGGTGTGCTTTTGATTATATGCGGTGTTGGGCTTACACCAAACATAACGTTTAGTCTGATGGCCAAGAAGCTTGCTTTTGGTTTCATCAGACCATAGAACCTTCTTCCAGCTGACCGGAGTCTCTCACATGCCTTCTGGAAAACTCTAGCTGAGATTTCCTGTGAGATTTTTTCCCAAACAACGGCTTTCTCTTTGCCACTCTCCCATAAAGCTATGACTGATGAAGCACCCAGGCAACAGTTGTGTGCACAGTCTCACATCTCAGCCACTGAAGCTTGTAACTCCTCCAGAGTTGCCTTGAGTCTCTTCTTGGCCTCCCTCACGAGTCCCCTTTCTGCACGATCACTCTGTTTTTGAGGACAGCCTGCTCTAGGTAGACTTTGATTGACTTAACTGTACTCCAAGGGATATTCAGTGACTTGGAAATTTTCTTTGTGGAGTTTTGGCGTATGTGGATGACTGCCTAGAGCTTGGATTCGCCTGGGGGGACTATGAGGCGAGGCGAGTAGCTGAGCCCAGGCGACCGAAGCGAAGTGTCAAATGAGGAGGAGTTTTTGGCCGGAGGAGTTTGGTGCAATGTGAGAAAATTGACCCGACATACCAGTTGAACTTCCTGGTGTTGGAACAGATGGTGGTGGACCTGGGGATGGAAACCCAGGTCGTCAATCTGAATGAGAATGAGAGAGGGGATTTGCACTGCTGAACTGAGTGCTCAGAAATGCCGGCCAGAGACTGAGTGCCGCGCTTGTGGGACGATCATTGCAGACTTGGAATTCACGCTCGTCAACGTGGAGAAGGAGCAACGGAATTCCGAGCCGACACTGCGGTCATGTACTGATGAATTAATCCAGCGAGAAGAAACAATGACCCACCTTCAAAGGGACCAGCAGAAACTCAAGACGTCAATTCAGAAAAGATTGGAAGACTTACAAGTTGGGGAAGATCAAGGAAGTGTTCTGACTAAGGCCAACAGAAAACCGACAGTCCAGGGAGGGGAGTTTGACTACACTCCCGATGAGGTGAAGAAATGGAGGACCGATCTTGGAAAAGGGAGGCGGACGCTTGAAAGGAACCTGAAGATGACTATCACGAGTTTAAACGAAATGGAAAAACTGAAAGTTGACCTGGAAGACGTCATCAGGAAGGAAAAACTGGAGGTTGAACATCCTTTAACTGCTGCTTTTCAGGTCAGGGTGGAAGAAGCTGGTGGGGTAGCTGCATCCCAGATTGAGATGGCAAAGAACCCTGAGTCAGAACTGCTGAGGCTGTGGCGAGAGTTGAAGGAGTCCCTGAACAAGCTGACGTCTCGACTGCAGGAGGCTGAAGGGGTAGCCCCAGCTAAATGTTTCAGTTTGGAGAAACTCAAACAGCAGCTACCGATCGAAGGAATGAGGAAGAATACGGATTCGAAGGATGATGTGCTGCACATGTGGTACCCGCTGCCTTTCGCTAACTTCCCCGTGATTGAGGAAGAGACCTTTGGCCCTTCTCCCACTGAGTCAGGTGTAGTGGGGAGGGCTAGCCGTGGGCAGTCTGAGTTACGGCAGGACCAGGAAGGAAAAGAAGCGGGGCCCTGGACACAGGACAGGGGGCTCTGAGTTTTAATGGTGGCCTGAGTGAGAGAGGAGTTGGCAAGCAGGCCCAAGGTATCCCTAGTAGTGTCTGAGCCTTTTGGGTTAAGGTGAGGGGGTACGGAGGTCTCGGAGGGTTAAGAAGCTCCCAGATAGGTTAACCTATGTATCACCCGTGGAACGGGCGTAAGGTCCACTATTTGGGGAGTACTGTCACTGTGTATGCGTGTGCTGTGTGTCTGCAGGACTGGTTGGCGAGTTATTTAGAAGTCATGAGGACATGACTTTATTTGATGGGGGGAGAGTGTAAGGGGGTTTCGTCTCTTATGTTACTGCATAGGCTAATTAAAGTGGCTTCTTTGTTATGTTATACTTGGGAATGCTTCTTTGTTATGTTAAACGCTGAGAAAGTTCTTGCGCTGGCAGATTGTTTTGGATTATCTACTGATAAAAGGACAAATGAACCAATTGGGTTAGTTGTTATGCCTGTGGGGTGCCTGTAAGAGATTGTAGGTGCAGGGTTTTGGGGAGAGAAGGCAGGAGAGAGGGACAGAGGATGGACCAGGTGCTGTGAGTCCGCGAACGGGGTCGGACCCCGAGGAGGGCGTTCAGCAAGGAGAGGAGACAGAGACGGACTCGTGTGGAGCGTCTGGTCGACCACCGTTGTTGGTCCCAGGCGGCTGGTCGAGGTGGTCCAAGGGGTCGCAGAGTGAAGAAGAAGGGTCTTGAGCTCCAACTGTTTTGTGCACGAAGAGATTGAACTTTGATAAGTGTGGCACCTTTTATTTTCCTTTTATATTTTATTCTCTATTAATTATATAGTTCCAGTAATATCTACAAACTGTAAATCATTTAATTGTATCTGGTGTATTGTCTGTTATTTGGGCGGGGTGGGGTACATCACACAGCATCCCCACAAACGAATTACCCAGTTTGGCGGGGCCGAGGGCTGCTTCCTTAGACGACAGCGAGCCGAGTGACCCTGAGGCTGGCCGGGGGGCTACATCTTGTATCCATCTCCTAACTTGTGCTTTTCAATAACCTTTCTGTGGTGTTGCTTGGAGTGTTCTTTCGTCTTCATCGTGTAGTTTTTGCCAGGATACTGACTCACCAGCAGTTGGACCTTCCAGATACAGGTGTATTTTTACTGCAATCAGTTCAAACATCTTGACTGCACACATGTCTCCAAAAACAGATCTCCATTTAACTAATAATGTGACACCTAAAACCAATTGGCTGCACCAGTGATGATGTGGTGTGTCGTATTAAAAGGAGTGAATACTTATCAGTCAATTATTTTGTGTTTTATACTTGTAATTAATACACAAAATAATTGATTGCATAAGTTTTTAATATGACACAAATTATATTTGAAATTAATTTAGATAACGTTATAGAGATCTGTTTTCACTTCAACACAAAGACTCTTTTTCTGTTGGTCAGTGTCAAAAAAAGCCAAATTAAATCCACTGTGATTCAATATTGTAAAATAATAAAACATGAAAACTTCCAAGAAAGGGAGGGTGAACACTTTTTATAGGCACTGTATCACAGGATCTAATCAATTGTAGGTTTTGAAAATTGTCAAGGAGAAAGAATACCAAAAGTGACAGGACCCCCCGGAGCACTGATGTACGGAGGGATCTTCAGAGCTCCCTGACAGTGGTGACACAAGTTGATAGGTGGTAAAGGAGGCAGACAGCATGCTTGCCTTCACTGGGAGAGCTTTACTGGAGGAACTCAGCAGGTCAGGCAGTATCTACGGTAAACCATGAAGAATCGACTTTTGGGCCAAGACCCTTCATCAGGACCGGAAACATTGACTCTTTTTTTCCCATAGATGCTGCCCGACCTGCTGAGATCCTCCAGCATTTTTGTGCATTACTCTGGATGTTCAGCATCTGTAGAAACTCTTGTTTATTACACAGGCTGACAGTTGATAACATTCTGAGAGGCAGGGATGGGGTAGAAAGTCAGAGTCTCTTCCCTGGGATAGAAATGTCAAAAGCCAGAATCAGAGCTTTAGAGTGAGAGGGGATAGTTGAAAGGAAAGGTGCAGACCAGCTGACTGACCCAGAGAGTAGTAGGGGCCAGGGACACACAACCATGGCAGCTAGTAGAAGCAGATAAGATGGCCACATTCAGGAAGCATTTAAACAGACAAGTGAACAAACAGGGAATAGAAAGAAAGAGAAATGGACCGTGTGCTAGGAGTTAGGATTAGTTAGAATAGCATCATTGTTGCTACAGACATGACAGGTCAAAGGTCCTTTCCTTCTGCTCTACTGTTCTATGTTTTGTGAAAGATGGTTCTAATCCTGCTGCTAATAGTCATCCAAAAATTCATATCTACACTCAGTGGCCACTTTATTAGGTACACATGTATATCTGCTCATTAATGCAAATATCTAATCAGCCAATCACAGGGCAGCAGCTTAATGTATAAGAGCATCCAATGAGCAGCAGTTCTAGGGGTGAAAATGCCTTGTTAGTGAGAGAGGACAGACTGATTCAAACTGACCTAAGACCATCAGGTGTAGGAGTAGAATTAGGCCATTCAGCCTGTCTTGTCTGACCACCATTTCATCATGACTAATCCATTTCTCCTCTCAGCCGCAGTCTCCTGCCTTCCCCCCATATCCCTTCATGCACTGACCGACCAAGAATCTATCAACCTCTGCTTACATATACTTGAAAACTTGGCTCCCACCACTGCCTTTGGCAACAAACTCCACAGATTCACCACTCTCTGGCTAAAGAAATTCCTCATCATCTCCACTCTAAAAGGACGCCCCTCAATTTTGAGGTTGTGAGCTCTGGTCCCAGAGTCTCCCATCATAGAAGACATCCTCTCCACATCCACTCTCTCAAGGCCTTTCACCATTTAATAGGTTTCAATTAGGCCACCCTTCATTCTTCTAAATTCCAGTGAATACAGGCCCAGAGTCATCAAACGCTCTTCATATGACAAGCTGTTTAATCCTGGAATCATTTTTGTGAACTTCCTTTGCACCCTCTCTATTTTCAGCACATCCTTTCTAAGATAAGGGACGCAAATTGCTCACAATACTCCAAGTGAGGCCTCACCAGTGCTTTATAAAGTCTTAGCATTACATCCTTGCTTTTATATTCTAGTCCTCTTGAAATGAATGGTAATGTCACATTTGCCTTCCTCACCACAGACTCAACCTGCAAATTAACCTTTAGAGAATCCTGCACCAGGACTCCCAAGTCCCTTTCACCTCAGTTTTTTGTACTTTCTCTTCATTTAGAAAATTAGTCAACCTTTTCATTTCTTCTACCAATCTGCATGACCATACACTTCCTGACATTGTGTTCTATCTGACACTTCTTTGCCCATTCTTCTAATCTGTCTAAGTCCTTCTGTAGGCTCACTATTTCCTCAAAACTATCTGCCCCCCCAGCTTTCTTCAACTCCAAAATCTTCCCAACAACTGAGCCAAGAATAACTGGCTTATTAATTTCCTTTCTTCCGCCTCTCTCCCTTCTTGAAGAGTAGAGTGACATTTGCATTTTTCCAAGTCTTCCGGAACCATTCCAGAATCTAGTGATTCTTGAAAGGTCATTATGAATGCCTCTACAATCTCTTCAGATACCTCTTTCAGAACCCTGGGGTGTACATTATCTGTCCCAGGTGACTTATCTACCTTCTGAGCTTTCAGTTTCCTAAGAACCTTTTCTCTAGTTATGGTAACTTCACACACTTTGTGCCCCCTGACACCTGGAACTTCCAGAACACTGCTTGCGTCTTCCTCAGTGAAGACTGATACAAAATATTTATTCGGTTTGTCCACCAATTCTTGTCCCCCATTACTACCTCTCCAGCATCTTATGCCAGCAGTCTGACGTCCAATCTCGCCTCTCTTTTACACCTTATGTATCTGTAGAAACTTTTGGTATCCTCTTCAATATTATCGGCTAGCTTAGTTTCCTGTTCCATCTTCACCTTTTTAGTGGCTTCTGTTGGTATTTAAAAGGTTCCCAAAACTCTAACTTTGCATTAATTTTTGCTCTATTAGATGCCCTTTCTTTGGCATTTATGTTGGCTTTGACTTCCCTTGTTAGCCTTAGTTGTGTTATCTTGTCTTTAGAATACTTCTTCCTTTTTTGCGATGTATATATCCTGTGCCTTCTGAATTGCTTCCAGAAATTCCAGCCATTGCTGCTCTGCTGTCATCCCCGCCAGTGTTCTTTACCAATCAATTCTGGTCAATTCCTCTAGCAGGCCACTGTAATTCCCTTTACTCCACTGTAATATAGATATATCTGACTTTAGCTTCTCCTTCTCAAATTTCAGGGTGAATTAGAACATATTATGCTCACTGTCCCTGAGGGTTCTTTTACCTTAGGCTCCCTGATCAATTTTGGTTCATTACACAACACCCAGTACAGAATGACTGATCCCCTAGTGGGCTCAACCATCAGCTGCTCTAAAAATCCAACTCGTAGGCATCCCAGAAATTCCCTGCTTGAAGTCTGCAACATCCCGATTTTCCCAATCTACCTGCATATTGAAATCCCCCATGACTATTGTAACATTATCTTTTTGCATGTAGTTTCAATCTCCCGTGGTAGCATGTAGACCACATCCTTACTACTGTTCAGGACTCTGTGTATAACTACCATCAAATCCTTTTACCCTTGCAGTTCCTTAGCCCTATCCACAAAGATTCAACACCTTCTCACCCTATGTCACCTCTTTCTAATGATTCAATTTCATTTTTTACCAACAGAGCCACACCAACCCCTCTGCCTTCCTGCCTGTCCTTTTGATACAATGTGAATCCTTGGACATTAAGCTCCCAGCCATAATCTTCTTCCAGCCATCATTCAGTGATGCCGACAACATCATACCTGCCAATCTGCAACTGTGCTGCAAGTTCATCTACCTTATTCCATATACTCGTGCATTCAAATGTAACACCTTCAGTCCTGTATTCACCCGTTTTGATTTTGTCCACCTTTTATGTTGCAACTCATCCTGTTTTTCCCTATCAACAGCCTCTCCTCACTACACATTGCATCAGCTTGTAAAGTCACACACTCAACATTTCAGGAACTGCTTTTTCTATGAGCACCTCTTTTATACACTACTTATTTAGTTTAATTTTATGTATATATATATACGTGTCTTATTGTAATAGAAACATAGAAAACCTACAGCACAGTACAGGCCCTTCAGTCCACAAAGCTGTGCCGAACATGTCCCTAATTTAGAACTACCTAGTCCTTACCCATAGCCCTCTACTTTCCTAAGTTCCACGTAGCCATCCAGGAGCCTCTTAAAAGACCCTATCGTTTCCGCCTCCACCACCACTGCCGGCAGCCCATTCCACGCATTCACCACTCTCTGCATAAAAAAACTTACCCCTGACATCTCCTCTGTACCTGCTTCCAAGCACCTTAAAACTGTGGCCTCTCATACTAGCCATTTCAGCCCTGGGGAAAAGCCTCTGACTATCCACATGATCAATGCCTCTCATTATCTTATACACCTCTATCAGGTCACCTCTCATCCTCCATTGCTCCCAGTAGAAAAGGCCGAGTTCACTCAACCTATTCTCATAAGGCATGCTCTCCAATCCAGGCAACATCCTTGTAAATCTCCTCTGCACCCTTTCAATGATTTCCATGTCCTTCCTGTAGTGAGATGACCAGAACTGAGCACAGTACTCCAAGTGGGGTCTGACCAGGGTCCTATATAGCTGCAACATTACCTCTCAGCTCCTAAACTTAATCCCATGATTGATGAAGGCCAATGCACTGTATGCTTTCTTAACCACAGAGTCAACCTGCGCAGCAGCTTTGAGCATCCTATGGACTCAGACGCCAAGATCCCTCTGATCCTCCACACTGCCAAGAGCCTTACCATTAATGCTATATTCTGCCATCATATTTTACCTACCAAAATGAATCACCTCACACTTATCTGGGTTGAATTCCATCTGCCACTTCTCAGTCCAGTTTTGATTCCTATCAATGTCCCATTGTAACCTCTGACAGCCCTCCACACTATCCACAACACCCCAACCTTTGTGTCATCAGCAAATTTACTAACCCATCCCTCCACATCCTCATCCAGGTCATTTATAAAAATCACAAAGAGTAGGGATCCCAGAACAGATCCCTGAGGCACACCACTGGTCACCAGCCTCCATGCAGAATATGACCCGTCTACAACCATTCTTTGCCTTCTGTAGGCAAGCCAATTCTGGATCCACAAAGCAATATCCCCTTGGGTCCCATGCCTCCTTACTTTCTCAATAAGCCTTGCATAGGGTACCTTATCAAATGCCTTGCTCAAACCATATACACTACATCTACAGCTCTTCCTTCATCAATGTGTTTAGTCACATCCTCAAAAAATTCAATCAGGCTTGTAAGGCATGACCTGCCTTTGACAAAGCCATGCTGACTATTCCTAATCATATTATACCTCTCCAAATGTTCATAAATCCTGCCTTTCAGGATCTTCTCCGTCAACTTACCAACCACTGAAGTAATCTTAAGTATATTTATCCCATATTGCAATGTACTGGTGTCACAAAACAACAAATCTCCCAACACCTGCCAGCAATAATAAACCTGATTCTGATTTTTATAGACACATCTCTGGCATGAATGAACAAAGGCTTCACAGACCCAATTGACAAACCTCCTGAAAGGTTTCAATTTTAAACAGATTTCAGCACAAACTCAAACGTTTCTCTTCAATACGTGATGCAAATTATTCTCTACATCCACCCACAAAACTTTGATAAATAGAGCTTAGTGCAAAATTTCAAACCCTGTCCCCACAGTGGACAGAGTATCCGTCAGTCCCCACAGTGGACAGAGTATCCATCAGTCCCCACAATGGACAGATAATCCGTCAGCCCCACAGTGGGACAGAGGTCCCCACAGTGGGACAGGGTATCCGTCGGCCCCCACAGTGGGACAGGGTATCCGTCAGTCCCACAGTGGGACAGGGTATCCGTCAGTCCCACAGTGGACAGCGTATCCGTCATTCCCCACAGCGGGACAGGGTATCCGTCAGTCCCCACAGTGGGACAGAGAATCCATCAGTCCCATAGGGGGACAGGGTATCCGTCAGTCCCCACAGTGGACAGAGAAACATCAGTCCCCACAGTGGGACAGGGTATCCGTCAGTCCCCCACAATGGGACAGAGAATCCATCAGTCCTACAGTGGGACAGGGTATCCGTCAGTCCCCACAATGGACAGAGTATCCGTCAGTCCCACAGTGGGACACAGTATCCGTCGGTTGCCACAGTGAACAGAGTATCCGTCAGTACCCACAGTGGACAGAGTATCCGTCAGTCCCCACAATGGACAGATAATCCGTCGGTCCCCATAGTGGGACAGAGTATCCGTCGGTCCCCACAGTGGACAGAGTATCCGTCAGTCCCCACAATGGACAGATAATCCGTCGGTCCCCATAGTGGGACAGAGTATCCATCGGTCCCCACAGTGGGACAGAGAATCGTCAGTCCCCACAGTGGGACAAGGTATCCGTCAGTCCCCACAGTGGGACAGAGAATCCATCAGTCCCATAGTGGGACAGGGTATCCGTCAGTCCCCCACAGTGGGACAGGGTATCCGTCAGTCCCACAGTGGGACAGGGTATCCGTCAGTCCCACAGTGGACAGCGTATCCGTCATTCCCCACAGCGGGACAGGGTATCCGTCAGTCCCCACAGTGGGACAGAGAATCCATCAGTCCCACAGTGGGACAGGGTATCCGTCAGTCCCCCACAATGGGACAGAGAATCCGTCAGTCCTACAGTGGGACAGGGTATCCGTCAGTCCTACAGTGGGACACAGTATCCGTCGGTCACCACAGTGAACAGAGTTTCCGTCAGTACCCACAGTGGACAGAGTATCCGTCAGTCCCCACAATGGACAGATAATCCGTCAGTCCCATAGTGGGACAGGGTATCCGTCATTCCCCACAATGGGACAGAGAATCCGTCAGTCCCCACAGTGGGACAGGGTATCCGTCAGTCCCCACAGTGGGACAGGGTATCCGTCAGTCCCCACAGTGGGACAGAGTATCCGTCAGTCCTACAGTGGGACAGATTATCCATCAGTCCCCACAATGGACAGAGTATCCGTCAGTCCCACAGTGGGACACAGTATCCGTCGGTCGCCACAGTGAACAGAGTATCCGTCAGTACCCACAGTGGACAGAGTATCCGTCAGTCCCCACAGTGGACAGAGGATCCGACAGCCCCACAATGGACAGATAATCCGTCGGTCCCCATAGTGGGACAGAGTATCCATCGGTCCCCACAGTGGGACAGAGAATCGTCAGTCCCCACAGTGGGACAAGGTATCCGTCAGTCCCCACAGTGGGACAGAGAATCCATCAGTCCCATAGTGGGACAGGGTATCCGTCAGTCCCCCACAGTGGGACAGGGTATCCGTCAGTCCCACAGTGGGACAGGGTATCCGTCAGTCCCACAGTGGACAGCGTATCCGTCATTCCCCACAGCGGGACAGGGTATCCGTCAGTCCCCACAGTGGGACAGAGAATCCATCAGTCCCACAGTGGGACAGGGTATCCGTCAGTCCCCCACAATGGGACAGAGAATCCGTCAGTCCTACAGTGGGACAGGGTATCCGTCAGTCCTACAGTGGGACACAGTATCCGTCGGTCACCACAGTGAACAGAGTTTCCGTCAGTACCCACAGTGGACAGAGTATCCGTCAGTCCCCACAATGGACAGATAATCCGTCAGTCCCATAGTGGGACAGGGTATCCGTCATTCCCCACAATGGGACAGAGAATCCGTCAGTCCCCACAGTGGGACAGGGTATCCGTCAGTCCCCACAGTGGGACAGGGTATCCGTCAGTCCCCACAGTGGGACAGAGTATCCGTCAGTCCTACAGTGGGACAGATTATCCATCAGTCCCCACAATGGACAGAGTATCCGTCAGTCCCACAGTGGGACACAGTATCCGTCGGTCGCCACAGTGAACAGAGTATCCGTCAGTACCCACAGTGGACAGAGTATCCGTCAGTCCCCACAGTGGACAGAGGATCCGACAGCCCCACAGTGCACAGAGAATCCATCAGTCCCACAGTGGGACCGAGTTTCCGTCAGTCCCCACATATCTAACTCCCTCTTAAATATAGCCAATGAACTGGCCTCAACTGTTTCCTGTGGCAGAGAATTCCACAGATTCACCACTCTCTGTGTGAAGAAGTTTTTCCTAATCTCGGTCCTAAAAGGCTTCCCCTTTATCCTCAAACTGTGACCCCTCGTTCTGGACTTCCCCAACATCAGGAACAATCTTCCTGCATCTAGTCTGTCCAATCCCTTTAGGATTTTATATGTTTCAATCAGATCCCCCCTCAATCTTCTAAATTCCAACGAGTATAAGCCTAGTTCATCCAGTCTTTCATCATATGAAAGTCCTGCCATCCCAGGAATCAATCTGGTGAACCTTCTTTGTACTCCCTCTATGGCAAGGATGTCTTTCCTCAGATTAGGGGACCAAAACTGTACACAATACTCCAGGTGTGGTCTCACCAAGGCCTTGTACAACTGCAGTAGTACCTCCCTGCTCCTGTACTTGAATCCTCCTGCCATAAATGCCAGCATACCATTCGCCTTTTTCACCGCCTGCTGTACCTGCATGCCCACTTTCAATGATGGGTGTACAATGACAACCAGGCCTCGTTGCACTTCCCCTTTTCCTAATCGGCCACCATTCAGATAATAATCTGTTTTCTATTTTTGCCACCAAAGTGGATAACTTCACATTTATCCACATTAAATCGCATCTGCCATGAATTTGCCCACTCGCCCAACCTATCCAAGTCACCCTGCATCCTCTTAGCATCCTCCTCACAGCTAACACTGCCGCCCAGCTTCGTGTCATCCGCAAACTTGGAGATGCTGCATTTAATTTCCTCATCCAAGTCATTAATATATATTGTAAACAACTGGGGTCCCAGCACTGAGCCTTGCGGTACCCCACTAGTCACCGCCTGCCATTCTGAAAAGGTCCCGTTTATTCCCACTCTTTGCTTCCTGTCTGCCAACCAACTCTCCATCCACATCAATACCTTACCCCCAATACCGTGTGCTCTAAGCTTGCACACCAATCTCCTGTGTGGGACCTTGTCAAAAGCCTTTTGAAAATCCAAATATACCACATCCACTGGTTCTCCCCTATCCACTCTACTAGCTACATCCTCAAAAAATTCTGTGAGATTCGTCAGACATGATTTTCCTTTCACAAATGCATGCTGACTTTGTCCGATGATATCACCGCTTTCCAAATGTGCTGTTATCACATCTTTGATAACTGACTCTAGCAGTTTCCCCACCACCGACGTTAGGCTAACCGGTCTATAATTCCCCGGTTTCTCTCTCCCTCCTTTTTTAAAAAGTGGGGTTACATTAGCCACCCTCCAATTCTCAGGAACTAGTCCAGAATCTAAAGAGTTTTGAAAAATTATCACTAATGCATTCACTATTTCTTGGGCTACTTCCTTAAGCACTCTGGGATGCAGACCATCTGGCCCTGGGGATTTATCCGCCTTTAATCCCTTCAATTTACCTAACACCACTTCCCTACTAACATGTATTTCCCTCAGTTCTTCCATCTCACTGGACCCTCTGTCCCCTACTATTTCCAGAAGATCATTTATGTCCTCCTTAGTGAAGACAGAACAAAAGTAATTATTCAATTGGTCTGCCATGTCCTTGCTCCCCATAATCAATTCACCTGTCTCTGGGCCTGTACTCACTGAAGTTTAGAAGCATGAGGGGTGATTTCATTGATACCCACCAAATATTGAAAGGCCTAGACTGAGTGGGTATGGGGAGGATGTTTCCTATACTGGGAGAGTCTAGGACCAGAGGGCACAGTCTCAGAGGAGAATAGACATCCATTTAGAACAGAGAAGAGGAGGAATTTCTTTATTCAGAGGGAGGTGAATCTGTGGAATTCACTGCCACAGAAGACTGTGGAGGCCAAGTCATTGGGTATAAAGTAGAGGTTGATAGATTCTTGATTCGTCAGGGAGTCAAACGTTACAGGGAGAAGGCAGGAAAATGGAGTTAGGAGGTGTAATAAATCAGCCAAGGTGAAATGGCAGAGCAGGCTCAATGGGCAGAAGGGCCTAATTCTGTTCCTGTGTCTCATGAAACATGAGGCAAATCTTGAATGGTGAACTTGGGCATGGCCTAAAGCACGGTGTTGTCTTTACACAAGGGTGAGGCGTGTGAATGTCAGATCTTTGGAGCGCTTGCACATTGCTGCTGAGCTGAGCTTCAGCCAGAAACAGCTGTAATCTCACAGCATCATCATAAAAGCAAATGTCCATAATTATTTGTACACTTTATTCACTGGCAATGCCAGCAGCAAAGATCTCAGTGGAAACTAAGTTCCTGAAAAATGATCCATTTTGAAGTGCAATGCTATTGGTCAGGACAGGCAATTCTACTTATTTCAGTGAATGCAAATAGTCAAATGATACAACGCACAACCGAGCACTGCAGTGAGCACTGGAAATCTGGCAGTGATAAATCAGAAACTATTAGAAGTACTGGAAAAAATGTAGCTGGAACAGGTATTGAACAAAATGTGTCAGCCAACTTTACCTCCGAAACAAGACAACACCCACAGTCTGACTGTGCACACATTCCACCAAAACTATCACCATTTGTGTGTGCTAGTGAGGCTAGAAACTGAATGTGTTTCATAGTACTTTATATTTAAACAAATCCTATAGCAAACACCAAAGTGAACAGACCTCATGTTGTGACAGCAAACCACTGGAGCACATTGAATGATTCCTGCCACCTATGGAACTAGCATCACCATCAGCAGAGGTCCTAGGAAAGGCAATCAGTAAATTGGGGTTCATCAGGGGGCTCTTAGACTAGGAGCCAAGGTCAGGGAGGAGGTTGGAAACTGGGCATGAGACATCACTGAGGGGCTATTAGTCATGAACCATCAGTGAAGGAGCCAGCAACCAACAGACCTAGCCCAGGAGCCTCCAGATACAGAACCATCAGCCAAGGGACTATCACTCAAATAGGGGTAATCACTCAAATGGCCTTTAGCCAGGGCCATCGGTCAGTAACAGGCCTTTCAGTATAATGATACAATTACAAAGAAGGCACGACAGCAGCCATATTTCATTAAGAGTTTGAGGAGACTCTCACAAATTTCTGCAGATGTGCTGTGGAGAGCATTCTAACTGGTTGCATCACAGCCTGGTACGGAGGGGCCACTGCACAGGATCGGAAATAGCCGCAGAAAGCTGTAAACTCAGTCAGCTCCAACATGGGCACCGGCCTCCCCAGCATCCAGGACACCTTCCAAAGGCGATGCCTCAAAAAGACGGGATCCATCATTAAGGACCCCGCCCCCCCCCCCAGGACATGCCCCCTTCTGATTGCTTCCATCAGGGAGGAGGAACAGGAGCCTGAAGACACATACACAACATTTCAGGAACAGCTTCTTCCCCTCCACCATCAGATTTCTGAATGGACATTGCACCCATGAACACCACCTCAATATTTTTTTCTTTTTTTGCTTTCCTTTTGCATTACCTTTTACATATATATATATTTCTTGATGTGATTTAGAGTTTATTATTATTTACTGCACTGTACAGCTGCCACCAAACAACAAATTTCACCACATGTGCCAGTGGCATTAAACCTGGCTCTGACTCTGATGATCAGGCCGCTAGCAGACAAAAGACCACCAGTCCAGGTGGCCTTCACCATCGGCCATCCACTAAAGGGGTATCAGCCACGTGGGCATTAGTCATGGATAATCAGGCCGTGGCCCAGCTTGCTGTCAAATCACATTAATCATCGTCAAACTGTGCTGTGCACCGAGTTCTGTCTCACTTTCTGTCCCACAGTACAACAGTGGGTGGGTTATTGAGGAGCCTGGATGGACTAATAATCCAACAACTCAAATTCAAATCCAATTAAAGCTGCTGGGGTTGTCAGATAGTGAAAGAAACATGGAAATCGACTCAAACTTAATGACAATGAAGCCTCTGAATTGCCATAGACATCATCTCTGATGGAGAACAATCTGACACCCTTACCCAATCTAACCTTAATGTGGCCAATAACTAATATTTAAAATAGTTCAACAAACCACTCAGTTCTGGAGTAATAAATTTAAGCCTTGCTGCGTAACACCCACATTCTACAAATAAAACCAAACTTTCCATCCCCAATGACTGCAGCTTATGGAATATGCTCATGTTGGGAATCACTTTGAAAACTGGCAGATAACTTCATGTAAATCTGTTCTTGATTTTAACATCTCCTGCTGAGAGTTACTTATGAAAAGGTAATATCCAAAAGAATTAAAATAAACATTTCTAGAAATGCATTCTACACACTTATTTACATAAAATTAGACAAGGAAGAATAAAAAATGGTGTTTGGTTTGCAAATAGAAAATTTGTGAACAAGTTTAATAACTGCACTACTCGCTTTGCTCCTCCCTACACTAAGGGTGAGTCAGAGTCCCTGTCAACTTTCTCTTCATTGCTGGAAGCAGCATGTGCTGAATGTGGGTGGTTGGGTTGTCATTCACTCCACGTTAGGTTAACTTCAATATTCTGGAGATTAACCCCCACCCCCAGACCTTATCTGAGAAGATTACTCTTTACCTTCATCCAATTGAAGAGAGTTCCTGTTCAAAGTTTGAGGTAAAAGCCACAGGAAACACAAAAGTGTGACCCTTTCAAGGGCCTGTTTTTTAAGATACTCATTTCTGAAAAACTGCCAAACGACAAACTGTAAAGAAGTTACCTACAGAGTGTTCAAGACCATGTTTTCTGATTTCCTATGCAAAATATTCTGTTTGTAAATGATAATTGGGGAATGCTAACTGTCAGGTATCAAGCAAAAGAAGTGGCGAAGTAGACAGTGGGGTGATCAATATCTTTGGAATAGGAGCTCACGGCTGTTAATCATAATATTATAGTCATCATTCTTTGACAGAATACTAGATAGAACTGTTTCTCCTGGATAAAACCAACATTTGCTGATTAAAATACTAGTTACTACAAACAAATTACCCCCCACCTCTCCCATTCCTTATCTGATAAGATTATTCTTTAAATTTGTGTGATTGAAGAGAGTTCCTGTTCGAATTATGATGTAAAAGACCCAGGAAACACAAAAATTACATATTTTCAAGGTCCTGTTTGCAAGTGATCCACTGTGTTTCCTTGAAGTGCACATCTGTGTGGAAGTTGAAAGTGAGAATTAACTTTCTGCCCCCCTGCTCCTGAGGGCACTTGGAAAATAAGTAATAAGGATGGCACTAAATGTGTTAAATATAGACGCACAACTGACCCCCTGAGGAGCTTTTAAAACACACAGGTTTGGGGCTTCTTAACAGTGGAGTTATTTTAAGTGATATGCCTAACTAAACTATAAATAGACTCTTTGCAACAGATTTCCGAATTGTCAGCTGCAGGTCATAAAGGAGACCTTCCTACTGCTGGTCACAACTGGAAATGAGTAAAGAGAATGAGTAACTGGGAAGGCAGGGTAATGAGTAACAGACCTGACCGAAATATACACCTTGCCACCCTCCTGCTTATTTTACAGTAGTGCAAGGCTGGAGCGGCTCGACAGGACTGGCTCCCTAACAGATGGTTTCAACGAAGGGAAAACAAAGAGTTAGCAAGTATTATTATTCTGAAAGAGTGGAAACGCTCTTAACTCCTCAACAACCAACTGTGCTTCAGTGATCCAATATATCCCTGTGATCCAATATATTCCTGTGATCCAATATATTCCTGTGATCCAATATATCCCTGTGATCCAATATATTCCTGTGATCCAATATATCCCTGTGATCCAATATATCCCTGTGAAGGGAGGAGAAGATGGCAGCACGACACAGCTCGTAGTGGCCATTCCGGTGGTGATGTCTGCTATTTATCAAGTAGGGTGCCGTGCACAATCCTGATTTGACAGAGACAGATGTGAGAGCATGAAGGAACATCTGGTGAAACTTCTGAAATGCTTGCTTCGCTGCTGCTGCTACTGTGTGGTCCAGAATCTCCGGAGGGGAAGGTCCCGAGTCCTCGGCTTTGCTTGTTGCTTGGCGGCCGGGGCGGGGTCGAAGCCCTTGGCAGAGGATGGTGCTCGGAGAGGCTGCGTCAGAGGGGGTTTCCAGACGGACTCAGAGTCTGCTGCGGTCAGGTGCTTCCAATGGTGCTGCATCGGCAAGTTGGCAGTGCTTGGAGGTTCATGTCAGGGAGATTTCCTCCCTTCTGCCGCCTGCGTGAGATGATGAGGCTATCGGGACTTTGAGACTTTTTTTTACTGTGCCCGTGGTCTGCTCTTTATCAAATTATGGTATTGCTTTGCACTGTTGTAACTATATGTTATAATTATGTTGTTTTGTAAGTTTTAGTCTTGGTTTGTCCTGTGTTTTCTTGTGATATCATTCTGGAGGAACATTGTATCATTTTTTAATGCATGCATTTCTAAATGATAATAAACGAGGACTGAGTGTCCTCATAATCTAATCTAATATCCCAAGTGACCCAATATATCCCTGCGCCGCTTGTTGGAAAATGCGGCCCAGCCCCTACATCTGAATGAAGGCAAATGGAAGCTTCATGTGCAGTCCCTGTACTTTGTCACAGGTGCAAGGCACCAGAAAGAGGAAACCTTGTTGGTCACTACAATTTCTTCATTGAAAAATATCATTACTGTTGCAGAATAGGGATGTGAAGGAAAATGCATTTCTATACAGATTAAAATCGAGGTGGCAGAAATGTTAAGTTGATTGTCCGAATCTGAAAGAGTAGGGATGGTACCATGGAATGCGGGAGCACAACTTCATAAAGTTCAAAGTATATTTATTATCAAAGTATATATACCATATACAACCTTGAGATTATCTTCTTGCAGGCAGCCACAACACAATGGAATTCATGAAAGATCTCACACAACAAAGTAGATTAGCAGAAAGTAAACTGGAGAAGGTTAACAAGGCCATAGAAATCAAACCAAGTACTGGAATTAAATGAGAATCATAGGTTGTAATTCACAGAGAAATCTTTTGTTAAACTTTACATATGTTTCTGTTCTGAAGAAGATGTAAACACTGTTTACAAGGATGAGAGCTCTCGCAGTCATGAAAAACTAATTAACCCTTGGCCCTTTAAAGGAGTAGCTAACAAGAGATTCACAGCGATGGAAGAGATTCAATAGGATAAATAATGAAATGTTTCCATGTGTAAACGTTCAAAAGGTTAGAGATTCAAGTTTATTTAATGTAATTTCCTGTACACAAGTGTAAAGGAGAACGAAATAATTGCTAATCTGGATCCGATGCAGAACCAAAAAAAAAGATAAAGAACACAACAATAACAAAAACACAATAAATATGAATACATAAAATATGTTGTATACATAGATTGACTGTACAATCGATAATAGGCCCTACACAAGGTGACTGATGGTAGAGTTAGTGGGTAGTGGTGTTGATCAGCCTTACTGCTCTGGTTTGAAACCGAAGTTTATAAATGTAAGATAGTGATGAGGAAATCTAATAAAGAATTCTGGTGAAAGGTTTTCAACTAGGAACAGTTAAAGTATTGAGTTTGCTAGTACCAGGAGGAACAGCAGAGACACTATATTGAAAGGGAAGCTCAGTAAGGATTTCAAGGTAAATACCTTTTGACCACGTCTGCATGCTTTAACGCATTGAGCTGCTGCCATATGATTGGCTGATTAGATATCTGCAGTAATGGACAGGTGTGCCTAATAAAGTGGCCACTGACAGTGTGAGATGAACATTTGTGAGGCCCTTCTGCTCACTATGAACATAGGTATAGTTCTATTCATTCAAAGGACCTGATTTTGTTTTATCAGTTCCATACATCTTGAACATCCAAAGCATTATTTTACCAGTCAGTGCCGGACTTCGGGACGAAAGCTCCAGAGTTTGAATCCAGCCGGCTCCCCTGCACACTTTCCATCCGTGCTGGGTTACGAGCTGGTGATCTCTTCGGAAACTCACTCAGCAGAAGGCAATGGCAAACCACTGCTATAACTTGCCCCGTACACAGTTCCCCACTACGTCAGAGAGGCGTGGAGGGAAATCGTCTGCTAACCAGAGAAACTCCGGATGCAACGTACCTTTCCTATCATGGCATATGCTGGTGGATTTCAAGTACCCTTCCTGCACAATCTTCTGCTGTGTTACACTCTCCTCATTGAAGAAAAGCCAGTTCCATTGCTGACGCTTACACCAGCGTGTTTTCAATACGCTATTGAAACGTATCCTGGTCTGTGTGCCATAAACTGCCTTTGTGACGAATGGAAAATTTGTTTTAGCTGCAGTTTCAAAAGGAATTTGGAAGACTTCATCAATCCTGATGCAGAAAGGGCAGTGAGGCTGATAATTCAGATTCACAGACCTGAATGCAAGTTGACCCTTTAACTAAAAGTTTCAATAATATATCAACATTGCAATACAGATTGTGTTCGAAAAAGCTTGAGTTATAAATTGGAATTTGTCTTCAATGAAGATCAGTAAAAGAAGACTCCACCATCTTCCTTTACTGATCTTCAGTGAAGGAGAGAAACAGGAGCAGCAGTAGTCCATTCCAAAAGCTCATGATGCTCTCTGGAGAAGAATTGGGCAATACCATATTCAGATTTCTAAATTCCACCGCTCACAAGGTATAAACATTCTTTCAGCAAACACCCCTCAAAATCTTAGAAAGAACATAGAGCATAGAAAACCTACAGCACAATACAGGCCCTTCAGCCCACAATGCTGTGCTGAGCATGTACTTACTTTAGAGGTTACTTAGGGTTACCCATAGCCCTCTATTTTCCTAAGCTCCATGTACCTATCCAAGAGCCTCTTAAAAGACCCTTGTATGTTTTAAACATAACTCTCTCTTTTTCTAAGCTCTAATGAGTACTGGTTCAACCTACTCAATCTTTCCTCAAAAAAAAAACACTTCATCAATTTAGTAAACTATAAACTTTCTTTGAACTGTGTCCAATGCCAAAATAAAAATAAAACAACCAAAGCTGTGTGTTGTACACCAGGTGATTTATTCATAAGACACAGGAGCGGAGTTAGGCCATTTATCCCATCGATTTATTCCATCATGGCTTATTTATTACCCCTCTCAACCCCATTCTCCTGCCTTCTCCCCATAACCATTGACACCCGACTAATCAAGAACCTATCAACTCCACTTTAATTATACTCAATGACTTAAGTATCTTTTTATTGTCTGCAGTCTTGGCGATAAAACCATCAACTCCATCATTCAAATCATTGATATATAATGTGAAAAGAAGCGGTCCTAACACCAATCTATGTGGAACAACACTAGGCACCAGCAGCCAACTGGAGTAGGCCCCCTTTGTTCCCCCTCTTTGCCTCCTGCCAATCAGCCAGCCTTCTACCCATGCAAGTATGTTTCATATATTAACATGGGCTCTCATCTTGTTTAGCAGCCTTGACAAAGGCTTTCTGAAAATCCAACTAAGCAACATCCACCAATTCTCCTTTGTCTATCCTGCCTGTTATTTCCTCAGATTTGTCTGGTAAGATTTCCCCTCAAGGAAACCATATAGACTTTGGCCTATTTTATCATGTGACTCCAAGTATCCCGAAACCTCATCCTTAGGAATGGACTCCAACATCTTCTCAACCAGAGGTCAGGCTAACTGGCCTATAATTTCTTTTCTTTTGCCTCCCTCTCTTCTTAAAGAGTGGAGTGACATATGCACATTGTGCAGTTGTAGCAAGATTTCAATACTTTTACAATCACTCTACTTTACAAAAAGTCCAATATTCCATTTGCCTTAATAATTCTTTTTCTACCTGCAAGCTAACATTAATGGGTCTCATTTGCAAGAGCTCTGCAGGGCAACATTTGGGTAGCCTTGAATCTGATGACATGACCATCCAACCTACAGCAATTTCTTTCCCATTAGCCCTTCTCTCTTTTTCCAATCTCCATTTTGGTTCCCCTGTCACCCTTTCTCTTCTCACCTGCCCATCACCTCCCTCTGGTTCCTCTCTTCCTCCCCTTTCTCCCATAGTCCACTATTCCCTATCAGATTCCTTCTTCTTCAGCCCTTTACCTTTTCCACCTATCAGCTCACAGCTTCTTACTTCATCCTTCTTCCCCCACCCACCTTCCTCCTTACCTGGTCTCACCTATCACCTACCAGCTTGCCCTCTCACCCCACCTTCTTATTCTGGCTTCTTCCCCTTCCTTTCCAGTCCCGATGAAGGGTTTCAGCCTGAAACATCACCTGTTTATCCCTCTCCATAGATGCTGCCTGACTTGCTGAGTTTCTCCAGCATTTTGTGTGTGTTGCCCTTGATTTCCAGCATCTGTTTATGATTTTGTAGATTCTCTCCAGTTAAACAATATTCTGCTCATTTAAGCTCACCTGAGAATCTATGATGAAGTGTGTCTGACAGGTCACAATGCAAAAGTCCTCAGTGAATAGAGGCTAACACTGCCCTCATCCTGATGACCACCTTCGTGAGTGGCTGTATCAGGCAGAGTGGATACAAAGCACATGGGCACCAAGTGTCGGTACGTGCCGAGGATCTGCCGGTCACTGGTTTAGCAGAAAAGGGGCCTTGCTCCTCCTCAGTGCAAAGCCTCAATCAGCCAGACATTGTCACATCACCTCCTGTCCTTTGTGAAAGGGTTCTTCCGAGTAAATGCCCCGGCAGCGTCAGTCAGGCAGCAGCCTGATGAAGGGTCTCAGCCCAAAGCGTTGACTGTTTATCCCTTCACACAAGAGGTGCTACAGAGGCTGGAACTCCAGAGCAACACACACAAAATGCTGGAGGTCAGGTAGCATCAATGGAAATGAATAAACAGTCTATTCCATCCACAGATGCTGCTTGACCTGTTGAGTTCCTCCAGTATTTTGTATGTGACGCACTATTTCTTTCATTGTATATATTCTTCATTATGAATAAAGTCTATGCTTGAAATTAAAAAAACCTTCCTTCTGTAGTGGATAAACTCATATATTCCTCCAGATGTTGAAGAATTAGTAAGCTATGGTAAGGATCAGTACATTGACCCTGGAGGATATAGGTACACCGGGCTCCAGTGGCTAATGCTACTGAAGGCCAACAATAACCCCAGTGAGGGTTAGTAACACCAGATCCCACTGTGAGTCAATGACTGGTCTCGGGGGTGATCATTACCAGAGGAGAATGAATGAATAACACAGGAACCCACAGAAAGAAGAAAGAAGTGACCTATTCATCTCTGCCAATCCAATCAATGTTCTAACCAGGGTCATCAGTCATCAGTTCCGTAACCACCCTCTGTCCTGTGAGGAGCAGCAAAAATAAACGTCTTAGTAATATACGAAGAAAAAGGAAATTACTTTCCTTCTTGAGGGAATGAAGCAAAGTCCAAAAACTATAATTTTTCAGGGCTCATCATTGCAACATGTAATTTAAGATCTATGATGGAATATGTCAACTAAGAATTTTTTAAATTTTTCATTGAGAAAACAAGGGGAAAACTTTCTTAATGGATCTAGTGCAGAACAGATACTATAATTGTACCGTGAACTAGGAGAGGAATGCAGTGGGTGGCTGATACTATAATTGTACTGTGAACTGGGAGAGGAATACAGTGGGTGGCTGATGCCACAGTGTTAGCTCCAGAGACCAATGACAAACTTCTACCCTGGGGATTTTTAATCAGCATCTTTTTCAGTGGATTTTCCCAGAGGTTGATGGCTCTTCAAAAACAAATCTTCTCAGCATTAAACCTAATCTTCTCTTGGATTCTAAATGTTTAGGAATTGTAACACATCTAACTGGATTTCATCTGTACAAATAATTTCAATTCTATACCTTTTGTGTCACCTTCCTGCTTGCAGAGATTCTCACAATCCCCTTTTGAATGACCTAACTAGCTTTAATGTTCACTCAGGGTGAGGAAAGAATGGGGTAGAGGTGATGACCAATGGATAGGAAAGGACATAGGAACCCCAAAGGTAGGAGCTCTCCAAGTTCTTCACCCAGCTGCTTGTCTTGTTGATAGGCCCCTGGTGCAGGTAAGGAGATGGGAGAGATGACCAATTCACCTGCAGGGAAGTGAGACATCCCAGGAACCTAGGTTGAATTAAATCTCATGGAGGTTGCATTAGGTATCTGAGTGTGGACTGTTTGGCCACAGGATTCCCATTCTTTTATGGAAATCTCATTGGGTCTGAGGAGAACACCTACTTCTATTTCTCAAACAAGAGAGAATCTGCCAATATTGGAAATCCAAGCAACACACACAAAATACTGGAGGAACTCACCAGGCCTACTACTACAACTACTACTACTATGTCAACTCAGGCCTAGAGGGCAGGTTTCGGGAACGATGACGGACTCTCCACTTCTCCCTCTCCCTCATCAGTGTGTTCAGTTCATCTACATTAGCCACGCCACTCTCTTCTAGGAGCTGTTGACCATAGTCTTGGGAGGGCACCCAGGGTTCATCCTCCCGTGCCTGGGCTCCCATATGATGACTAGGCTGGCAGGTAGCTCGGGGTGGCGTAGACAGTGCCCTGCTAGTTGCAGTCTTTTCGCCTCGATTTTAGTGGTGAGCATCGGTAGGTTGTTATAGAGCTCGACGTTCATCATGTGCTGTTGCCAACTCACGTCAAGAGCCATCCAGAGCATTCGTGTATAGCAACCATCTAGAGACTTTCGCATCATCTTGGTGAGTGTCCACGTCTCGCATCTATACATGAGAATGGACTCTATGACTGCTATGAAAATCCTCTTTTTAAGCCCTCTGGTCAGGTTAGACTTCCAAATTTCCTTCATGTCGTTCATAGCGCTCCACGCCAGCACCTTCTGTATCTTTATGTCCTTCTCCGAACTCGTCATTCTTGACCCGAGGTACTTGTAGTCAAAGACTTTCTTAATGGTATCATTCTCTACGGTCTTGAGAGTACCTTCGTCGCAGTTAAGCGCCATGTACTCTGTCTTTTTAGCGTTTAGGTGAAGTCCAACTTTATTGCACTCAATTTCCACTTTTGTCAGTAGCTGCTGTGTTTCCTCCATCTGGTCAGAGAGCAGGACTATGTCATCTGCAAAATTGAGATCTGTGAGCGTAACAGGTCTGACCCTTCTGGTTCGCCCTGGTTTTATGGTAAAATCAAGCTTGTCATGATCTTTGATAGCTTGACGCAGAGCGTAATCAAGGACAATTATAAAGATGTGGGATGCCAGAGTGTCTCCTTGCAGCACACCAGCTAGGAGCTCGAACACTGCTGTTTCTCCGTCTGGTGATACAACTTGCGCCATGGTTTTGGTATAGCTGGACTCTATTGCTCTCAGTAGATGGTCTGGCACTCCGTAAGCTTTCAGGATCTTCAGCATTTTACCTCGGTAACTGGAGTCAAAAGCTTTGCGAAAATCGATGTAAGTAAGCACGGCTGGTAGGTTGTTCTTCTTGACTTCCTTGATGATCCTACGGAGAGTAAGTATTTGCATTACTGTTATGTGCTTCTGCCGAAAACCATTCTGATTGAATCTTAGCTTAGGGTCAATGGCGGTGCGAATCCTGTTCAAGATCATCTGATTGCATAACTTTGCTAAGTTGCAGATCAAGCTGATACCGCGGTAGTTATCTGTCTTTGTGAGGGATCCAGACTTGGGGACTTGGATAATGATTGAGAGTGATCACTGTTCTGGTTTGTCGCCTTTCATCAGTGCCGTATTACATTTGTCCAGCAAGATGTCGTTCAGGTCGCAGTTCACCAGGACATCCAGCGGTATCCCATCTGGTCCAGCGCTCCTGTCCTGTTTGAGTGCATATTTGGCCTTCTTCAGTTCCTCAATGGTGAATGGGCCGTGAACTCAGCAGGCCAGGCAGCATTAATGGAAAAGAGAACAGACGACGTTTCGGGCTGAGATCCCTTGGCAGGATCTCACTCACTCACAGAGACAGGTCCCCAACCCCAGGACAGATCCCTCCCTCTCTCCCTCCCTCCCACTCACTCACACATAGAGACAAATCCCCCACCCCAGGCAGACCCCTCTCTCCCTCCCTCCCACTCACTCACACATAGAGACAGGTCACCAGCCCCAGGACAGACCCCTCCCTCCCACTCACTCACACATAGAGACAAGTCACCAGTCCCAGGACAGACCCCTCCCTCCCTCCCACTCACTCACACATAGAGACAAATCCCCCGCCCCAGGACAGACTCCTCTCTCCCTCCTTCCCACTCACTCACACGTAGAGACAAATCCCCCACCCCAGGACAGACCCCTCTCTCCCTCCCTCCCACTCACTCACACATAGAGACAGGTCACCAGCCCCAGGACAGACCCCTCCCTCTCTCCCTCCCTCCCACTCACTCACACATAGAGACAAATCCCCCACCCCAGGACAGACCCCTCTCTCCCTCCCTCCCACTCACTCACACATAGAGACAGGTCACCAGCCCCAGGACAGACCCCTCCCTCCCACTCACTCACACATAGAGACAGGTCACCAGCCCCAGGACAGACCACTCCCTCTCTCCCTCCCTCCCACTCACTCACACACAGAGACAGGTCACCAGCCCCAGGACAGGCCCCTCTCTCCCTCCCTCCCACCCACTCACACACACTCACACACAGAGACAAATCCCCTACCCCAGGACAGACCCCTCCCTCCCTCCCTCCCACTCACACACACATAGAGACAGGTCACCAGGCCTTGGACAGACCCCTCCCTCCCTCCCTCCCTCCCACTCACTCCCACTATGTTCAGGGGAATGGTCTCATGGGGCCCTATTATGATTTGTAAGATTTGAGGACTCAAATATTGAAATAGCTAAGTCTTTTTACCAAGCTATCAATTAAGATGGATGCTTTGGGAAATAGAAAGATTACTCAGATCCTGAGACTTCCTGGGTTAGGAACTGAGAGGCACTGCAGAAGCAAGAATTAAAGAAGTTTTACACTGTTTCCATACTAAGCGGTTAGTGTATCTTGTATTTTATTTATTTATTATCTATTTTTATTTATTTAGAGGTACAGGGCAGACCAGACCCTTCTGGTCCACCGAGCCACACTGCCAGCAACCCACCGATTTAACCACCAGCCTGATCACAGGCCCATTTACAACGACCAATTAACCTACCAACCCATACATCTTTGGACTGTGGGAGGAATCTGCAAACCCGGAGGAAACCTTCACACATGACGAGGAACATACAAATTAGCCTAGAGAGGTTGCCGGCACCGAACTCTGAACTATGACCCCTGAGCTACAATAGCACTGTGCTAACCACTACACTACCATGTCTCTAACCTCAGTGAGCACAAAATACCAGAAACAATAGTTTCTTAAAAACTCCCTGCTGTATGAAAAGTGTAGTTCTTTAATGGGAATTGTTTGTATTGACAGCTACCCGATTAGTTTGCATTGTGTGAGAATGTCTAGGTTTGACACAACACATGCTATGGATTGCTTTAGACAGTTTATTTCCTCAGGCCAAGAGTCATGTCTGCTGTTATGGCTTCTTTACTGTCTTATTCCTTATTTTCATTGTTATTTTTATCCTTTATTGTTTTGCTTCTTTATTGTCAAGACATTACAATGCAGATGGAGTGGTTGACGGGTTTGCAGAAGGAGAGCAGATGGAGTGGTTGACAGGTTTTCAGATGAAGAGCAGACGGAGTGGTTGGTGGGTTTACAGGTGGAGTGGCTGACGGGTTTGCAGATGGAGTGGTTGATGGTAATGAGATGAAGAACAGATGGAGTGATTGACAGTAATAAGATGAAGAACAGATGGAGTGGTTGATGGTAATGAGATGAAGAACAGATGGAGTGGTTGATGGTAATGAGATGAAGAACAGATGGAGTGGTTGACGGTAATGAGATGAAGAACAGATGGAGTGGTTGACGGTAATGAGATAAAGAGCAGATGGCGTGGTTGACGGTAATGAGATGAAGAGCAGATGGAGTGGTTGACGGGCTTGCAGTAGGAGTGAGGAGTGCAGATGGAATGGTTGATGGGTTTGTAGATGGAGTGGCTGACGGACTTGCAGATGGAGTGGCTGACGGATTTGCAGATGGAGTGGTTGATGAGTTTGCAGAAGCTGTATCTGCAGGTATGTAATATTTCTCATTGGGTTACAGGGTGCCCTCCAGTGTTTGCTGGGTTGGAGAACAAGCTGGACCAGGACAACTTCCTCTGGCACCATTTTCCTACAGGCCATCCCATTCAAGGACTTGGGTTTTATTATTTTTATATGTGTGTGAGTGTTTGTTTTCTCCTGACATAACAATGTGTGCTATATGTGCTGTGTGCTGTTGGTGATGTGTTTTGAACTTTGGCCCCAGAGGAATGCCGTTTCATTATGTTCTATTCATGTGTAGTTGAATGATAATTCATCTTGATCCAGAACTTGAACATGATCTGTGATGCCTGAACTTTTTAACTATGTCTTCAGTTTCAGCTCTATGATCAAGTTCAAATATCTGAGTAGTACAAAGTAGGCTTGTGTTCCTCTAACACCTTTCACGTACTCAGGACACTCCAAAGCACTTGAATTTTTGAAGAAATCTTTTGCAGTGCTGTCATTGTTATAATGCAGGAAGCTGTCCAGTCAATTTATGCACAGAAAACTCCCAAAACTCTCAACACGTCTCTTACAGTCATCTGGGCAATAGAAAAGTCACTGTTGCAAAGAGTGCAGCGAGCAACACTATCGTTATTTTTGACCCCTATTAGGCAGGGCTACACTTTAGTGTAGTCTGGGGTGACGTACGTTTTATATTTTCTTTTTTTGGAACACTCTGCCAAGGCGTGCGCTCTCTCTCTCTCTCTCTCTCTCTCTTCTCTCTCTCTCTCTCTCTCGCGCACTCTCTCGCGCTCTCTCTCTCTCTCTCTCTCTCTCTTTCATGGTCGCTCTCGCCCTCATGCTTACGCTCGCTCTCACGCTCATTCTTTCTCTTGTGCGCTCTCTTGCTCTCATGGTCTCTCTCACGCTCGCTCTCTCTCAAAAAAATTGATTTCCGGGACATTGTATATAATTTGCGGGCATCAGGGACCACTATTAATATGCAGGAGACTCCCGGAACTTCCGGGAGAGGTGGGATGTCTGCTCACAATTGATCCCACAAGTGCAGGATCACTGAGAGAGCTGCTTAACATCCCACTGTAAATCTCAAAGTGCTCTAAAAGCACTACTAAGTCATCCAATTTTACTTCATTCACTTCTGCCAGTGCAGTAACAGTCTATATTGTGATTTTTTGCAAGGCCTCAGCACCTCTTAACTCCCTGTCAGTTCTTGCAGAAGAATGACTGTAATGCATTGTTAATTACATATACTGCTTTCTCTCAATGTCGAGCCCTTCCATCACTAAACAAGCTCAATTGTCTCTTCTTTCATGTCCATTGTCACAAACTTTTTAAACTTTTCCCTCCAAATCCTGGCTCAATACTATTTCTCAACAACTTGGTCAGTCTGTTTCCTTGTTAAGCCACCCATCCTTACATGATTACAGAAGGATTAAGCCATTCCATCTCTTCTCTAGCCATTGCTTCAGCTTCACTCAGACAATAAACAACCTCATAAACACAACAGATTCTGCAGATGCTGGACATTCAGAACAACAGACACAAAATGCTGGAGGAACTCAGCAGGTCAGGCAGCATCTATGGAGAGGAATAAACAGCCAATGATTCAGGCTGAGACCCTTCATCAGGACAGGAAAGGAAGGGGAAAGAAACCAGAATAAGAAAGTGGGGGCTTGGGGGGAAGGAATACAAGCTGCCAGGTAGTAGGTGAGACCAGGTGGGTGGATAAAGTGAGAAAGTGGGAGGTGATAGGTGGAAAAGGTGAAGGGCTGAAGCAGAAGAAATATGGTAGGAGAGAAGGGTGAATCATAGGAGAAAGGGAAGGAGGAAGAGCACCAGAGCGAGGGATAAACAACCTCTGCCTCCTACCAAACTTATACCTCCAATTGTCTGCCTTCATCTACTTCAGCCACGGCTGGACCATCCAAACAAGTTGTCTGATGTACTCCACTCTGCCCTCCAACCCTCCACAGCTCATCCAACCTCTCAGTGCATTTGCAATGTGTCAATATGAGCAGGCAAAACACAGACATCAAGTGATCTGAAAGACTCTGAACAGTACCAGCTATAGCACAACAGAACTTTCTGACAGCATGAGAAGTTGGGTCTGAACATAGCTACAACATGCTGAGAGTGTCCTTGAACGGGTGGCATGGTAACTTAGCGGTTGGCGCAGTTTACAGCGCCAGCCATTAGGGTTCAATTCTCATCACTATCCGTAAGGAGCCTGTACGTTCTCCCCAATGACCACGTGGATTTCCAGTTTCCTCCCACTTCACAAAGACGTACAGGTTAGGGTTAGAAAGTTGTGAGCATGGCCACGTTTGCCCCAGCGCATGCTCAGACTGTGTTGGTCGTTGGCACAAATGATGCATTTCACTGTACGTTTCAATGTACATGTAACAAATAAAGCTCATCTCTTCCTTGCAACACACATCAAAGTTGCTGGTGAACGTAGAAGGCCAGGCAGCATCTCTAGGAAGAGGTACAGTCGACATTTCGGGCCAAGACCCTTTGTCAGGACTAACTGAAGGAAGAGTGAGTAAGAGATTTGAAAGTGGGAATGGGAGGGGGAGATCCAAAATGATAGGAGAAGACAGGAGGGGGAGGGATGGAGCCAAGAGCTGGACAGGTGATAGGCAAAAGGGATATGAAAGGATCATGGGACAGGAGGCCAGGGAGAAGGAAAAGGGGGAGGGGGGAGAACCCAGAGGATGGGCAAGGGGTATAGTCAGAGGGACAGAGGGAGAAAAAGGAGAGAGAGAGAAAGAATGTGTGTATATAAATAAATAACGGATGGGGTACGAGGGGGAGGTGGGGCATTAGCAGAAGTTTGAGAAGTTAATGTTCATGCCATCAGGTTGGAGGCTACCCAGACGGAATATAAGGTGTTGTTCCTCCAACCTGAGTGTGGCATCATCTTTACAGTAGAGGAGGCCGTGGATAGACATTTCAGAATGGGAACGGGACGTGGAATTAAAATGTGTGGCCACTGGGAGATCCTGCTTTCTCTGGCGGACAGAACGTAGGTGTTCAGCAAAGCGGTCTCCCAATCTGCGTCGGGTCTCACCAATATATAGAAGGCCGCATCGGGAGCGCTGGACACAGTATATCACCCCAGCCGACTCACAGGTGAAGTGTCACCTCACCTGGAAGGACTCTCTGGGGTCATCTCTTCCTTCATCTTTAATCATGTAAATTCTCCACAGGATGGCAACAAAGAGTTAATAGCAACATAGTCAGGTTCAGCTGAAGCCAAAATGTGCTCTACGAGCCTGCAGCCAATCTGACTGAGCAGGGTCCAAAGTTAAGGCAGAGTTCCAAATTCCAAATTATTGAAAATTGCTGTCGGAAGGAAAATGCCAGAGGTTCCCTCCCACACAGAACAGGAGGAGCTCACCTGCACCTTCTAGTCCTCAGCAGCAAACCTCACTTATATGGTACACTAATAAACGACGTAGATTTACCTACAAGAACGTATATTGAACCAAATGGCAAATGATGAAATGTTGAGTCAAAAAAATAGATTTTACTGAAAAGAATGTCAAATGAATGGGAAAGTTCAGAGTTTGGGGTCTTGGCAGCTGAAGAAATGGCCACTCATAATGGAGCAGTTAAAGTCAGACTTTAGAAGTGGAGATTATATTAAAGCTGTAGAGAGATAGGAGAAAGCTGTGAGGCTGGCAGGGGCTTACAGAGGACAAAGGGTAAGGACATCAAGATTCTTGAGAACCAGAGTGAGAATTTTAAAATAGTGAACAGAAATCTATTTGTTAAACTAAATTTCACTACTCCTCTGTGGCATGAAGAATATATGAATGGATTCAAAATAATATCGGCTGCATGTCTATGCTCCTAATATCCTGCAGGTGTAAAGCAGCATGGAGGGAGAAACACTTCTCATTGAAGCCTGTTTCTTCAACCAGTCACTGACAATTATATTCTTTATGCTGTCCTTATAAATATTAATCTCCTGGAAAATACTTAGCAAGTTTTCCCATGACTGCTTCCATTCCAGAAAAAAATAAAGTTCAAAGTAAAAAGTAAATTTGTTATAATTTATTAAGCACATATATGTCACCGTATACTCCCCTGAAGTTCATTTCCCTCTGGGCATTCACGGTAAATATGAAGAAACACAATAGTACCAATGAAAAGCCGCACACGAAGATGGAAACAAAGTGCTGCACAAAAATAGAGGCTCTCAGTAATCCCAAATTATGTATTCTCACTTTGCAAACATCATGGGTCCAATAACACAAGAAACTCGGCGAGTTCTGACTGTCAGTCAGTCACTTTAAACACAACATCTGGAGAACTGAAATAGTAACGGTGCAGTAATCATAAACACTTCATAAGGCCCGTAGCATTGACTCTTTATCCCCTTCATAGACGCTGCCTGACCTGCTGAGTTCCTCCAGCACTGTGTGCGTGTGTGTGTGTGTTGCTCGAGTATAATGAATGGCTTTGCTCCAGTCGATACTAGGAGAGTTTGGCTGGAAACTCTTACCCAGCCGTGTGGAGGCTCCTCACTTACCAAGCTTCAAGTAGAAGTGAATTTGAGAAACTATAAAAGTTCCAGTCACATTGTGCCAGAATACCAAATTCATGGGCTATGAGTCACTTTAATTACATTGTGCCACTAATCAGAGGTAAGCTCAGAGCTTCCCAAGAGTTTGAGCATTACAAGATGCAATGTTCAATTATCATGAGATTTCGTGTCGCTCTTGAAGCATGTGAGGACATTTGAACTTGAGGCCTACTGTCCTTTTCCTTACCCATCTGTTTTTCAATGGGACCTAATATCACATGGAACGGGAACACATCCAATAAGTCCTGTTTCCAATCTGTTCTTCATAAAGCAATTTTTTTTTAATTTGAAGGCTTAGGAACAAGAAAGTTTCTTTGTAAACAGATTAACTTCAATAAGAATGAGCCTTGCTAGGCTAGTAGCTTGTGTCCGTTAGCGATTACTTCCTATGCAATACAAACATAGTTCCTTACATATTCAAAGTTCAAAGTAAATTTATTATCAAAGTTGATCATAAATGTCACCATAAACAACCCTGAGATTCATTTCCTGGGCATTGTCAGTACTCCCCAGAAACACAATGGAATCCAACAGGACGGACAAACAACCAGAGTGTAAACGGTAACGAACTGTGCAAATTCAAAAGAGGGGATGGATGAATGAATGAGTGAATAAATGAATGAATAAATAAACAAATAAATATGCAGCCAGACAAACAAATAAACAAGCAATAAATATCAAGAGTATGAGATGAAGGGTCCATGAAAATGAGTCCATAGGTTGTGAAAACAGTTCAGTGATGGGGTGAGTGAAGTTGAGTGAAGTTATCCCCTCTGATTCAAGAGCCTGATGATTGAGGGGTAACAACTGTTCCTGAACTGGGTGGTGTGGGTCCTGGGGCTCATGTAAAAGAGATAACACAATTATGTATCAAAAAGAGAAATTCAATTAGATTAAACTGGGAATTATTATCATTTATTATTGAGATACACATTCTAAACACAGCGTAAAATTGTACCATTGTACCATCAAATTGTACCATAGTTACTTCTGCCAGTATATCCTATAACAGATGACTGTTTACAGAATTGCTCCTGCTTCACTTGATAATAAACAATTACTCTCACCTCAGCCTTCGGATTTGCTCTGTCATTGAGCCTATGTATCCCTTCTTCTTTGATATTAATTCAGTCAGGTCTCTGAATTTTCATCTCTTGCTCTTCCTATGCTTCAACACAATTTTCTACGTCATCTTGCTTGTATCTTCACAATAAAACGTCGTATCTTTCTATTTTTCTTCCTTTTTTTCCTTAAACTTCAGAACTTAAGAATTCCTCACCACCCCATCCCAAGCAGTCTTTTATTACAATGAGAATTCATGCCGTGTTAAAAGCAACAAAGGGCATCTCTGATCACTAATTGATTTTTGATTGAACCATTTGATGGTGGTTGTACTTTGATCCGTATCTCAATGTTGAAGCCACTTCATTTCACCAACTGGAATTCCTTCCCTAAATCTCTATACTTAAATCTTTTTCCTCAGTCCTTTCCAATGTCACTTAACCCACCTTTTCTATCATTTGGTGTCCATTGTAATCTACCCCACACTGAGTACTTTACACTCCGAAAGATGGAATATGGGTTAATGTCTATTTTAAGCACAAGAGATCCCAGATGCTGTAATCTGAAGCAACAAGCAATCTTCTGGAAGTACTTGGTATGTTTTGCAGCCTCTTGAGATGTTGACAATTTCTTTCCTTCCACAGATGTTGCCTGACCCACTGAGTTCTTCCAGCAGTTTGTTTGTTGCTCTGCTTTAGGTTTAATGGACAGCTCCGTGCAACGCATTGAATGGAAGCAAGATGACTGTCATCATAAGTGACTTCATGTGAATTGCACAGTGAATTCCATCACAAGCCATTGTACTTAATCATAAAGCTAATTAACAGACATGAAAATGAGTAGAAACCCTAAAACAGGCAAGTTTTATTCAGAGGAGACACTGATACCTTATTCCAGCCTTATGCAAAACATATTCCAACTAGTTAATTTAAGATAAGTACCTGAACAATCAAAACAGATGACATACAAGAGTTATGTAAAACTATTTTTTCTAAATGTATTTCATTATTTATTTAGTGATATGGCACTGAACAGTCAGTAAGCCACTTATTTAATCCTAGCCTAATCACAGGACAACTTACAATGACCAATTAACCTACTAACCAGTATGTCTTTGAACTTTGGGAGGAAACCAGGGCACCTGGTGGAAACCCACACGGTTACTCCTTATACATCAGAATTGAACTCTAAACTCTGATGCCCCGAGCTGTAATAGTGTAACGCTATATGCTGAACTATCATCCTGCCCTGTCCTCTCCTGGGTGCTACAGTTTCAGGTCTATTGACCTGCACTCTTGTGTGCAGACAAGGACAAATTTCAACAAGCCCGACGGGGCTTTGGTGATAGCCGGTCGAGGTGGGGTAAACTATCTGTTTAAAATACAGACAGAAAGTATGTGTGTGAAGCCAGTTTTCTGCGCTCGGTGTTAGATGTGGGAGGTCCTGGAGACTCCCAGCCTCCTGGACAACTACATCTGCACCAGGTGCATCCAGCTGCAGCTCCTTAGGGAACTGGAGATGCAGCTCAATGACCTTTGTCTGGTCAGGGAGAATGAGGAGGTGATAGAGAGGAACTATAGACAGGTAGTCACTCCAGGGCCTGGGGAGATAGATAAGCGGGTAACAGTCAGGAGATGGAAGGGCAAGAAGTAGATGCTAGAGAGTACCCCAGTGGCTGTCCCTCTGAACAATAAGTATTCCTGTTTGAGAACTGTTGGAGAAGGACTACCTGGGGGAAGCAACAGTGGTCACACCTCTGGCACAGAGTCAGGCCTTGTGGCTCAGAAGGGTAGGGAAAGGAAGAGGATGGCAGCAGTGAGTTAGGGGGTCAGACAGGCAATTCTGTGGATGCAGGAAAGAAACGCAGATAGTAGTTTGCCTCCCAGGTGCCAGGGTCCGGGATGTTTCTGATCGCGTCCACAATATCCTGAAGTGGGATGGTGAACAGCCAGAGGTCATGGTACATATTGGTACCCACGACATAGGCATGAAAAGGGAGGAGGTCCTGAAAGCAGACTACAGGGAGCTAGGGAGGAAGTTGAGAAGCAGGACCACAAAGGTAGTAATCTCGGCATTACTGCCTGTGCCATGTGACAGTGAGTACAGTGAGTGGAGGATAAATGCATGGCTGAGGGATTGGAGCAGAGGGCAGGGATTCAGATTTCTGGATCATTGGGACCTCTTTTGGGGCAGGAGTGACCTGTACAAAAAGGACAGGTTGCACTTGAATCTGAGGGGGACCAATATCCTGGTGGGGAGGTTTGCTAAGGCTATTGGGGAGAGTTTAAATTAGAATTGCTGGCGGTGGGAACTGAACTGAAGTGACGGAGGAAAGGGAGGTTGGCTTACAAATAGAGAAAGCTTGGAGACAGTGCAAAAGGGAGGATAGGCAGGCGATAGAGAAGAGACGCACTCAGACCGATGGTTTGAGATGTGTCTATTTTAACGCAAGGAGTATTATGAATAAAGCGGTTGAGCTTAGAGCGTGGAACAGTATTTGGAGCAATGATGTTGTGGCCATTACAGAGACTTGGATGGTGCAGGGACAGGAATGGAGTGCCAGGCTTTAGATGTTTCAGAAAGGACAGGGAGGGAGGCAAAAGAGGTGGGAGCGTGGTACTGTTGATAGAGATAGTGTCACGGCTGCAGAAAAGGAGGAAGTCATGGAGGGGTTGTCTACGGAGTCTCTGTGGATGGAAGTGGAAGGGGTCAATAACTCTACTGGGTGTTTCTTATAGACCACCCAATAGTAACAGGGACATTGAGGAGCAGATAGGGAGACAGATTCTAGAAAGGAGTAATAATAACAGGGTTTTTGTGGTGGGAGATTTTAATCTCCCAAATATTGATTAGCATCTCCCTAGAGTGAGGGGTTTAGATGTGGTGGAGTTTGTTAGATGTGTTCAGGAAGGTTTCTTGACACAATATGTAGATAAGCCTACAAGAGGAGAGGCTGTATTTGATCTGGTATTGGGAAATGAACCTGGTCAGGTGTCAGGTCAGTGGGAGAGCATTTTGGAGATAGTGATCACAATTCTATCTCTTTTACCATAGCATTGGAGAGGGATAGGAACAGGCAAGTTAGGGAAATGTTTAATTGGAGTAAGGGGAAATATGAGGCTATCAGGCATGAACTTGGAGCATAAATTGGGAACAGATGTCCTCAGGGAAATGTACCGCAGTAATGTGGCAGATGTTCAGGGGATATTTGCATGGGGTTCTGAGTAGATATGTTCCAATAAGACAGGGAAAGGATGGTAGGGTACAGGAACCGTGGTGTACAAAGGCTATGGAAAATCTAGTTAAGAAGAAAAGAAGAACTTACGAAAGGTTCAAAATACTAGGTAATGATAGAGATCTAGAAGATTATAAGGCTAGCAGGAAGGAGCTTATGAATGAAATTAGGAGAGCAAGAAGGGGCCATGAGAAGGCATTGGCAGACAGGATAAAGGAAAACCCCAAGGCATTCTACAAGTATTTCAAGAGCAAGAGGATAAGATGTGAGAGAATAGGACCAATCAAGTGTGACAGTGGAAAAGTGTGTATGGAACCAGAGGAGATGGCAGAGGTACTTAATGAATACTTTGCTTCAGTATGCACTATGGAAAAGGATCTTGGCGACTGCAGGGATGACTAGCAGCGGACTGAAAAGCTTGAGCATATAGGTATTAAGGAAGAGGATGTGCTGCAGCTTTTGGAAAGCATCAAGTTGGATAAGTCTCCAGGACCAGACAAGATGTACCCCAGGCTACTGTGGGAGGTGAGAGAAGAGATTGCTGAGCCTCTGGCAATGATCTTTGCATCATCAATGAGGATGGGAGAGGTTCCAGAGGATTGGAGGGTTGCGGATGTTGTTCCCTTATTCAAGAAAGGGAGCAGAGATAGCCCAGTAAATTATAGACTAGTGAGTGTTACCTCAGTGGTTGGTAAGTTGATGGAGAAGATCCTGAGAGGCAGGATTCATGAACATTTGGAGAGGCATAATATGATTAGGAATAGTCAGCATGGCTTTGTCAAAGGCAGGTCATGCCTTACGAGCCTGATTGAATTTTTTCAGGATGTGACTAAACACATTGATCAAGGTAGAGCCATAGATGTAATGTATATGAATTTTAGCAAGGGATAAGCTACCCCATGCAAGGCTTATTGAGAAAGTAAGGAGGCATGGGATCCAAAGGGACGTTGCTTTGTGGACCCAGAACTGGCTTGCCCACAGAAGGCAAAGAGCGGTTGCAGACAGATCATATTCTGCATGGAGGTTGCTGACCAGTGGTGTGCCTCAGGGATCTGTTCTGGAACCCCTACTCTTTGTGATTTTTATAAATGACCTGGATGAGGAAGTGGAGGGATGGGTTGGTAAATTTGCTAATGTCAGAAAGGTTTGGTTTGTTGTGGATAGCGTGGAGGGCTGTCAGAGGTTACAGTGGGACATTGATGGGATGCAAAACTGGGCTGAGAAGTGGCAGATGGAGTTCAACCCAGATAAGTATGAGGTGGTTCATTTTGGTAGGTCAAATATGATGGCAGAATATAGCATTAATGGCAAGATTCTTGAAAGTGTGGAGGATCAGAGAGATCTTGGGGTCCGAGTCCACAGGACACTCAAAGCTGCTGCACAGGTTGACACTGTGGTTAAGAAGGCATGTGGTGTATTGGCCTTCATCAACCGTGGGATTGAGTTTAAGAGCCAAGAGGTAACGTTGCAGCTATTTGGACCGCACTTGGAGTGCTGTGCTCAATTCTGGTCGCCTCACTACAGGAAGGACATGGAAACCATACAAAGGGTGCAGAGGAGATTTACAAAAGATGTTGCCTGGATTGGAGAGCATGGCTTATAAAAATAGGTTGAGTGAACTCGGCCTCTTTTCCTTGGAGTGACGGAGGACGAGAGGTGACCTGAAAGAGGTGTATAAGATGATGAGAGGCATTGATCATGTGTATAGTCAGAGGCTTTTCCCCAGGGCTGAAATGACTAGCTCAAGAGGGCATAGTTTTAAGGTGCTTGGAAGTAGGTACAGAGGAGATGTCAAAGTAAGTTTTTTACTTTGAGAGTGGTGAGCGTGTAGAATGGGCTGCCATCGATGGTAGTGGAGGCGGAAATGATAGGGTCTTTTAAGAGACCCCTGGATGGATACATGGAGCTTAGAAAAATAGAGGGCTATGGGTAAGCCTCGGTAGTTCTAAGGAAAGGATATGTTCGGCACAGCTTTGTGGGCCGAATGCCTGTATTGTGCTCTAGGTTTTCTATGTTTCTATGTTAAGCCCTCCACCTGTGTGGGTCTATGAATCCGAGTCTGTCCCACTCTTCAACTGGAAAGATCATCTGGCTGGAATTTGGGTGAAGTCACTTGACAATGATCAGGATGGAAACACTCTCAATCTTTCACTCTTTAAGTGACAACTGCTGATATTAACTGTCACAGTTCAGCTGTGGCAAAAACTGAAACTAAGTAACTCAACATGTTAAAAGCAAGAGTATGCATAGGCCAGATGGCTGCTGAACCCTTTCTAGCTTTTGATAAGATGCTGGGTGATTTCCTCCCACAATTCCACTTTGTCAGTCACTCCGTCCCCGGTCCCTGATTACACTGGATTCCAACAACTACCTGTTTCATCTCGGACATGTTTTGTCTTCACAGATCTTTTCCAATGATTCCTAACATTCTTTTCCTTTGCTTTGCCCATCAACCCTACTGGGGCACAGGCTGCTGACAGGCCCAACCCTCTTCCTTTCGTTGCCAGTCCTGAGGTTGTCCATGGTGGAGATGTTTCAAAACATGGACAGAACATTAAATTTCCAGCCAAAGAATCCAACAGCATCCATCTGTCAGACCCTTTCAGAATTGTATGTTTGAATCTTATTTTTCTAAACTCCTAAAAATCTTTTCAACCCTTCTCATAGGATTGCTCTATTCACAACTGGAAACTTCTCCGGTCTGTATTTTAGTGAATCTTTAGTGATATAGCTAGCGAATAAGTCACTGCTGAGCTTAGGAAGTAATCACTGTCTGCAAATAATAAACTCCATGACACAAGCCAGGAGTTCAGTGTTGAGGGCAAGAAAAGGGGAAAAGAGTTCCTAAAGAGAGGACCAAAGAGATGAGCTTGCGAAGAGGAATGTGAGAATGAGAGACAGAGAGGAACCATTTGCAATGCGCCAGCAACTGTGAAAAGATGTTGGCAACTGCAGTAAAAATCTAACCCTGCTTGAAGAACTTTCAGTCTGTAGCATTGCTAAGAGTGTACCTCAGTTCAATATTGCAGACAATGCAACTTCTCCCATGTCTGTACTCTTCCTTGGCTGCCTGACTAATCCTCAAACTCTTTCTCAGACACTCCAGGGATTCTCGACCTCTCTTTTAATCACTTTCAGACTCTCTGGCCCCTACTTCTGCCATTCTATGGTCTCTGACCTACCATGTGCGGATAACTTCACTCACCTCACATCTGAGGTGATTGCACAACCTATGGAGTCTTTTTCAAAGACACTACAACTGCTTTTCTCAGCATTACATATTTATTTGCCTGGTTTGTTTTCTTTTGCACGTTCGTTGTTTGTAAGTCTTCGCATGTAGTTTCTCATTGATTCTGTTGTGATTCTGTGAATGCCTGCAAGAAATTGAATCTCATGGTGGTCTAAGGTGACATGTATGTATTCTAATTAATACATTTACTTTGAACTTTGAATTTAGATTCACTCCCAAGCAAATTAAATAATTAGTCAAAATAAATACCAACATCAGTTTTTGACATCAGCAAATATTCCAAAAGAAGCCAAGTCACAGCTTCCTCAGTACCAAGAAATTAAACTACATAGAAGCTTTTCAAATTCAGAAACCCTTGGACAATGGGAAAGGTCCTTGAGCCCCATGTTGAGCTCAGTCAAAAACACAAAAAAAATACAAAATACTGTAAATGGCCCCAACTTCAGATGAAATCTCTTCTCGCTGCTGCCATCAGGAAGAAGTTACAGGAGCTTCAGGACTCACAACACCAGGTTCAGGGACAGTTATTACCCTCAACCATCAGGATCCTGAACCACATGGGACAACTTCACTTGCCTTGCCATTGAAATGTTCCCACAACCTATGGACCCTCTTTCAAGGACTCTTCATCTCATGTTCTTGATATTTACTTACTTAATAATTTCATTTTTGTATTTGTATATTTTGTCATCTTTTTACACAAGGGTTATTGTCTGTTGTGTGTGCAGCTTTTTATTCATCCTCTGGTGCTTCTTTGTATCTGCTGTGAATGCCCAGAAGAAATTGAATGTCGGGGTAGTATATGTACTTTGATAATAATTTTATTTGAACTTTGAAACAACCTTGCTGAAATGGGTAGTCAGCAGAATGATCTACACTTAGGTTTTTTTTCACTCTCTGATACAGAGTTTGTGTGCTGACCCAAGAAGCAGGGTGATTGCACGGAAGATAGAAAGTGGCAGGAGTGAGTGCTGGTACTGGAATAGGCCACAGCACTGAGGGGAAAATCAAGTGGACTGTGTCAGAGACTATCTGTGGTTGCCTGCAATCAGAAGAACCACTTCTCCTGCAGTGTCTGTATAGAGCTTAGTGCACCTGCTAACACAGAGCACAGCAGAGCTGGTGATTGTTGTGGAGAGGTTGAGGAAAAGGCAGTAAGAATCACGTCACAGACACCAAGCCACAGTTGCAAGATAAAGTATTTCAGACCCATGTATTTCCTGAGTGATTACAAGGGGACATTTTATATCCATCCATAAAACCGTAAGACACAGGTACAGAATTTGGCTATTCGGCCTGTTGAGGCTGTTCTGCCATTCCATTATAGCTGATTTATTATTCCTCTCAACCTCATTTTCCTGCCTTCTCCCCATAACCTCTGATGACCTGATTAATCAAGAAACTATCAAACTCTGCTTCATATATATCCACTGACCTGGCCTCCACAGCCATCTCTGGCAATAAATTGCACAGATTCACCCCTCTCTGGCTAAAGAAATTCCTCCTCATCTCTGTTCTAAAGGTATATCCTTCTATTCTGAGGCTGTGCCCTCTGGCTCTAGGCTCCCCTACTGTAGGAAACATCCTCTCCACATCCACTCTATCTGTGCCCTCTGGTCCTATACTCCCCCAGTATAGGAAACATCCTCTCCACATCCACTCTATCTGTGCCCTCTGGTCCTAGACTCCCCCAGTATAGGAAACATCCTCTCCACGTCCACTCTATCTGTGCCCTCTGGTCCTATACTCCCCCAGTATAGGAAACATCCTCTCCACATAGTCTCTATCTGTGCCCTCTGGTCCTAGACTCCCCCAGTATAGGAAACATCCTCTCCACGTCCACTCTATCTGTGCCCTCTGGTCCTATACTCCCCCAGTATAGGAAACATCCTCTCCACATAGACTCTATCTGTGCCCTCTGGTCCTAGACTCCCCTACTGTAGGAAACATCCTCTCCACATCCACTCTATCTGTGTCCTCTGGTCCTAGACTCCCCCAGTATAGGAAACATCCTCTCCACATCCACTCTATCTGTGCCCTTTGGTCCTAGACTCCCCTACTGTAGGAAACATCCTCTCCACATCCACTCTATCTGTGTCCTCTGGTCCTAGACTCCCCCACTATAGGAAACATCCTCTCCACGTCCACGCTATCTGTGCCCTCTGGTCCTAGACTGCCCCAGTATAGGAAATATCCTCTCCACATCCACTCTATCTGTGCCCCCTGGTCCTAGACTCCCCCCACTATAGGAAACATCCTCTCCACATCCACTCTATCTGTGCCCTCTGGTCCTATACTCCCCCAGTATAGGAATCATCCTCTCCACATCCACTCTATCTGTGCCCTCTGGTCCTAGACTCCCCCAGTATAGGAAACATCCTCTCCACATAGACTCTATCTGTGCCCTCTGGTCCTAGACTCCCCTACTGTAGGAAACATCCTCTCCACATCCTCTCTATCTTTCTATATTCGGTAAGTTTGAATGAGATCCCCTCTTTATTCTTCTGAACTCCAATGAGTATGGGTCCAGAGCCCTCAAACCCTCCTCATATGTTAACCCTTTTCATTCCTGGACATTTTGTAATGCCAGCACATCCTTTCTTAGACAAGGGGCCCTAAAACAGCTCCGGATACTCCAAGAGTGAACTGACCAATGCCCTATGAAACCAGCAGAGGGTGAGCTCATGCAACCACACTGCAGCTTTTCCCTTAAAATCGAGAGCTGCAGTGTCTGATTTCTCAAGGCATCCAGCTTGTTTCTTAGCTGCAGGTGAACTCTGACTGAATGCAAGTTGCTACGTAATGCTTTCCCTGGTAACATTAAAAGGCCACAGGCAGCCTGTGAATTTCCTGTTTAAACTGGTAGAAATGAACAGTTAAGTGTTAAAAGATTATAGAGTAATTTTTAGAGAGTTTGTAACTTTCCATTAGAGTGGTAAATAGTCTGCTGTTTGCCTTGGCTACCATTCCCCCAATCTCTCTGAAAGTCTGTCTCCATTAAAGTTATTATTTATGTAGCAGGAGCCAACGGGCAAGTTGACTTTCTTCTTTATATGGAACTAAGTCCACAAGAAAATGACGAATGAAGAGTTTGAGTACTGCACAGTGGTTCCATTACAACGTCTGCACTTGTTTGCACATCTATTTATGAACACTGACCCCAGCAATATTAAATATTACAGTAACAGTCACTTGGGCTGTGCGTGCCTGGTAAATCACATCTATTTACAGAAAGAAAGTCTGGAAACAAAGCGAGCTTCTACAATATGAAATAAGCAGCTTTATTCATGTCCCAGAAAGATACCATATTTAGACATCAAATCTAACCTCGAAAGAGACTGGCAGGAAAATGCGTAAACCATACTAAGGAAGTATTGTATTTCTGTACTTCCTCATGTGAAGATTATTTTATTTTGTAATTTTAATAACATTTACATTATGTTCTCCAAATTTAGACCATGTTTTGATCTGTGAGCCTCAGAGATATACACATATTTGCTGGCTAATGACAAGGTTCTTAGCAGTGTAGAGGAATAGGGGGATCTTGAGGTCCACGTCCACAGATCCCTCAAAGTTGCTAGTCAGATTGATAGAGTGGTTAAAAAGGTGCAGGATGTGTTGGTTTTCATTAGTTGAATTCAAGAGCTGCAAAGTAATGTTGCAGCTCTATAAAACTCTATAATACTTAGGGTATTGTGCTCAGTTCTGGTCGCCTCATTATTGGAAGGATGTGGAAGCTTTAGAGAGGGTGCAGAGGAGATTCACCAGGATACTGCCTGGATTAGAAAACATATCTTATGAGAAAAGGTTGAGCAAGCTAGGGCTTTGGAGCGAAGGAGGGTGAGAGGCAACTTGATGGAGGTGTACAAGATGATGAGAGGCATAGATTGCGTGGACAGCCGGAGTCTGGGAAGAAATGGCTAAGATGGGAGGACATACTGTGAAGTGATTGTAGCAAAGTACAGGTGTGATGTGAGAGGTAGTTTTTTTACACAGATGCCAGGGATGGCAGTAGAGACAGATTACATTACTGATATCTAAGAGACTCTTAGATAGGCTCATGGATGAAAGAAAAATGGGAGGAAAGAGCTTCATTGATCTTGGAGTAGGTTAAAATATTGGCACAACATTGTGGCCAAAAGGCCTGTACTGTGCTGTTTTATGTTCTATGAACTTCCTTTGATTTGCAGGCTCACACCAGCCATTGGTAATAAACGCTCAATGCATATGGGTTAATTCAAGCACAAGATAACTAGATTCACCCTCCAGTTTTTATTGAAATGATTTCTGCATATCTGATTCTGTTTAGATGAGTTTGTGTGTGTGTGTGTGTGTGTGTGTGTGTGTGTTTGTGTGAGTGTGTGTGTATGTGTGTAAGAGTGTGTGTGTGTATGTGTGTGTGTTTGTGTGTGTGTATGTATGTGTGTGAGAGTGTGTGTATGTGTGTGTGTGTGTATGTGTGTGAGTGTGTTTGTGTGTGTGAGTTTGTGTAAGTGTGTGTGTGAGTATGTATATATGTGGGTGTCAGTGTGCGTGTGTGCTGTGTTTGCTGATATATTAGCACGCACACAGAGCACACATCTATAAGACAACATACTATGTTAGACAACTATAGTACAGATCATCTCCTCAACCATAGTCTCAGTTGAAGAAGGCTGATGAAAGGGGCAAGGCTCCAATTTCACTTGTATGTATCAAATAAACTCAAATGCCACTCTCAAACCTCATTTTCGCAATCTCAATGGCAGTTAAGATACTCCGATAAATGGTTCAAATGTCTCTACTGGTCCGTGCTTGTATGAACTTTAGTGTAAAATATCCCACAGACACATCTGCAACGAAAAATCGTTCATAAATATTAGGGATATTTTTATTTAGAAGCATCCGTCCTTTATATGTCTGTCTGAGCTTTTACAGATATGATTATATTGCATCTTATAATTGGACCCCAGGCAAGGCACACCGACTTGAGTTGATTGACTCCATATTAAAAGGTCCTGCGAATTGATTATACAATAACTGTACTTTACTCGCTCGATACGGCGAGTTTTAGGGAGCGAGTACTTCTAGCGAATGACCAGCGAGGTTGCTGCTACCAATCTTTACCGTTTCACCAACATTCCTGGTTTAAAAAAGGATACTACAGCCCGGCATGTGTTCACTGATCTTCGCAAGCTGACTTGGCTGACAGCCTTCAAACTCCAACCAAGGCGCCAGTAGCCGGAGCAAACGGAACACTTAACCTCCCTACTGCTAAATTTCATCGCAGGATTGTTTAAAGCAGAAATTCGCGCATTGGAGAGAAATGCATAACTGTTTAAGAATTGAATTAAGATCACTTACCACCAGAAGCTGATGCAAGGTTAGTAAGGAGGGCAGAGTACAGGAGGTGTAATAGTGACGAGGTAGCCAGCAAAACGGATCCCTTTCTCGGGGCCATCTGTCTCTCTCATGCACCTTCCAAAAGTCTTTTTTCCAGCAGTGTGTGCGTGCGTGCGTCTGGTGGGGATCGAGGGGAGTGACTAGCCCACTGTTCCGGGACCAACCCTCTAACACAGAGACTCTCTCACATTACAATCCCGGGATATTTTAAAACGCGATGTATCTGATGGGGGCTCAACACAGCCTCATTCATAGCCTGATGAGTCAATCTGTCCGTTGCCTGTGCGGTTTAATTGATGGAGAGTTAACTCCCAACCACGGTGCCTTGGGTGGAGTCGCTCATGTTTACTTAGGTGGGACCCCACCCCAACACTCCCAAATTCATATTTTCCACATTTTTGGAGTAAACTTGTTGGTTCAATGACTCAGAATGACTGGAGTACTGTAGCACTGGAAATTGAACTAAAATAGGCCCAGCAGCAGTTTACCGCGCTTGCCTGTGATTTCTGGCGCTCTCCTTACTTCTGGGACAAGCAGTACGGATACGTTAAGCCCAGCTTCTTCGCTCTTCGGTCATTGTGTTGTGTCCATCTGTTGTGTCACAGAATTCACTCAACATCCACATCAGTGCCCGACCAGAGGGCACTTCCTCAGAATAGAGGGACATCCATTGAGAACAGAGATTGGGAGGGATTTCTTTAGCCAGAGGGAAATAAATCTACGGAATTCATTGCCACAGACGTCTATGGAGGCCAAATCATTGAGTATACTTAATGCCTAGGTTGGTAGGTTCTTGGGTCGTCAGAGTATCAAAAGCTACAGGGAGAAGCGAGGAGAATGCCGTTGAGAGGGAAAATAAATCAGCCCTGATGGAATGGTGCAGCAGACTGGACGGGCCGAATGGCCTAATTCTGCTCTGCGTCTTATGGCCTTGTGGTCAAAATGTCTTTACTGGCAGAGCTGCCGGAACCTTGACAGGAGCAAATGAGATGTCCAACTTCTGATCAGTAGCAAGCTACATTTATTTGATTTGATGAACAAAGCAGGTCGTTAATATCTGAGAGAGGGTTTTGTTTGGAATTACTGATTCGTCGGAGCTGGAAGGTTTTCCGCTTATTGCATGAGTGTGGATAAAGCAAACCTCGATTTCATTCAGGACATCGCCACCAGCATTGCTGTAACTGCTTCGGGTGACTGACACACTTTCCGTCCGTGCAATAGTGCGGATAGAGGGCAGGGCGGGTGTTATTAGGCGGGTGTTATTTGCATAATCTCAGGATGAATGTTCAACTCAGGAGCAAGGAGGAATTTTTCCTGTCAGAAGGTTGTGGATCTTTGAATTCCCCATCCAGAGCGCCGTGCTTACTGAAACATTAGAGTTCAGATAACTTTGGTTCTGTCTTCACTGAGGAGGACATAAATAATCTTCCGGAAATAGTAGGGGACCGAGGGTCTAGTGAGATGGAGGAATTGAGGGAAATACATGTTAATAGGGAAGTGGTGTTAGGTAACTTGAAGGGATTAAAGGCAGATAAATCCCCAGGGCCAGATGGTCTGCATCCCAGAGTGCTTAAGGAAGTAGCCCAAGAAATAGTGGATGCATTAGTGATAATTTTTCAAAACTCTTTAGATTCTGGATTAGTTCCTGAGGATTGGAGGGCGGCTAATGTAACCCCGCTTTTTAAAAAAGGAGGGAGAGAGAAACCGGGGAATTATAGACCGGAGGGGAAAACGCTAGAGTCAGTTATCAAAGATGTGATAACAGCACATTTGGAAAGCGGTGATATCATCGGACAAAGTCAGCATGCATTTGTGAAAGGAAAATTATGTCTGACGAATCTCATAGAATTTTTTGAGGATGTAACTAGTAGAGTGGATAGGGGAGAACCAGTGGATGTGGTATATTTGGATTTTCAAAAGGCTTTTGACAAGGTCCCACACAGGAGATTAGTGTGCAAACTTAAAGCACACGGTATTGGGGGTAAGGTATTGATGTGGATAGAGAATTGGTTGGCAGACAGGAAGCAAAGAATGGGAATAAACGGGACCTTTTCAGAATGGCAGGCAGTGACTAGTGGGGTACCGCAAGGCTCAGTGCTGGGACCCCAGTTGTTTACAATATATATTAACGACTTAGACGAGGGAATTAAATGCAGCATCTCCAAGTTTGCGGATGACACGAAGCTGGGCGGCAGTGTTAGCTGTGAGGAGGATGCTAAGAGGATGCAGGGTGACTTGGATAGGTTAGGTGAGTGGGCAAATTCATGGCAGATGCAATTTAATGTGAATAAATGTGAGATTATCCACTTTGGTGGCAAAAACAGGAAAACAGATTATTATCTGAATGGTGGCCGATTAGGAAAAGGGGAGGTGCAATGAGACCTGGGTGTCATTATACACCAATCATTGAAAGTGGGCATGCAGGTACAGCAGGCGGTGAAAAAGGCGAATGGTATGCTGGCATTCATTGCAAGAGGATTCAAGTACAGGAGCAGGGAGGTACTACTGCAGTTGTACAAGGCCTTGGTGAGACCACACCTGGAGTATTGTGTGCAGTTTTGGTCCCCTAATCTGAGGAAAGACATTCTTGCCATAGAGGGAGTACAAAGAAGGTTCACCAGATTGGTTCCTGGGATGGCAGGACTTTCATATGATGAAAGACTGGATCAACTATGCTTATACTCACAGGAATTTAGAAGATTGAAGGGGGATCTTATTGAAACGTATAAAATTCTAAAGGGATTGGACAGGCTAGATGCAGGAAGATTGTTCCCGATGTTGGGGAAGTCCAGAACGAGGGGTCACAGTTTGAGGATAAAGGGGAAGCCTTTTAGGACTGAGATTAGGAAAAACTTCTTCACACAGAGAGTGGTGAATCTGTGGAATTCTCTGCCACAGGAAACAGTTGAGGCCAGTTCATTGGCTATATTTAAGAGGGAGTTAGATATGGTCCTTGTAGCTAAAAGGATCAGGCGGTATGGAGAGAAGGCAGGTACAGGGTTCTGAGTTGGATGATCAGCCATGATCATACTGAATGGCGGTGCAGGCTCGAAGGGACGAATGGCCTACTCCTGCACCTATTTTCTATGTTTCTATAAACAGATGTTTGGATACCGGGGGAGCTGAACATCTATATCAGCTGTGGTCTCGTTGAATAATGGAGCAGGAAGAGGAGATCGAGGAAACACACGCCAGTCCTCTTCGAGGGATCAGCAGTGGAAAGGGTGAGCAGTTTCAAGTTCCTGGGTGTCAACATCTCTGAGCACCTAACCTGGGTCCTACATACTTACTCAATTACAGAAAAGGCATGACAGTGGCTGTATTTCTACAGCTGCACAGTGGAGAGCATTCTAACTGGCTGCACCACTGTCAGGTAAGGATCTGTACAGGATCAGAAAAAGCTGCAGAAACTCACAAACTCAGTCAGCTCCAACAGTGGCACTAGTGTCCCCAGCATTGAGGACACGTTCAAAAGGCGATGCTTCAAAACAGCAGCCTCCATCATTGAGGACCCCATCACCCAGGACATGCCGTCCATCACGAAGGAGGTACAGCAGCCTGAAGGCACACATTCAACCTTCCAGGAACAGTTTCTTCCCCTCTGCCATCAGATTTCTGAATGGACAAAAAACCCAAGTACACTCACTCAATTTTTTTCTCCATTTTGCTCTCTTTTTACACTATTTATTTAATTTCTTATTGTAACTTAGGGGGTTTTTCAGTATTACGTATTACAATTGACTGCTGCCAAAAAACAACTAATTTCACAACATATGATATTTAACTAGATTCTGATTCAAGTTCGGAGAGCTGCGTGACTTTCTGCTTCTTCTGAGAGCTCAACCACTCACCTCCCTAATAATCTTGACCTTGATGGCAGAGGCTGCAGGAATGGAGGAACCCAGTGGGTCAGCCAGGGTCTGTGCAGGGAAGTGGACAGTCAATGAGCTAGATGAAGGGTCGCAACTTGAAACACCGACAGTCCATTCAAGACATTTACAGCAATGATTTTTTCCGAAGATCCTTCAAATTGTCTTCTGAAAGGAGTGGTATTGACATCTGGAATTCAGGGTGAACCTGATTATAGATTACCAGACTGTCTTTGTCTTTGGGACCTCCCAATCATCATGCCTAGGTGGTGGATGGATGTCACAACCACAGACTCTGCCATGGAGACTGAGCACCGTAGCAGGCGAGCAGCTGAATGAGGTTGTCAGTCACTCTTGTAGTATGCACATTCCAGCCAATTAGTGTTTCATGGTGATTGCATTTTACCCCTTTCCTTTTGGTTCTGTCTTGACCAAAGCACAGCGATACCAACACTTCCAGCTTACCTTTGTCCTCATTCCAGGAAAGTTTATATTCATGCTGTAAAGGAGTGCAATGTATTTAGTATTAAGCAGCTGTTTCTGAGCTGCTATGTCACTGCTAGCTTTTAGTTTGAAAATTTCAGTTAATGGCCTGCTGGCCTAGCATTTATTATTTTCCTTTTCTTTTGTACAGTCTTATTAAATTCAGTGAACTTTTGATTGCACCTCAGTGTCTCTCCCTCTGTACTAGGGTCATCACTGAAGACCCTTGCCAAGAGGGTACGTGTGTTTACTTCAGCACTCTTGCCTTTGACTATTTGTTTTAATTTTTTTAATTCCACAAATTTTCCCCAAAGGTCAAATTGTTCATTTCCTGTATGATGTTGTTTAACTGAGCCAACTCTGATTTCACCATTTACTCTAGATGGTTGAATGTGAATTTTTAATTCACACAGTTCATGCTTTTATCAAGTTTGTATTGTGTAAATAATCCAGCATTCATTTTTTTAAATGAAGCAAGGTCCTCCATCAACAGAAAGTTTTACTTTGGTATCTGTCATCATTCTGAATTAATACAGCCATCTCTTTACAGTATATGTACTTTGATTACAAATTGGAACATTCAATGGGAGGAGATCGTAGGGAAATCTAGGAAATTCTTACAAGGTTTGGAGTTGATGTATGGTGCAGTTTGTGGTAGAATCTACACTGCGAGGACATCTCAGCATCACCTCTCACATGTGTATCATTCCCTTTCACTTATAGGAATCCCTTATCATTTTACAGAGCGGCCTGGCACCAGAGATCTGGATCTTCACAGCAGTTTAAGAAGTTCAACACCACCTTCTAAAGGGCAGATAAGGGTGGATAATAAATACAGTGTTGCCTAAATCCCAAGAAATGAAAAAATAGGTAATTCTGGTTGTGATCATTCATGGTCAGTTAAACTGCTGGGATGAAGACCTTCCTCCAAAGTTTAGGTTTGTGGATTTAAAGTCCTGCCAAAGTTGTGATACTGTAAAAATGATCAGTCCTGCAGTATTACCCTTCTATCACTTTCAGAATTTCTTGTACTCTCACCATCCTTCTCTAGTCTCTGAAGTCTCAGGTCTCGCTCTCACACACTCCCAGCATTGGCTGTCTGTCCACCCTATCCAGAGTACAGACACATTTGTTTCGGCACTAGAACTCACAAGAAAACCAATCATATCCTGGATTGGAGCAATTATCCACAAAGCATTAAGCAATGCTTATTGAAATAAAAGCCGTCATTGCGAAAGTACTCCAAAGGCATGACTTAATAAATTGTTTTAAATATTAATAAGTTCAAAGTAAAATTTATTATAAAAATACATTTCTAATACTTGTACTAACTTGAGATTCCTTTCCTTGCAGGCATTTACAGAAAAATAAATAAATACAACAAAATTTATGAGAAACTGTACATAAAAGACTGTCAAACAACCCCTCCCCTGAAATGAATATACCCACCAAGATTTGAAAATTACAGCAATTAACTGAAGTGCTACTTTCCACAATTTAGTCACAAATTTTATCCTACAACCGATCAGACCTTCAGTGCAATGTAAACAGGCAGCCACTGGAGAGCAGTAGTTGATAATGATTGATGTGTACAGCTACTCCGTGTAGTGACATGAGGGGGCACTTCCATTCTGCAGGCTTCTCAAGGCTCCAGCTTCCATTGCAGAGATGCAAAGGGATATTCCTTGCCACATGTTCTACTTGTTGCTCATCCTAATATGTTTTACTCACTATTCCATCTGCTACCTTCTTCTCTTAGCTTAAACACAAGCGATTCTGCAGATGCTGAAAATCCAGGGCAACATACAATATGCTGGAGGAGCTCAGCAGGTCAGGCGGCATCTATGGAAAAGAGTAAACAGTTGACGTTTTGGGCCGAGACCCTTCATCAGGACTGTGTCACTCATTTTGTTTACCTGATTACCTTTGAAACCCGGTACATTCTCCTCATTACTGACCAGTTCCATGTCTTTAGGGGGAGGTGATCCAGTCAGATCAGACATCCCACCCTGCAGGAACTCATTTCAGGGAGGTAGCACCATCAATTTGCAAGAGACTCCCGGAACTTCCAGGAGAGGTGGGATGTCTGCAATAGAGTAGCTCCTTAGCAGCTAGCCAGCTAGTTTAAATAACGTTAGCTATGCTAATGAACGAACGACACCTGTTAAACTTACTTCAACATGTCTTTTACAGTCTTAACCCTCCATGAGCAATAGGAAAGTCACTGTTGTAAACAGTGTAGTGAGCAACACTGTCATTATTTTTACTCCTATTAGGGAGGGGTACATTTTAGTGTAGTCTGGGGTGACGTACATTTTACATGTTTTTTGGAACACTCTGCCATGGCGCGCTCTCGCTCTCTCTCTCGTGGTCTCTCGCGCTCTCGCTTGCTTGCTCTTGCTGTCTCTCGCGCGCGCTCTCTCTCCCGTGGTCGCTCTCACGCTCTGTCTTGCTTTCTCTCGCTCTCAAAAAAATTGATTTCCGTGATATTATATATAATTTGCGGGCATCAGGGAGCCACCATTAATATGCGGGAGACTCCCGGAATTTCCAGGAGAGGTGGGATGTCTGAGATCATAGATATCAGCATGGGGCGAGGGTGTGGTGCTGTGACCCTGTGGTCATTCACTAGTCACACCCTGACAACCTAAGGAAGATCTGCTTGTCCTGTTCTTTTCTCTGAGGACTTAACCCAGGCCCAGCATAGAAAGTTGCTAACCCGTGAAGGCACGACAGCAGCTATGTTTCCTAAGGAGTTTGAGGAGATATGGAGTGTCACCAAAGGCACGGAAATTTCTACAGATGTACTGTGGAGAGCGTTCTAACTGGCTGCATCATCGTGTGGATGGTGGGGGTGTGGGGCACTACTACACGGGATCGGAATAAGCAGCAGATTTGTAAATTTAGTCACTTCCTTCATGGGCACCAGCCTCCGTAGTATCCAGGATGTCTTCAAGGAGTGATGCATCAAAAAGGTAAGTCCATCAGTATGGACCCCCATCACCCAGATCATGCCTTGATCTCAGTGCTACCATTGGGAAGGAGGTACAAAAGCCTGAAGGCACACACAGATTCAGGAACAGCTTCTTACCCTTTGCCGTCTGATTTCTGAATGGACATTGAACCCATGAACATTATCTCAGTACTTTTTAATTTTTATTTTAGCATTACTTAATGAACTTCAATAGCTAATATCTGCACCCTTAATTTAATTCAAGGATTGTGTCAATCTTATTGTATTGTTTGTCAATTTCATGGCACATGCTGGTGACATGAAATTACATTCTAATACTTTCCTTTCTTTTTCAATCCATGTCAACACGTGAAACCCCAATTCTCTAACCTCCATGATCAACTTTCTTACAGGCCTTGAAGAAACCCTTCTGAAACTTCTCAAACACATCACAACCACTTTGATGTTCTGCTGCCACATCCATTGGATAAAAGTCATAGAACTCTACAGCACAGAATCAGAATAAAGTTTATCACTGACATATGAAGTAATGTAAGCAGTCACTGTTAACTCTATATCAGACAATGGTGTAACCAGTTATTGGTGCATCTATAACTTACAGTATTGTAACCAGTCATTGGAAACTCTATGTCAAATAGTGATGTAACCAGACATTGGCACTTCTATCTCAGACAGTGATAAAACCAGTCATTGGTAACTCTATATCAGAAAGTGATGTAAACAGTCATTAGGGCCTCTGTATAAGACAGTGATATAGCCAATCACTGCTACCGCTATATCAAACAGTTGTGTAACCAGCCATTGGTGCCTCTATATCAGACAATGATGTAGCCACTCATTGGTGACTCTCTATTAGACAGTGATGTAAGAAGTCATTGGGGTCTCTATACCAGACAGGGATGTACCAGTCATTGGCGCTTCTCTATCAGACAGTGATGTAAGCAGTCATTGAAAACACTATATCTGAAAGTAACGTAGCCAGTCATTGTCTCCTCTATATCAGACAGTGATGTCACCAGTCATTGGCGCCTCCTTATCTGACAATGATGTAACAGGTAATTGGCACCCCTAAATCAGACAGTTATGTAACCTGCCATTGGTAACTCTATATCTGACAGTGATGTAACTAGTTATTGGCAACTCTATATCAAACAATGACGTAACCAGTCATTGGTAACTCTATATCAGACAGTGATTTAACCATTCATTGGTAACTATATATCAGAGTGATGTAACCAATCATTGACAACTCTACAACAAACAGTGATGTAACCAGTCAATGGCACTTCTACATCAGACAGTGATGTAAGCAGTCATTGGAAACTCTATACCAGACGATGGTGTAACCAGTCATTGGCGCCTCTGTATCAGACAGTGATGTAGACATGGGTCTGGACTGTTGACATAAATGTGTGGCTGGGCTTTTGGTATAAACATGGGTCTGGACAGTTGATATAAATGTAGCTGGACGGTTGAATTAAATGCAGGGCTGGACTGTTGATATAAATGCAGGGCTCGACTGTTGACATAAATGCAGATGGACTTTTGATATAAATGAGGTTCTGTACTCTTGATATAAATACAATGCTGAGTATTGATATAAATGCAGCTAGACAGTTGAATGAAATGCAGGACTGGACTGTTAAACTCACCAATTGAAACCTAACATTTGGGTTCTTTAACTCTGGGTTTGGTTTCCAGTGATGAGAATTATAAGACATGGTGTATCATTCTTTGGATTAAACCGTTAGACATCAGAGCAGAATTAGACCATTTGCATTTGCGTCTTCTCTGCCATTTAATCAGGGCAGATTTATTTTCCCTCTTGACCCCATTTTCCTCCCTTCTCCCCGTAACCTTTGTAAACCTGACTATTATTTTGTTAGTTATTTGCTGCAGCCTTTTAAATTTTCAAATCATTGGCACGCCTCTATCAGAGTGAAGTAACCAGGCATTGGCGCCACCATATCAGACAGTGATGTAACCAGTCATTGGCGCCTCTATTTGATATAAATGCAGGGCTGGACTGTTGATATAAACGCAGGAAAGGACTGTTGAAACTCACCAATTGAAACCTAACGTTTGGGTTCTTTAACCCTTGGTTTGGTTTCCAGTGATGATGGGAACAATAAGACATGGTGTATCATTCTTTATATTACTGTTTGAGTACAGCTGGGGGGGACGGCCTACCTGGAGGAAAGCAACAGTCGTCGTGCCTCTGGCGCAGAATCTGACTGTGTGGCTCAGAAGGGTGGGGAAAGGAAGAGGATGGCAGTAGTGATAGGGGACTCTATAGTTAGGGGGTCAGACAGGCGATTCTGTGGACGCAGAAAAGAAACATGGATGGTAGTTTCCCTCCCAGGTGCCAGGGCCCGGGACTTTTCTGATCGCATCCCCAATATCCTGAAGTGGGAATGAGAACAGCCAGAGGTCATGGTACATATTGGTACCAATAACATAGGTAGGAAAAGGGAGGAGGTCCTGAAAGCAGACTACAGGGAGTTAGGAAGGAAATTGAGAAGCAGGACCACAAAGGTAGTCATCTTGGGATTACTGCCTGTGCCACCTGACAGTGAGCACAGGAATAGAGTGAGGTGGAGGATAAGTGCATGGCTGAGGGATTGGATTCAGATTTCTGGATCATTGAGACAGGTGTGACCTGTACAAAAAGGATGGGTTGCACTTGAATCCCAGGGGGACCAACGTTCTGGTGGGGAGGCTTGCAAAGACTATTGGGGAGAGTTTAAACTAGGATTGCTGGGGGGTGGGAACTGAACTGAAGAGACGGAGGAAGAGGCGGTTGGCTCACAAATAGAGAAAGCTTGGAGACAGTGAGAGAGGGAGAATAGGTAGGTGATAGAGAAGGAATGCACTCAGTCCAATGGTTTGAGATGTGACTATTTTAATGCAAGGAGTATTATGAACAAAGCGGATGAGCTTAGAGCATGGATCTGTACTTGGAGCTACAATATTGTGGCCATTAAAGAGACCTAGCTAGCTCAGGGTCAGGAATGGTTACTTCAAGTGCCAGGCTTCAGATGTTTCAGAAAGGATGGGGGGGGGGGGGCGAGGCAAAAAGAGGTGGGGGTGTGGCACTGTTGATCAGAGAGAGTGTCACAGCTGCAGAAAAGGAGGAAGTCATGGAGGGATTGTGTACCGAGTCTCTGTGGGTGGAAGTTAGAAACAGGAAGGGTCAATAACTCTACTAGGTGTTTATTTTTTAAATAAATAGACCACCCAATAGCAACAGGGACATCAAGGAGCAGATAGTGAGACAGATTCTGGAAAAGTGTAATAATAATAGGGTTGTTGTGGTGGAGGATTTTTTATTTCCCAAATATTGATTGGCATCAATAGAGAATAGAGCCAGGGGTTTAGATGGGATGCAGTTTGTTAGGTGTGTTCAAGATTTCCTGACACAATATGTAGATAAGCCTACAAGAGGAGAGGCTGATCTTGATCTGGTATTGGGAAATGAACCTGGTCAGGTATCAGTTCTCTCAGTGGGAGAGCGTTTTGGAGAATTGTGATCACTATCCATCTCCTTTATCAGATCTTTGGAGAGAGATAGGAACAGACAAGTTAGGGGAGCATTTAATTGGAGTAAAGAGAAAGAGGTTATCAGGCAGGAACTTGTAAGCATAGATTAGAAACAGATGTTCTTAGGGAAACGTACAGAATAAATGTGGCAAATATTCAGGGATATTTGTGTGGCATTCTGCATAAGTACATTCCAATGAAACAGGGAAAGAATGGTAGGGTACAGGAACCGTGGTGTACAAAGGCTGTTGTAAATCTAGTCAAGAAGAAGAGCTTACGAAAGTTTCCAAAAACTGGGTAATGATAGTGATCTAGAAGAAGGAGCTTAAGAATGAAATTAGGAGAGCCAGAAGGGGCCATGAGAAGGCCTTAGTGGACAGAATTAACGAAAACCCGAAGGCATTCTACAAGTATGTGAAGAGCAAGAGGATAAAATGAGAGATAATAGGACCAATCAAGTGTAAGGGTGGAAAAGTGTGTATGAAACCAGAGGAGATAACAGAGGTACTTAATGAATACTTACCTTCAGAATACGCTATGGAAAAGGATCATAGCAATTGTAGGGATGACTTACAGCAGACTGAAAAGCCTGAGCATATAGACATTAAGAAAGAGGATGTGATGGAGTTTTTGGAAAGTATCAAGTTGAATAAGTCACTGGGAACAGACAAGATGTACCCTAGGCTACTGTGGGAAGGAAGGGAGGAGATTACTGAGCCTCTAGCAATGATCTTTGCATTAATGGGGACAGGAGAGGTTCCAGAGGATTGGAAGGTTGCAGATGTTGTTCCCTTATTCAAGAAAGCAAGTAGAGATAACCCAGGAAATTATAAACCAGTGAGTCTTACTTCAGTGGTGTCAGGACACTGGAGCAGGGATCCAATCACAGACCCAGTACTGTGCACACAGTGATAGTTATTGAGTAACAAATTCCAAGGCGCAAACAAAATCAGCATCAAAGTTCAAGCAGAAATCAAAATATCTAGAGAAATCCAAAGATCAGAATCAGGAAACAGGCAGCGCTCAGATACAAAAGCTAGAAAGGCTCAATGCGCAATCTGGCAACAAACAGGTAAAAACACAGGAGTGAAGTACACTGAACGATAAACAAAGAGGCAGATGATAGGTGGAGCACAATGAGACACGGGTGGCAGTAGTTCAGGTAATAATGAGAAGCAGATGAGAGACAGAGTACTCTAGCCCGTTACTTTTCATCATTATGATCAATGATGTCTTCACAAAGGTACCAGTGGATACAGGTAGGTCACTGTTTGCGGATGATGGGGCCTTGTGGAAAAGAGGCAGGAACATGGACCATATAATCAGGAAACTACAAGAAGCAATTGATGAAGTGGTGGAGTGGGGTTATGATTGGGGATGTAGATTTTCAGTAGATAAAACTCAAACTGTATTTTTTACCAGGAAAAGGGTTGAGGTAGGGAAGAAGTTAAGGATGTATGGGGTTGAATTAGAAAGGGTTGCATCATTTAAATTTCTGGGAGTTATATTTGATTCACAATTAACATGGGCAGACCATATCAGGAAAGTTGAGGAGAAATGTAAAAAAGTAATAAATGTGATGAGATGTTTGACTGGTAGGGAATGGGGAGCAAGTTGCTCAGCTTTGAGGAGAATATATGTGGCTTTAGTGAGATCTGTGTTGGACTATGGAAATATAGTATATGGATCAGCAGCTAGGTCTCTTATAAGGAAACCGGATGTGATTCAGGCTCAGGCCTTGACAGTGTGCAGTGAGCCTTTTAAAACGTCACCAGTGTCAGCCCTACAGGTAGAAATGGGAATAATGCCTTTGGAACTAAGAAGGATGCAACTGATGGCAAACTACTGGGCTAACTTGCAGGGGCACAATGATTCTCACCCTACTAAAGGAGTGTTGCAGGAGTGCTGGGAAAATGGGAGGCTTCAGAGGGATACCTTTAGTCGGGTAGGGAACGATATCGCGAAAGAATGTGGAGTATTTGATCTGAGGATAAGTCCTTCAGTTGTTTATCCGGTTGTAGCTCCATGGAAGCTTGTATGGCCTGACATAGACTGGCATTTGTTAGAGGTAAAAAGGAAAGAAAGATATAAAACAGATTTGGTAAATGCATTTAACTGTCATGTGATGGAAAAGTATAGTGATTATACTCACATTCATACGGATGGTGCGAAGGAACCTGAAACAGCAGTGACAGGGTTTGGGGTGGTAATACCAGCAAAAGAAATTGGAATCAGCAGAAGAACATCTAATAAGTTAGGGGTGTTTACAGTGGAGATGCTGGTAGTGTTGGTTGCGTTGCAATGGGTGCAGAAAGCCAGACAAGCCAAAGCATTGATATGTTCAGATTCATCCTCAGTTCTAGCAAGTTTAAGGTCTTTTCACACAAACAGTCGGCAAGATGTACTTTATGAAGTCCTTCAGTTAGTTACAAGAATTGCAAATCAGGGAGGTCAGGTAAAATTTCTATGGGTTCCAGCACATGTAGGGGTGAAGGGGAATGAGAGGGTGGATGAGTTGGCAAAGAGGGCGTTAAAGAAAGAAAATGTGGAAATGCACATTAGTATCAGTAAAGCAGAGGTTAAGTGTGTAATCTGGGAAAAAGTCAACCGAATGTGGCAAGAAAGATGGGACAGGGAGGGGAAAGGGAGGCATTTATATCAAATACAAAAGAGTGTTGCAGTTACTAGGGTAGGTAATGGAAACAGAAGAGAGGAAATTGTGTGGACTAGGTTAAGGCTGGGGCATTGTGCATTAAACAAAACATTGAAAATGATAGGGAAACACCAGACAGGATTGTGTGAGGAATGTCAGGAAGAGGAGTCAGTAGAACATGTAGTTTTGTGTTGCAGGAAGTATGGGATACAGAGAGAGATGATGAGAAATAAATTAAGGGAGTTGGGCATGCAGGAATTCACATTAAAATGGTTGCTGGGCATGGGTGAGAGAGCACAAGTCCGGGTATTTTTCACGTTTTTAAGGGGTACAGGGGATTTTTATAGAATATGACAAATAAACAGGAATAGGATACTAGGATGGTCAAAGATGGAAGGGTGAAGTGTAGGTTTGCGTGTGTGTGTGTGTGTGTGTGTGTGTGTGTGTGTGTGCGCGCGCGCGCAATTGGGTGAAGAGATTTAGAATGTATGTCTAGTGCACATTCCGGAGCAGAGGGTGGCAGTAATGCACCATTAAGCTGGATGCCAACCGCCGTAAAACAAGATACAGACAGACAGACAGAGTACTCAGTAATACAGGGGCCAGAGCAGAGCAGGAGCAGGGACAGGAGCACATGGCAATATAAAACTACAGACTGCCAGCTAGGGGGAAACACACAAAAAGACAGAGTTCAACTGGAGGTACTGACAAGTGGTTGCTAAGTTGATAGAGAAGATCCTGAGAGGGAGGATTTACATTTGGAAAGGCATAATGTGGTTAGGAATAGTCAGCATGGCTTTATGAAAGGCACGTCATACCTTATGAGCCTGATTGAATTCTTTGAGGATGTGACTAAACATATTGATGAAGGTAGAGCAGTAGATGTAGTGTGTATGGATTTCAGCAAGGCATTTGACAAGGTACCCCATGTAAGGCTTATTGAAAAAGTAAGGAGGCATGGGACCGTGCTTTGTGGATCCAAAATTTACTTGCCCACAAAAGGCAAAGAGTGGTTATAGAAGGGTCACATTCTGCATGGAGGTCGGTGATCAGTGGTGTGCCTCAGGGATCTGTTCTGGAACCCCTACTCTTTGTGATTTTTATAAATGACCTGGATGAGGAAGTGGAGGGATGGGTTGGTAAATTTGCTGATGATACAAAGGTTGGGGGTGTTGTGGATAGTGTGGAAGGCTGTCAGAGGTTACAGCAGGACATTGATAAGAGGCAAAACTGGGTTGAGAAGTGGCAGATGGAGTTCAACCCAGGTAAGTGTGAGGTGGTTCATTTTGGTAGGTAAAATATGATGGCAGAATATAGTGTTAATGGCAAGAATCTTGGCAGTGTGGAGTCCATAGGACACTTAAAGCTGCTGCACAGATTGACTCCGTGGTTAAGAAGGCATATGGTGCATTGGCCTTCATCAATCGTAGGATTGAGTTTAGGAGCTGAGAGGTAATGTTGCAGCTATATTGGACCCTGGTCAGACCACACTTGGAGTACTTTGCTCAATTCTGGTCACCTCACTACAGGAAGGATGTGGAAACCATAGAAAGGGTATAGAGGAGATTTACAAGGATGTTGCCTCGAGAGCATGCCTGATGAGAATTGGTTGAGTGAACTTGGCCTTTTCTCCTTGGAGCAACAGAGGATGAGAGGTGACCTGATAGAGGGGTATAAGATGATGAGGGGCATTGTTCATGTGGATAGTCAGAGGCTTTTCCCAGGGCTGAAATGCCTAACATGAGAGGTCACAGTTTTAAGGTGCTTGGAAGTAGGTACGTAGGAGATATCAGGGGTAAGTTTTTTACACAGAGAGTGGTGAGTGCGTGGAATGGGCTGCCAGCAACGGTGGTGGAGGCGGATATGATAAGGTCTTTTAAAGGACTCCTGGATAGGTACATGGAGCTTAGAAAAATAGAGGGCTATGGGTAACTAGGTAATTTCTAAGATAAGGACATGTTCAGCACAGCTTTGTGGGCCGAAGGGCCTGTACAGTGCTGTAGGTTTTCTATGTCTTTTTTCTATGTTTTAAACCATGAGACAATGGAGCAGAATTATGCTATTTGCACTTAAGTCTTCTCTGCCATTCAATCATGCCTGATTTATTTTCTCTCTTGACCCCATTTTCCTGCCTTCTCCCCTTAACCTTTGAAAAACTGACTGTTATATTGTTAGTTATTTGCTGCAGCCTTCTATGTCTGCAAGGCCACAAATTCTAAATGTGTCATCATTTGGGAATTACGCTGAGAGGAATGTGGTCTTATATCAATCAATGATATAACCAGTCATTGGCGTCTCTATATCAGACAGTGATATAACTAATAATTGGTAACTCTTTAACACTGATGTAACCAGATATTGGCGCCTCCTTATCAGACAGTGACGTAATCTGTCTTTGGGAACTCTATACCAGACAGTGATGTAACCAGTCGTTGGCCCCTCTACGTCTGAGTGATGTGACCAGACATTGGAAACTCCATATCAGAGTGATGTAACTATACATTGGTGCCTCTAAAGCAGACAATGATGAACCAGTCATTAGCGCCTCCATATCAAACAGAGATGTAACCAGTTATTGGCGCATCTATAACAGACAATGATGTAACCAGTCTTTGGTGCCATTGTATCAGACAGTAATATAATCTGTCTTTGGAAACTCTATATCGAGGCACGACTGCACAAGCACGTGGATGTTAGTCGGTGAGAACAGCGAGAAGAGTTTAAAAGGAGATGGTTATTTTTTCAAGCAACACACATCAAAGTTGCTGGTGAACGCAGCAGGCCAGGCAGCATCTCTAGGAAGAGGTGCAGTCGACGTTTCCGGCCCAGACCCTTCGTCAGGACTAACTGAAGGAAGAGTGAGTAAGGGATTTGAAAGTTGGAGGGGGAGGGGGAGATCTATTTTTTCAGCTGTTTGAGCGGGGCACGACTGCGCAAGCATGTGGTCGTCAGCCAGTAAGAACAGCGAGAAGAGTTTAAAGGAGACAGCTGCATAGAGCGGGCGTAAGAATAGAGGGGCGTCAGAGTAGAGTGAGATAGAGTAGGAAGGTTTTGACTCAATGGGGCTTCGGTGATAACGGGTCGAGGCGAGGTAGGCTGCCTATGTAGAATACAGACAGGAAGCATGTGTGTGAGGCCAGTGCTCGGTGTCATATGTGAAAGGGCAGGTCCTGTTTGCCTCCTGGACAGCCACATTTGTGCCAGGTGCACCGAGCTGCAGCTCCTTAGGGTGATAAGAAAATGGCAGAGGCATTGAATGACTATTTTGTATCGGTCTTCACAGTGGAGGACATGTCTAATATGCCAAAGAAGGAGGTTATGGATGAAATGGGAGGTGAGAATAAAATCACTGTCACTAAAGAGATAGTGATGAGCAAACTAGAGGGCCTGAAGGTAGATAAGTCCACTGGTCCTGATGGGATGCACCCTAGGGTGCTGAAGGAACTGGTGGAGGTTATCATAGGCATGTTGGTAATCATCTATCAAAACTCTCTAGACTCTGGGCAGGTTCCAGCGGATTGGAAGACAGCAAATGTCACGCCACTTTTTAAAAAAGGATGCAGGCAAAAGACGGGCAACTATAGGCCAGTTAGCTAAACATCTGTAGTTGGGAAAATGCTTGAAGCTGTCATCAAGAAAGAAATAGCAAAACATTTAGAAAGGAGTGGTTCGGTTAGGCAGACGCAGCATGGATTCAGAAAGGGCAGGTCCTGTTTGACAAACTTACTGAGTTCTTTGAGGACATAATGAATGCAGTGGATAGGGGGAACAGGTGGATGTTGTATACCTGGATTTCCAGAAGGCGTTCGATAAGGTGCCGCACAAGAGACTTATAAATAAGATACGGATACATGGAGTTGGAGGAAATGTATTGGCATGGATAGTGGATTGGTTAACCGATAGAAGGCAGAGAGTTGGTATAAATGGGTGTTTATCCGGTTGGCAGTCAGTGGTGAGTGGGGTGCCGCAGGGGTCAGTGCTGGGCTCACAGCTGTTTACCATTTACATTGATTATTTGGAAGAGGGGACTGAGTGTAGCGTAGCAAAATTTGCTGATGACATTAAACTGAGTGGAAAAGCAAATTGTACAGAGGATGTGGAGACTCTGCAGAGGGATATAGATAGGTTAAATGAGTGGGCCAAGGTCTGGCAGATGGAATACAACATTGGAAAATGCGCAATCATCCACTTTGGAAGGAATAATAGAAGAGCAGATTATTATTTAAATGGTGAAAGATTTCAGCATGCTGTTGTGCAGAGGGACCTGGGAGTGCTTGTACATGAATTGCAAAATGCTGGCTTGCAGATACAACAGGTTATTAAGAAGGCAAACGGAATGTTGGCCTTCATTGTTAAAGGGATTGAATTCAAAGGCAGGGAGGTCATGCTGCAACTATACAGGGTACTGGTGAGGCCACACCTGGAGTACTGTATGCAGTTCTGGTCTTCATACTTGAGGAAGGATATACTGGCTTTGGAGGCAGTGCAGAGGAGGTTCACCAGGTTGATTCCAGGGATGAAGGGGTTAACCTATGAGGACAGATTGAGTCGCCTGGGACTATACTCTCTGGAGTTCAGAAGAATGAGAGGGAATGTTATAGAAACATATAAAATTTTGAAAGGGATAGATAAGATAGAAGTAGGAAAGTTGTTTCCATTGGTAGGTGAGACTAGAATGAGGGTACATTGCTTCAAGATTCAGGGAAGAAGATTTAGGATGGAGATGAGGAGAAACTGTTTTTCCCAGAGAGTGGTGAATCTGTGGAATTCTCTGCCCAGGGAAGCAGTTGAGGCTTCTTCACTAAGTATATTTAAGAAACAGTTAGTTAGGTTTTTACATAGTAAGGGAATTAAGGGTTATGGGGAAAAGGCAGGTAGGTGGAACTGAGCTTGCGGACAGATCAGCCATCATCTTATTGAATGGCGGGGCAGGCTCGATGGGCCGGATGGCCTACTCCGGCTCCTATTTCTTATGTTCTTAGGGACCACGTTAGGGAATTGGAGATGCAGCTCGATGACCTTCATCTGGTCAGGGAGTGTGAGGAGGTGATAGATAGGAGCTATAAGCAAGTAGTCACTCCGGGGCCTGGGGAGACAGATAAGTGGGTGACAAATAAGTCAGGAGAGGGAAGGGCAGGAGTCAGAGGCTTAGAGAGCACCCCTGTGGTGTACCCCTTGACAATAAGTACTCCTGCTTGAGTACTGTTAGGGGGGGGACGGCCTACCTGGGGGAAGCAACAGTGGCTCACACTGGCACAGAGTCTGGCCCTGTGGCTCAGAAGGGTAGGGAAAGGAAGAGGATGGCAGCAGTAATAGGGGACTCTATAGTTAGGGGGTCAGACAGGCGATTCTGTGGACGCAGGAAAGAAACATAGATGGTAGTTTGCCTCCCAGGTGCCAGAGTCCAGGATGTTTCTGATCACGTCCACAATATCCTGAAGTAGGAAGGAGAACAGTCAGAGGTCATGGTACATATTGGTACCAACGACAGAGGTAGGAAAAGGGAGGAAGTCCTGAAAGCCGACTACAGGGAGTTAGGAAAGGAAGTTGAGAAGCAGGACCACAAAGGTAGTCATCTTGGGATTACTGCCTGTGCCACATGAAAGTGAATATAGAAATAGACTGAGGTGGAGGATAAATGCATGGCTGAGGGATTGGAGCAGGGGGCAAGGATTCAGATTTCTGGATCATTGGGACCTCTTTTGGGGCAGGTGTGACCTGTACAAAAAGGATGGGTTGCACTTAAAACTGAGGGGGACCAATATCCTGGTGGGGAGGTTTGCTAAGGCTATTGGGCAGAATTAAAACTAGGATTGCTGGGGGGTAGGAACCAAACTGAAGAGACTGGGGAAGAGGCAGTTGGTTCACAAATAGAGAAAGCTTGGAGACAGTGTGAGAGGGAGGATAGGTAGGTGATAGAGAAGGGATGTGGTCAGACCAATGGTTTGAGATGTGTCTATTTTAATGCAAGGAGTATTATGAACAAAGCGAATGAGTTTAGAGCATGGATCAGTACTTGGAACTATGATGTTATGGCCATTACAGAGACTTGGATAGCTCAGGTGCAGGAATGGACTTGGATGGCTCAGTTGCGGGCTTTAGATGTTTCAGAAAGGACAGGGAGGAAGGCAAAAGAGGTGGGGGCATGGCACTGTTGATCAGAGAGTGTGTCACAGCTGCAGAAAAGGAAGAAGACATGGAGGGATTGCCTACTGAGTCTCTGTGGGTGGAAGTTAGAAACAGGAAGGGGTCAATAACTCTACTCGGTGTTTTTTATAGACCAACCAATAGTAACAGGGACTTTGAGGAGCAGATAGGGAGACAGATTCTGGAAAGGTATAATAATAACAGGGTTGTTGTGGTGGGAGATTTTAATTTCACAAATATCGATTAGCATGTCCCTAGAGCGAGGGGTTTAGATGGGGTGGAGTTTGTTGGGTGTGTTCAAGAAGGTTTCTTGATACAATATGTAGATAAGCCTACAAGAGGGTAGACTACTTAATCTGGTATTGGGAAATGAACCTGGTCAGGTGTCAGATCTCTCAATGGGAGACCCATTTTAGAAAAAAGTGATTACAATTCTATCTCCTTTACCATAGCATTGGAGAGAGGTAGGAACAGATAAGTTAGGAAAGCGTTTATTTGGAGTAAGGGGAAATATGAGGCTATCAGGAAGGAACTTGGAAGCAAAAATTGGGAATAGATGTTCTCAAGGAAGTGTACAGAAGTAATGTGGCAAATATTCAGGGGATATTTGCATGGAGTTCTGCATAGGTACTTTCCAATGAGACAGGGAAAGGATGGTTGGGTACAGGAACTGTGGTGTACAAAGGCTGTTGTAAATCTAGTCAAGAAGAAAAGAGCTTACGAAAGGTTCAAAAAACTAGGTAATGATAGAGATCTGGAAGATTATAAGGCTAGCAGGAAGGAGCTTAAGAAAGAAATTAGGAGAGCCAGAAGCAGCCATGAGAAGCCCTTGGCAGACAGGATTAAGGAAAACCCCAAGGCATTCTACAAGTATGTGAAGAGCAAGAGGATAAGACATGAAAGAATAGGACCAATCAAGTGTGACAGTGGCGCCTCTATATCAGGCAGTGATGTAACCAGTCATTGGTGCCTCTTTATCTGATAATGATATAACCAGTTATTGGATCCTCTACATCAGATAGTGATGTAACCAGTTCATTGGTAATTCTATATTAGACTGTGATGTAACCAGTAATCGGTAACTCTGTATCATATAGTGATGTAACCATTAATTGGCGCCTTTATATCAGAAATTGCTGTAACTAATCCTTGGCAACTCTAGATCAGAGTGATGAAACCAGACATAGGCATCGCAAAATCAGACTGTAATGTAACCAGTCATTGGCAAATTTATATCAGACAGTGATATAACTAATAATTGGTAACTCTTTAACACTGATGTAACCAGATATTGGCGCCTCCTTATCAGACAGTGACGTAATCTGTCTTTGGGAACTCTATATCAGACAGTGATGTAACTAGTCGTTGGCCCCTCTATGTCTGAGTGATGTGACCAGACATTGGAAACTCCATATCAGAGTGATGTAACTATACATTGGTGCCTCTAAAGCAGACAATGATGAACCAGTCATTAGCGCCTCCATATCAAACAGTGATGTAACCAGTTATTGGTGCCTCTATATTAGACAGAGATGTAAACAGCCATTTGTGCTCCTGTAACAGACAGTGATGGAACCAGTTATTACACCCACTTTACACCGCAAGCTATCGGAGCAGTGCTGCCAGGATAATCAAGGACACGACCCACCTAGCCAACACACTTTTTGTCCCTTGTCCCTCTTCCCTCCGGGAGGAGGGTCGGAAGCTTGAAGGCTCGTACGGCCAGATTTGGGAACAGCTTCTTTCCAACTGTGATAAGACTGCTGAACGGATCCTGACCCAGATCTGGGCCGTACCCTCCAAATATCTGGACCTGCCTCAGTTTTTTTGCACTACCTTACTTTCCATTTTTCTATTTTCTACTTATAATTTATAATTTAATTTTTTAAATATTTATTAATTTTTTACTATTTTTAATATTTTTATACTTAATATTTGTAAACCAGGGAGCGGGAAGCGCAGAATCAAATATCTCTGTGATGATTGTACATTTTAGTATCAATTGTTTGGCAACAATAAAGTATAGTTATTAATGCCTCTATATCAGTCAGTGATGTAAAAAGTCATTGGCACCTCCATATCGGACAGTGATGGAACAGTCTTTGGCGCCTCTATATCAGACAGTTATGTAACCAGTTCATTGGCGCCTCTATATCAGACAATGATATAAACAATCATTAGTAACTCTATGTTAGACTGTGATGTAACTAGTCATTGGTAACTCTGTATCAGACACTAATTGGCGCCTCTATATCAGAAATTGCTGTAACTAATCCTCGGCAACTCTATATCAGAGTGATGAAACCAGACATAGGCATCTCAAAATCAGACTGTGATATAACCAATCATTGGTACCTCTACATAAGTGATATAACCAGTCATTGGTGCCTCTGTATCAGACAATGATGTAACCAGTTATTGGCAACTCTATATCAGACAGTAATGTACCACGTCATTGGCACCTCTAGTTGATATAAACGCAGGGATAACTGTTGATATAAATGCTTGGCTAGACTGCTGTTATAAATGTGGGTCTGGACTGTTGATATAAACGCAGGGTTAAGTGTTGATATAAATGCAGCTGGACAGTTGAATTAAATGCAGGAATGGACTGTTGAAACTCACCAATTGAAACCTAACGTTTGGGTTCTTTAACCCTTGGTTTGGTTACCGGTGATGATGAGAACTATAAGACGGTGCATCAATCTTTGTATTAAACCATTAGACATCAGAGCAGAACTAGGCCATTTGCATTTGAGTCTTCACTGCCATTCAATCCTTTATTTTGTTAGTTATTTGCTGCAGCCTTTTATGTCTGCAAGGCCACAAAGTCTAAATGTGTAGTCATTTGGGAACTACATTGAGAGGAATGTGGTCTTATATCAGACAATGATGTAACCAGTCATTGGTGCCTTGGTATCAGACAAAGATGTAGACAATCATTGGTAGCTCTATATCAGACAGTGATGTAACCAGTTATTGGCATCTCTGTATCAGACAGTGATGTTACCAGTCATTGGCACCTTTATTTGATATAAATACAGGGCTGATTGTTGATATAAACACAGGGATAACTGTTGATATAAATGCTTGGCTAGACTGCTGATATAAATGTAGGTCTGGACTGTTGATATAAACGCTTGGCTGAGTGTTGATATAAATGCAGCTAGACAGTTGAATGAAATGCAGAACTGGGCTGTTGAAACTCACCAATTGAAACCTAACATTTGAGTTCTTTAACTCTGGGTTTGGTTTCCAGTGATGAGAATTATAAGACATGGTGTATCATTGTTTGGATTAAACCATTAGACATCAGGGCAGAATTAGACCACTTGCATTTGCATCTTCTCTGCCAGTTAATCAGGGCAGATTTATTTTCCCTCTTGACCCCATTTTCCTCCCTTCTCCCCGTAACCTTTAAAAACCTTACTATTATTTTGTTAGTTATTTGTTCCAGCCTTTTAAGTCTTCAAGGCCACAAAATCTAATTGTGAAGTAATTTGGGAACTACACTGACGGGAATTTGGTCTTATATCAGAGAACGATGTAACCAGTCATTGGCACCTCCTTAACAGCCTTGTGTTTTCTTCTTCTGTTTTGGGTCTTATGTAAATGATGCTTAAACATGGTGATAGAATCAGATTCGTTCACCCCCTCCTGAAGCAAGTTTGAGATAACATAATTCTCCATTTTTAAACAAACTTTGCTCTCAAATGTATAATGGTTAACATATGAAGAGTGCCTGATGACTCTGGGCATATACTCACTTGCATTTAGAAGAATGAGGGGGAATCTCATTCAAAACCTGTTGAATCCTGAATAGAGTGAACATGGAGAGGATGTCTTCTTCAGTCCTTTACCTTTTTCATCTATCATCTCCCAGCCTCTTACATCATTCCCCCTCCCCACCCACATTTTTTCATCTATAATCTTCTAGATTGTCCTCCTCCCACCTTATTATTCTGGCCTCATCCTTTCCTTACCAGTCCTGATGAAGGGTCTCAGCCTGAAACGTCGACTGTTTATTCATTTCCATGGATGGTGCCTGGCCTGCTGAGCTCCTCCAGCATTCTGCGTGTGCTGGTCTATGTTTTCATTAATCATAGTCATAGCCATACTTTATTGATCCCGGGGAAATTGGTTTCATTACCATTGCACCATAAATAGTAATAGTAATAATGGCATAATCTAGGACCAGAGGGCATAGCCTCAGAATAGAAGGACTTCCCTTTAGAAGAGATGAGAGGAAATTTCTTTAGCCAGAGGGTGGTGAATCTGTGTAGTTCATTGCCACAGGTGGCCGTGGAGGCCAGCTGATTTGTATCATTCCAGTTTTACACTGTCAGAACCCACAGTTATTCTGCTAGTTCCTCTGTCTCCTTTTTAGCTCTGAGGAATGGTTTCCAACCTAAAATGTCAACTCTGTTTCTCCTCCCATAGGCTCAAAGGGTCCTGCTGAGTATTGACAACATTTTCTCTTTTTGTTTAAGATCTCCAGCATCTGCAGTTTTAAAAAAAAAATTTCAGCAGAAGAAACTGAGACAGCAGCTAAGGTACAATCTCTGGTCACTGGAACAGCACTCAGTCTGGCAGTGCTTTGGTGATGTTACGTACCCCGTAACTGGATTGCCAAACCAGCAGAAATGGATCACTCAGTTGGAGTCTGGATTACTAGAACTAAGAAAGTTTTATTAAAGAAACAAGCAACACAGTACTCTAATCAAAAGGATAATAAATGCAACAGTTCAGCAATGATAAACACACATGTACACAGAATTAAGATAACAGGATTAATCAAGCTCTATCGTTGTCTAGGGGTAAATGACCAGTTTCAAAGTGACGCAAAGTTCAGTTCAATTTAGTTCAGTTCAGTTCGCAGTAATCGCTGCCGTGGCGATGGACGGTGGGGGGGGGGGGGGGAGGAGGAGAGAGAGAGCAAAACGAATGAATATTCAAGGTTTCCAGACAGACCTTCGCAGTCAGCTTTCGGGCGAGTCCTTTGTGATGTCATCTGAGGTCACCGACCGTGACCCCTCCGTTTCCAGATACGATCGTTTCCCTGCGCTGAACCTGGCACCCAGGCAAGGGTGGACACACACCAGGTTCTCGCCGATCGTGCCTTTCCACCCTGTGCGTTTATGGCCCGGTACTTCCCACCGACTTGTGAGAGACGCACCACTTCCAGGGCCTTGTTACCTCGGGTGTCGTGTGTGCCTTAGCGAACCTGTCCCTTTTTATCCCCCTGCTGGGGTATCGCCTGTCCATCACTTCAAGCAGTTCAGGATTCAAAGGGGGAGCCGCTCTTGACAGCTCCCTCCTTCTGTTACTCTCTCTTCCATCCCTTCATTACACATCTCCAAATGCTGCCTCATTGTTTTCCTTATCTCTCTCTCTCCTGAAGACAGGTGGCAGACCAACTGCTGATCACACAGGACAGCTAACATCTTAATCTATGTGTATTCTTGTCACAGTGACTACTACTTTGCTGTACAACTGACGGGGATTGTTTCAAGTTCCTCCCTCGTTACAGCCCCCTTGATTATTATTATTATTGGGATGTTTTTTCATGTCCAGCCATGAAAAGTAATCCAAAATGATCTTCAAATCTGCCCCTTCTCTGTTTCCCTGTTAGTTCCCCACATCCATGTTTTTATTCCATATTTACTCAAGACACTCTCCATCACAGCTGCACACATGCCAGCTGAGAGAGTACCCTAATAGCGAGCTTTGTGGTTAGTGGGGTTCACAAGCACACATACTATCAGGATGCAAAACAGCTTTAACACAAGGACAGTACAGGTGGCGCCACGACAAGTTCCTGCTGTCCCAGGCTGATATACTGGAGCTGGAGAGGTGTAAAAAGAGACCAGCTAACAGAGAGGCAAACAGGGCAGTTATTTTCGTCAAGGAGAGGGCCACACCAGTCATATCAAAGAGGCCTAAACCCAATCTGCCAAATTATGGGAGATGAAGGTCAATGTGGGCAGGAAGTTGCAGTTCCCAGAGGTGGTACAAACCACACCTTGACCAGACATCATACTGTGGTCCACCAAAAACAAGAAAGTCATCCTGGTGGAGCTCACAGTACCATGGCAGGAAGGATGCGAGGAGGCTCACGAGAGAAAGGCCCTGAAGTACAGTCCTTAGTCCAGGAGTGCTGGGACAAAGGATGGCAGATGTGGCTTTTCCTTGTATAGATCAGCTTTAGAGGGTTACCAGCAAGGTCGGCATGGAGACTGCTGCCTGCGTTGGCCTTGATGAAAAGAGCAAGAACCAAGCAGCTCGCAGGTTGGGGAAGGAAGCTGTATATGAGCTGAAAGTCAAGATTAGATGGGCAGTGACTTGGCCACCAGTAACTTGCCAATTGGAGAGTGTAGTGCTTAAGGGTCGAAACCGTCTATGAAGGTTGGACATCACCTGACGACATCTGCTTCTGGCTAAAGGCTACAGTTAGCTCATCAGGTAACTGAAGATGCAAGCAAGTATACCTATAGCAGCTCTTGCTATAGCTCTAACATTTGAGGACTTCTGCATTAATACCATCTCTTGCTGACGCCTTATTGTTTTACATTTGGCATATAAACTTTCTAAGTTCTCCTTGGTCAGGGGTGCCAACAAGACTGGACAAATTTGCTATGGAACGATCGAGGAAACATGAGAAGGAGGTATCACACTTGAAGGGATAACTGAAGTGCTTCCAGGGGGCCTTCAGCAGGAGTTGGGGTGCACTTTGTTACAGGTAATCCTGTTAGCCCTGCATATAATGGTTATCAGCAAATTACTGGATCTCCTGCATCAGTTTCACCCACTGCTCTTTCTTGAAGTTATTTCTTTCCCCATGAAACATGGAGTTTGGTGCTGATTCCCATTAAACCAGTCCTGATATTTTCACAAATACTAATGATGGTGAACTTTGGGGCCATCTACCTGTTGTAGGGATTCTGTGACTCCTACTGTTTGGAGTCTTCATGTTGTCTGTGAGGTGCTAAGTCAAGAAGGCTGCCTTTGGTTTATATTGGCTACCTAGGGTGGTCCTTTAGATTTCAACATTTATTTATTTGACACAATATTTCTATTGTTACTGTCTGGGGACTGGTTGATGGTCAGTTCAACCGATTAATACCTATCACAGCAGAAGTGATGCAGACATCCTTCCAATCATTCACTATAATAACAAGTTAATCTAACTAGTGCTTGAGTTTGATTAGAAATATTGTCATAGGTTCTTCTTGTGTCTCTGGCAAAATTGTTGGTTATGACAAGAGTCAGCTTGCATATTCTCTCCTTGCCAACCAGGAGCTGGTGTCTTGGTTTCACATGAGAGTAAGCTGTTGGAATTCCAGGTTGGGGATGGTGAAATTCTGAAGTACTTCCTGTATCTAATAAAGTGGCCACTGAGTGTATGTTTGTGATCTTCTGCTGCTGTAGCCCATACACTTCAAGGATTGACGTGCTGTGCAGTCAGAGATGCTCTTCTGCACACCACTGTTGTATCGCATGGTTATTTGAGTTACTGTCACCCTCCGATCGGCTTGAACCAGTCTGGCCATTCTCCTCTGACATCTCTCATTAACAAAGTATTTTCACCCACAGAACTGCCCCTCACTGGATGTTTTTTGCTGTGCACACCATTCTCTGTAAACTCTAAAGATAGTTGTGCATGAAAATCCCAGCAGATCAGCAATTTCTAAGATACTCAAACCACCCCATTTGGCACCAACAATCATTCTATGATCAAAGTCACTAAGATCACATTTCTTCCCCATTCTGATGTTTGGTCTGAACGGCAACTGAACCTTTTGACCATGTCTGCATGCTCTTATGCATTCAGCAAATCACATGACTTGCTAGATACTTGCATGAATAAGCAAGTGTACAGACGTACCTAATAAAGTTGCTACCAAGTGTACGCCATTATTAAAAAAGAGATCTATTCGTCAGTGGGCCTTAAATTAGTCTCCAGGATATGATGAAATGTGTCTCAGGATGCTCCAGAACAGAAGATTGATGGGGTCTTGACAAAGATTTTAGATCTTTGCTGGCAGTTGAGGTGCTGGTTCATTAAAGTTGTCATAGCCGGTGGGGGGGATAGTGGGGATAAGCTCCCACTACCTATTAAATACTCTCAGTGGGCGTGCATCTCAAATAGCCGTTGACAACCAAGTCCAGCTCCTGATCTTCATACTGAAATTGTTTCTACTAATGGAAGAAGGGCAAAAGCAGGTTACTAGTGCCTTAAAACCAGTTGCTTAAGGCTCATTAGCCGTGGTTGGCAGCTAACCTAGGAGAAGGAAAACTGATCTCAAACCTCCATTGTCTTGCAGCTATACCCACTCACGGGGAGGGCTTTGGGAGTAAACCCCGAGGAAAAGTCTACAGCTGAAGTCCCTAAGTCAGTCTTATGCTGAGCTCAATATTGACTGGCAACACCTGTGATGCCACTGGTGCCAAACTGTATCAGTCTCTGCCATTCCATCAGCTGCATGGGGGGTGGGGGTGGGGCGGGGAAGCCTGCTGCATGGGTAACAGCTTACTCTCCATATTGTACTGCCCTGGTCTGCATATCAATTTTGAGAGCTAAGACGCTACATCTATGGTCAACCTTGACCAAGAGAGCTTCATCAGGTAAGGTGCTAGATGGACAACAAATGTAGCATCTCTATTCAAGAATGGCAAAGGGATAAACCAGATAATCACAGGCCTGTGAGTCTGTCAGAGGTCAGGGATGTCAGTACCTCCAGCTGAACTCTGTCTTTTTATATGTTTTCCTCCTAGCTGTCAGTCTGCGGTTTTGTATTGCCATGTGCTCCTGTCCTCGCTCCTGCTCTACTCCGGCCCCAGTGTTACTGAGTACTCCAGCTCTCATCTGCTTCTCATTATTACCTGCACTGCTGCCACCCATGTCTCATTGTGCTCCACCTATCATCTGCCTCTCTGTTGATTGCTCAGTGTATTTCAGTCCTGTGTTTTCCGCTGTTTGTTGCCAGATTGCGCCAGTGAATTTTCCTGAACCTTCCCAGCATTTGTATCTGTACTCTGTCCATCTGAATATCGACTCTGCCTGTTTCCCAATTCTGGTTTTTGGATTTCTCTGGCTGTTTTAATCTCTGCCTGAACTTTAACGCCAACTTTGTTGTCCCCTGTTTGCTACTCAGTAAATATCACAGTGCGCACAGTACTTGGTTGTAATTGGGTCCCTGCTTCAATGTCCTGACAAGGGACTACATTAATTGACATTTTGAAAGGCAGTGATTAATCAAAGGCAATCAGCATGCCTTTGTTCAAATAAGCTCCTAGCTGACCAATTTGATAAAACTTTTAAGGAGGTAGAAAAAACTATATTGATGAGGTCAGTACCTATACATTTCTATCCCCCATCAAGAAGGTCTTAAAGTTCTCTGCCTCTTTTTTGACAGCAGACCCAACCAGATCCACTCCACCACTATTCTCCTCCATCTGGTAGAATTGGTGCTCGCACTTAGCAATTTCCCTTTCAGCTCCTCCTACTTACTCGAAACCCGAGAGGTAACCAGAGGCACCCACGTGGACCCCAACTATGCCTGCCTTTTTGTTGGCTATGCGGTCCATGTCCAAGCCCTTCCCTAGCAATGCTCCTCAACTCTTTCTGAATTGGTGCTGCATGCTGAGCTTAACAGTTTCATGAACTTTGCCTCTAATTTCCACCTTGTCCTTAAATTCACTTGGTCCACTTCTGACAACTTTCTCCCCTTTCTTGTTCTTTCTCTCTTCATCTCTGGAGACAAACTATCAGTATATTTTATAAACCTACTGACTCCCATGCTATCTTGACTACATCTCTTCCAATCTTGCGAAAATGCTATCCCCTAATAATGAATGACAGAGCCCCAGGACTGGAATGCTTACTTTGTAAGGAGAGAATGGATAGGCTGATTGGATTTATAATTGGCTCAATTGTAGAAAGCAGAGAGTGATAATCGAAGGTTATTTCTCGTGCTGGATGCTTCTGACTAATGTACAATCGTACAGGGGTTGGTGCGGGGACCTTTGTTGTTTGTTATTTAAGTATAAATTTGAATGTGAAGGTACAAAGCATGGTTAGTATGTTTGTGGATTACACTCAAACAGGTAGTATTATAACATGCACAAAATGCTGGAGGAACTTGGCAGGTCAGGCAACATCTACGGAAATGAATGAATAGTTGACGGTTCGAGCCGAAGCCCTTCTTCAGGACTGGTAGTATTACAGACAGTAAAATTATATGGAGATGTTAATCACCCAGGCAATTGGGCCAAGGGTTGGCAAATGGTGTTTAAGTCAGAAAGTCCAAAATTGCATTTTGGGAAATCAAACCCAACAAATGGTGGGGCTTGAACAGTGAATGGTGAATCCGTAGAGAATGTTGTCGAACAGGACCTGATGAGTACAAGCAGATATTTCACTCAAAGCAATAACAAAGATAGACAAAGGCATTTGGCTCACTGGTCTTCATCAGTCAGGACAATGAGTTTAGGTGTCTGGATTGTATGATGCAGTCTGTCAGGACATTGGTGAGGCCACACTTGCAATACAACGCTGGTTGCCCTGTTTTCAAGCAGACATCATTAAAATGGAAAGAGTGTAGATAAGAGTTACAAAGACGAGAAATTCTGCAGATACTGAAAATCCAAAACAACAAACACAAAATGCTTCAGGAACCTAGCAGGTCAGGCAACATCCATGGAAATGAATAAACAGTTGAGATTTAGGCCTGAGACCCAAGGATTTTGCCAAAACTTGAGGGAATGACTTACAGGGAAAGGTTGGGCAAGCTATGACTTTATTCTTTGCTACGTCGGAGATTGCAGGGTGACCTTGTAGAGGTGCATAAACTCAGTTGGGGTATAGAGTAAACGCAAATAGTCTTTTCCCCAGGAAAGAGACACTAAAAATTAGATAGAGGATTAAGATAAAAGCTTTATAAAGGACTTGAGAAGCAACTTTTTTCCAGGATGGTGAAACATTGGAGCATATACAGTACATAATGAACAGCCAGAGAAAGTGGTTGAGACAGATAGCAAACATTTAAAAAACATTTGGGGTAAGTACATGGATAGCAGGGTTTTGAGGGATATGGGCCAAATGTGGTCTAATAGGATGATTATCGTTGGAGAAAGGGCTTGCTTCCATGTTGTATTACTCTTTATGACCTGCGTGATGCTACACTGACATCATTCAATCCATCTGAATGATCACATGAATCTCTAGGACACAAAAGGCTCATGGACCAAGTGCAGGTAAGAGGGAATGGTATAGATGTGTACTTTATGAAGTACAAAGGACCTTCTTTTATCTTATGTAATTCTGTTAAACTGTGAAATTTTATGTCCATTTGAATTAGAATGAGTGTGTGGCTGGATTAGTGTAATTGTAGTAGAATTGAGTCAGTGCTAATGGTTAAGGTTGATTTATACTTGTGCGTATGGGCTGCGCCGTGGGCCTGATTTATACTTTTGCGTAGCCCTACGCCATAGCGAGTATGTGCAGTTATGTCTGCGTCACTCTGCAATTCACCACCAAAACACTAGTTGGAAGTGGGGTTTCTATGCCACTGTGTTGAGTTTCTTCGTGAGAGGCATGGACAAGAAAATGTATTTCAAATATTTTCAGATGTCGGCAGGTAGATTTGACGATTTGGTTTATAGTCTCCAACCATTTATTTTGCATCAGTGTACAGGCATGGTGGAGGAAAGCAACCGTAAATGCATAGGAGGAAATGCGATGCTACCAAGCGGACCAATCACAATTGCTGCGGTCTGCATCACCGCGACGCATGAATTACATTTTCGGGGAGGTGCACGTCACCCTATGGTGTAAGGTACGGCGTACATTTGACGCAGAAGTATAAGTTGGGCTTCTGGATACAATGTGTCACAGAATCACATGAAAAACAGACTCCTTAATCCACGGTTTTCACACCGACCATCAATTTACACTATTCCTACACTAATCCTATTTTATTCTCCCCACATTGCTGTAACCCCCTCTGAATTCTCCCACACACGTTCACAGTCCTTGGATACAATAGGAAACTGGAGCATCTGTACAAATCAATGCAGTCATAGGGAGAATTGATGCAAACTCCATACAGCCCCTGAGATGCAGGAAGCATTAATTCTGAAGAGATTAAAAGAAAGTGGAAATGGAAGATAGGAAATTAGTAAGAAATTTTGGAGCAAATCAAAATTATAAAGTAGATATAAAAAGGAGTTTGGCCATGTTAAATGGCATAGACCTGAATGTAAGTACAGAGAATAAAGTACTGATATAGTCATGCAGATGACTGATACCTTCATGATTACTGAAACATGGCAAAGAGGGACAGGAATGAGAACTCAGCATTCCAGTTACAGAGTTCTCATATGTGTGAAAAAGTTGTGTTACAATAATGAGATGTATTGTAAGTTCATCAAATGAGTTCATATGGACTGAACCAAAGAACAAAAAAAGTCAATTACCATGGAACAGAATATTAAATCTGCAGGCAAATTTCTGACAAATGCCAAAAATAAAATTTCAATTGCTCAAAACTTGGATACCAAGTAAAAAAACTCCAAATCTCATTAATAACTTTTTTTTAGCCACTATGTAGCATATCCAGGATTC